>NC_133474.1:8852920-9067426 GCF_025370935.1 Choristoneura fumiferana
AAAACTATAGCGTACAATTTCGTACATTTTTTCTGATTTACAAGAAATTAGAAAAGTCGACTGCTTCATAGTGAAAAAGATAGCGCCCGCCAGAAAGTACTTCAATTAGTAGATTTTTTTTTGTTTTTTTATAATCGGTTCCATTTTTGTTAAAAAATTTTCATGTACCTACATTTTCTGATGTCAGTGAATTCCATGCGACACCATGTCACCGCCAGGAAGTATGACACTCAACTTCGAAGCTGTCTCACCCTGGAGATTGCGTGGATCGATATTTACTTGAAATCTTATTAACTTATTTATTGTTTTGTCACTAGTAAGTGCTAGCACAAGTCTTTTCGCGATAGTTTTAAATCTCTTCTGCGTGAAACATTGTAGTAGAAAAATAGTAGAATTATTATATGTTCAATTTTTTTAACAAACGAGTTAGTGTTATGCTCTATGTCACAGGATGACTAAATATTGACTATCGATATCGATAATAATATCAATCACATGTTTAGACTTTGCTCATGTCTAGCTTTAGAGACATTCTTGACTGAGCCGGCCGCGATAACTGTAGTAGGTAGTATGACGTTCTTTTTTAGAGTGTCATTGCTACTGAACTGTCAGGTTGCCTTACAGAAGAAAAGTAAACTCATGTAAAAATGACAATCTCGCATACAGATACCCAGAATCAAGAACCAAAATCAGAAGAATTGTATAAGTTCATATATTGATAAATTTTTTATTGTGAGCTTACTTTTTTTTTAATTATGTGTAACTATTATTACAAATTTTATATTTTTAAGCTTCTGGTACCTTGACTTTTGTATTTAGGACTATTGCATGGTAGGTGCACGCGGCTAGTAGCTAATTTTATAAGATCTCCGCTTACAAATTGTATCTTTCGCGTCACTGCTTTTATTATATTATCATAATTTTTGATTATTGAGTTTGCATTATATTATAGGCACTAAGTAAGTATAGAAGTTAGGTTGGTCAAAACTGTCATATTGGCTGTACATTAATTTTCATCTAATCTAGTGTCCCAAATTTCAAATTTGTCAATTTTCAAAATCACTCAATATGCTTGACTGAAATGTTTACATCGTAAAATCTGGGCCATATTGTCCGAAATAAAGGTCGTTACTTATTATTGTAATAGCTGGTTCAGATTTTCGATCACGAACCCATCTGGACCCGGTCATTTGAAAGGCATGGGACCACAGCCAACATATCTAATATAGATGAGATGAGCAGAACTTTGGAGGTCTATCCCCTAATACACTATAAGGATGTGCTAGCGGACAGGCCTCTACAGTTGCCAGATCCGGACAGTAATTCACATGGAGTGGGCTATGGCGTTAATAGGATGCCGCATACAGCATTACCGAGATATGGAGTGAGATAACGGACACCTACCATTCCAATTTTCCAATATCATATAAATTGTACTTTTAGTAGACGATGACATGCCGTTCACTAAATTGGCCGCTCATACTATTGACCCCCGAAACAACGAGGTGTAGTATAAAATATAATGCTTCAAAAATATATTTCACATACTTTTATTCTGACCTAGAAAGACGTGTAATAATATGTGATATTTTTGATTGGTTCGATTGTATATCTATCTTGTCTTGAGTGGATAGAGATGAACAAAATAAATACTTGAATAATTGAGTGGTTTCGGTGTTACCAGGTTCCTTGACCCTTGATGCGTGGCTTTACTGGTACGTCCATGAGGCACATGTACCATATGACCAGTGATGTAAATAATGGAGTTGTTCTTTCGAAAAAATAATAAACTTTATTACATACATTATAATAATTATTTTTATTCTTGAACCACATTTAGATAAACAATGAAAATTGCTACGGGGATATTACATTACCTTATCATTACTATGGCGACGTGTCAAAAGAACGCTGCACATTGCTTCGGGACAGAGAACTTGTTAATTTGCGGAACCTCATATAAATTGACAACAATATTTTTTACTTTACTTCTGCGCTACGAACCGTGCCCCACAACTACGTCCATGTGAAATATCTATACAATAAGTTTACATACACGCCCGCTCTCTTCTCTTCGATGTAAAACAATATTTTATTATGTATGTATAGTATATGTCACACAAGCTCGACTAGCTGTCACAAATACCTACTATATAACTATTATTAGGTATTGTGTGATATATATATTATTTCATGTAGGAGGAGGGAGGTGGAGGAGGGCGTGTACTGCATGTTATTATATTATGTAGGAACGTATCACATAGATCTAACTGTGCCGCACGGTTGATAGCAGAGAAACCTAGGGCAAAATTAAATACTGTAGGTTCTAGATGCTGACTAACAGTCAAGCTCAAAAATTAAATTGCTAGTGGTACGGTTGGCTTGTTGATTGACTGGACAGCGGGCATATTTAACTTGTATCACAAAGTTTATACCTTTTTTTTGTTCTCAAAGTATTAGCTGAATCTAATGCCGACGTTGTTCACTAGCAGACCTGACCCCCTGATCCTGATAATTATTCTCAAACGCTGTCTAATGCGACGTACTGCATTTTACTTACCCCAAAGAAAAGATTGTATGGTAGAACTGCAACTGTCACAGGCGGAACGGCAGTGATGGGTCTGGTAATTGCAGCCTGCTCGCGTGCACAGACAGATGAGAGGAATAGAGCAACAAAATAATTAAAATAAACTGGAATTAATCAAAATACCACGCACAGGACTTATCACGCTAACGCACACGAGTAATATTTACCTCGACGTTTCGGCAACATTACAGTGGCCGTGGTCACGAGTAGACTGAAGTGTGGGGTGTCAAGTCTGCCTAGCAGCGCGAGTCCTTCGAACTACCCGCACTTGGTCATTTTTATTTGTCACCCCACACTTCAGTCTACCCGTGACCACGGCCACTGTAATGTTGCCGAAACGTCGAGGTAAATATTACTCGTGTCTAAAAATATATTGTTTCCAAAATAGTTACTTGATTTATAATGCATAATAATTGGCATGATAATTGGGATATGAATTTACTGTACCAGCGGGAAAATTACAAATTAATTATACCCACTGCCTGTCAACCAGACTAGTTAGCCGTAGATACTACAGGCAAAGAGCGATCAAAAAGTAGCAAAGTAAAGACATTCCCTTTTTACTCTTAGTATTTGAGGACATGTAAAACTATTTGAGCATTTCCAAATAAAGTTTGTACATTTGATTTGCGACTCCTATTTGTGATAAAAATTTGCAGGTTTGTAGAGTGAACGATATTGAGTCGTAATAACATAGTCTCTCAAAATGTCCCAATTGGTTTGTATGGAAATTTCCTTTTTTGTTACCAAAACTATGGATTTGCGGTAACAAAAAGGAACTTTCCATACAAATTAATTAGGACATTTCGGGAGACTATCTACCTGCAAATTTTTACCCAAATCGGAGTCGCAAATCAAATGTACAAACTTTTTTAGAAATGCTCATATTTAGCACTGTAGCTTGCTGTAACAAAGTACCAAACTGTTCAGCTACCTATGAGCTTGACTGCTTCGAATTAGGTTTGATGCAACATCTGTCTCCGATGATGACGTGTCAGCTAAACTGAACGTGCCCGTAGTCTGCAAGTACGACGGATTATTTGCGGTAGTTCTAGTTCCTTCACAAGACCTTGAAGAAAGAACTGCGTTATTTTTCCGCCTTTGTACCTTTGCAAGAACTGAAGATGCTACTGCGAAAGGAACAAAGGCAAAAAAATAAACGCAGTTTTTCCTTCAAGTCTTGTAAAGGAACTAATGCAAAAAAAAACGCAATAGTTCCATCGCACGAACATCCAAAGGAAACACTGCCAATAATCCAGTACACGACTACAAGCCTGCTGGATCGGAAAAAAATCCTAGCAGATAATACTTACAATAGGTAGTTATATGATACCAATCGACAACTGTTTTCGACTCGAAGGTAACAAAGGGAGTGTAGATGATTTTGGAACTGCTCGTAGTCTTCTGCTGATTGTGCCAAATCATCGGTTATGATATCCTAACAAAATCAATTTATAGAGATAAGTAGGTACAAAATTAGCACGGGATAATTTTTACCGCAATTTGATCGGCGCAAGTTATCGGCGAGTGGGTGAACTTTTGCTGTTATGTAAGTATTTCGTAAGTATTTATTTATACCTATAAAGGCAAACATGGCCTAAAAATGCATGAGATTTGGCAAACGTATTCCTTGAGGATCGCAGAGGTGCAAGAAGTTTTTTTTTTATTCGAATACCTACACTACAGAGTAGATTTTTTTCTTCAACGGGAGCGAAGCCGGGGATTAAGCTAGTAATTATATATACGAACTGAGAAATCCAGATGCAGAAGCCTAGATAAACTCTTCGTCAACTCTTTTCATGGTTAGCAACTTATTAATAATTGATATTAGCAGTTTATGATTACTAATTCTCTACCAAAAGTCTTAGCACAGAAATTCAGTGATGATGATGATGATAATTAGGATAGTAAACTCTGTATGGATTTTATTACCTCTTTTGATAGAAAGAGCTTACACGAAGCACTGTTCATAAAATATTAGTTATGTCTAAAGGCACTGTTACACATGCTCGTTACTGGACTGAAGCAAACGCGTTCACACTTTCTTATTACCTTTCCCCCTTCGACCCCGTCTCGAGCTTGCCACTAATAAGCATGCTCGATAGTAGCATGTCCTGTTCACACATGCTACTAGCTAGTATTTGCTCAATAGTAGCATGCTTTCTTGCTACTAAAGAGCATGTGTAACAGTGTCTTAAGGGACTTTGGCTTTACGGATGCCCTTGATAAACTTGATTGCCTGTGCATTCCTGTGCGTGTCGTACAAGATGACTAAGAGCCCTGGTGGCAGCGCTCTCTATTGCCAACTACGAATTCCAAACTCCAGCTCTGCGGCGTGGAAGGTAAGGACAAACACCGCACTATTTCCCAAGAAACTCGTCCTGTAGATTTGCTACCGATTTTCAACCGACGACCATGACCACTTTAGCAAGAGTAGTAACTACGAAAAGTAACTATAAATATAACCTGAATAATAGCAAGACCATCAACCAAGACAAGAAACCGTGGTCAGAATCTCGGTAATTTCTCAATTTATCGTACACATATTATGACCACTTGAAAGGCGTTTGGCTCGTATTATAATATGCGAACAGTTATCCAAGACCCTGCTTCTAATTATCAATAAAATACTTATAGATTTTATAGGTCGTAGTAAAATTTTCGAGTAAAGTACAGTTAGTACAAAATTTCGTGACTCGATAAAAAAAATGTGAATATTACTCGAAGGAGTACCCCGATCGGGTAGCTAAGTGTCGCAATAGACTTTCGCTAGCTGGCGCTGTCTATTTGAGTGTGTGCGTGAGCTCCTAGTGTCCGTATACGGCCGCAATCGACGTTCAAAGTAAAGCACCTCGTTTGCGGCTTTGGCGGAATATTTCATTTCGAGTGTGGGGTCAAAAAATCGGTTACGCTTAGATACTCCCGCCACTAGTTTTTGGTGAAATAATTCTTCATAATTTACGAAAAAAACCTGAAAAAAGGAACTATTGATAACAGCGCCATCTAACGGGACATTGCTCATGAGCTAACCAGGAGCAAACCCCTTAAGTCATAACATTAAACAGTATAAAGTGAAGTTCCGATTTTCGCAGGTCATAATTATCGTAAGTCATAAAATTGGTTAGTTTAAACATTCGATGTCCATATAGTATACCATTCCATAATATTAAAGGCAATAAACTAGTTTATAATAATTGTTGTAGTCTTTTTTCAGCAGGTCATAATGATTGATAGTCACCTGATAAGTTAGTCATAACATTTAACGTCATAATGTTAAATTCAATAAAAACACTCATAATAATTATAAGAATGAATTCAATTATTTATCAGAAAAATGAAATACATAATTTTTTAACTACCGAATGTAAACCTAACTGTAGTTGTATGCATAATAATCAAAGTTTATAATAAACAATTTTTATAGGAACATCGAAGATCAAAAATCATTTGTGAAGTAATATTATCCAGACTGCTATAAAAAAAATACCTAACATCGA
Source organism: Choristoneura fumiferana (assembly GCF_025370935.1). Lineage (NCBI taxonomy): Eukaryota > Metazoa > Arthropoda > Insecta > Lepidoptera > Tortricidae > Choristoneura > Choristoneura fumiferana. The sequence goes on from NC_133474.1 coordinate 8,859,005, forward strand.
AGGCTAAGGCAGGAGCTACGCTCCGCTTTGCTCCCGCCTTAGCCTTCTAAACCTAACCTATCCGAGTCGCTTCTGCTCCGAACCGTCTTGCTCGCTCGCTTCGCTCGCTCGCGCAAATCAGATTATTTTCAACATAATTTCTATTAGTCATATTATCTAAAGTTGTAGTTAAATGAATTAGCACTTTCAAAATTAAATGTATGCCATATTATGGATTTGGTTTCTTAGACCTAGACACTATAGGCATTAAAACGATATGAGTAAAAAAAAAATGTATGGGAAACAAAGGGATCCCACATTAAACATTATGGCTGACTTAATGCTGCCAGATTCTATTTTGATTGTTTACTTACTCAGTCCCATCTGTCGTAAATGAAATTATAAAAAAATACACTTAACCAGTTGGTAGAGCGTCGACTGATGCAACATGTTCTACTAATTGTAGTTTATCGATTGTAAAGCCGCTTTTACAGTTATCTGTCGTATTGTGTAGTGACGCATCAGAAAGGTATCGGTTTCGTTTTGGGCTTATAACTTCTAAATTCCATTTTACCTTTTTATCAATATTCCCAGATCTCAAAACTTCTTGGTCTCTAAATACCTAAATTGCAGAATGCCTAATTTTGTTTTCTTATAACACCGGAATCTTAATATGGCTGACTTTCTTAATACCTAAACTTCAAAATCACTTTCATGGCAAAACAACATACACTTAAAACAACCAAAAGTTAAAATACCTAAATTTGTATGTTGAACAGGAACTATACTAAAAGTCAATAATGAAATTAAAAAAAATTAGGCATTTTGCCTTTTGGGTGTTTTCAATATTGAATTGTTTAAATATTTTGTTGTTTCTGTCGTTCGGAATTTGAATGAATTGTGCATTTTAATTTTTAGGTATTCAGAGAATACGACATTTTAAGTCAAAGTCATAATGAATTTCGTTCATTTTAATACAAGAGACAATAGACCCGTTTTACCCCCGTAGGGTATAAAACGGAGATTTAGGTTTCAGCCGTAGCTTGAACCACATTGAGATTACCCCTTCGATATTCGTTGTTTTTTCCTTATCTGTGGTAATGTTAGAGCGAGACACACTGTTCTTTTTATACCTGTCTCTTTCTCTCAAGCTCGGGCAGCGCGCGGTGGAAGCCATTTTGTTTTCCAGTACTCACCTTAAGCCGGCAAGGCAATTAAGGGGTGGTTCAAGCTACGGCTGAAACCTAAATCTCCGTTTTATACCCTACGGGGGTAAAACGGGTCTATTTAGGTGTTCGAGCCTACGCTTGAACCACATTGAGACGTGTTTACTATCTGCCGGCGCTGCCCAAGCGTACTGTGAGAAAAACAAGGGTTTCCGTTTAACTGCAATTTATGCAAAGAAACAATTTTAAATTCGTTATATTTATTTTCCATTCAACTAATAACATGCTATAATCTCTTTCCCCTTAATCTCTTAATGTTAATATCACAATATTCATTGAGATCAAGTTTATTTTCTGAGCACAATAATCAAATGACATTAAATTTCCCTGAATCACCTTGTTAATCACCTTGATATTAAAATTAGTGTAATAGATAATAATTTTCCTCAGGTAGGGCTAAACATTTCACATAACAAATTTGAGCTTGATTTGCTACCAATTCGAACTTCCTGGAAGTAATGATTAATGAAAGTGTTTCTTGATTTCCAATTTCCCCTGGCCAGTACTTCGTCTATATTATAACGATTGCTCGTCCAATTGCTCGTTGCCACTACGGCCCTGAAGCTTCCCGCCGATGCTGAAATACCCGCTTCTTTAAAAAGCGTCCTTATCCAGCCCGCAATTACTGTTCTAGAAGCATTTTTAGCGGTTCCTCTTGTAGTGATAAACAGATTTAAGAGGTTGCTTGGTCTTCGTCTTTCAGCTGATACGTAAATGAGTTTCTTGACCCAATACACTAAATCTAAGCGCCTTTCAGAGCGCTCCGAAGTGCATTTCAGTAACCAGCCCGACTGCCTGTAAGAAGAGGAGTCTGTTTTGGATCCAAACTTTGGCCAAAACACAATTCTTCCTGGCTTCTCTTCAAATGCCCCATTTTCCAAAGATAAAAGCGTTAGATCGTGGACTCTTCTGCCCGTAGCTAGTAGCAGCAAAACGCAAGTATGCCTCGCCACTGCGAAGAGACTACTTTCATCTACGTCGTATCTCTTTAGGAAACTCAATAAATCTTCTATGCACCATGTTATGCATCTTTTGACCGGCGGATCCCCTGCAATTATACCTTTCAAAATTCTCTTAATTAGTGGGTGACCCGATAGTTCTTTTGCCTGGAGAGGGTTGCTGAAGTTAGCTACTACCGACTTATGCAAAGCGATTGTTCTTGCTCTCAGGTTAAGCACTGTGTGGAGATAACATAAATAATCGGCTAGATGTCGGGCGCTGGGATTATTCACCGATGTGTTTGTAGTTTTAGCCCAGTCACACCACCTTTTCCAAATCGGCCTATATGTCTTGAGCGTAGATTTTCTCCACGAACACTCTAGCAGGTCAATTTTTTCTTGAGGCCATCCGCTTACTTGTTCTGCCCAGCCTGAACCATCCAAACCCCCAATCTCAGGTTTTCTACTCCTGGGGAGGCAAGTCTGTGCGGAGGTCCTTTAGGTGATCCTTCAGATTCGGAATTTGGAAAGGGGACCTTGAGCCAACCGGCAAAGTTCCGGTTCCCAGAAAGCGTTGTCCCAAAGTGGCGTCACTAGAAGAAATCGACCCTTGGCTTTCTGCAGGTGACTGAGGACTCGCGGTATGATCGCTGGCGGAGGAAAAATCCACCCTAGGTCGTAGCACCATGTCCTGCTGAATGCATCCGTAAATAGGCTGTCCTTGTCGGTTGCATCTTCGCTGACGTACAGGGGAACTACTGCTGATCTTTTCGAGGCGAATAAATCTATTTGTGGTTTTCCAAACTTTTGAAATATCTTCGCTAGAATCCGGCGACTGAGGTGCCATTCGGGCAGCGCTTTCTGTCTGGACAGTCCGTCCGCTATCCCATTGTAAGCCCCAGGAATGTGCCGGGCAGTTAGGTGACATTTCATGCGTTGGCAAAGTACCAATATCTTCTCCGCCGCTTCTAGCAACTTCAGGGACTTGGTGCCCCCTGCTTCTCGATATAAGCGACCGTTGTGCGGTTGTCCGACTGGAGCATGATTGTTTTGCCTTGTAGCTCGGATCCTAAACGACTCAGTACTTCGTACACTGTCCAGAGCTCTTTTACATTGCTGTGCCAATTCTTCTGTGATGGTGTCCATCTTCCCCACATGTGACGCCCGTTCACAATCGCTCCCCAGCCCCCTTCCGCAGCATCCGTAGTTATGAAAATTGACGGGTCCGCATGATGAATTGCGGTGCTTTTGTGAGCGTTCTCCCACCACCATATTAGTCTTGGTATTATAACTTCTGGTATCCTGAATTTCGTGTGTGGATCTCTCCTCGAGAGGTGGCGAAGGGCTCTCTGCAGGAAGCGACAATGTAAGCGTCCTAGGGGTATTACAGCTGCTGCAAATTCCAGCTTGCCTAAGAAGACTTTCGCATCGTGCCAACTCCAAAGCCTTTCCTTTAGAAGCTTGGATATACACTTCCGTAGCTGGGTCACTTTCACTCCTGACAGGCTTTTCGCATTGATTTCTGAATCCCACGTGATCCCCAAGTATTCTAGATTCATCGACGCCTTTTTCGATGTTTTTTCGGGATTTATATGCCAGCCCAGGTTTCGGAGAAATGTCAGGGCACATTGTACCTGTCGCTCGAGGACTACAGAGTTTTCGTGCATGAAGAGGAAGTCGTCTAGATAGACAATTACCCGTAAGCCCTTCCGTCTTAGTTGTTGTGCTATCCAGTTCGTGATCATCGCGAACGCCGAGGGGGCGCTCGCTAGGCCAAAGGGTAGACACGTCATCTCGTACACGTGACCTTGATATGCCATCGAGAGGAAGCGACGATGACTTGGATGTATTGGGATGTGAAAATACGCTTGTGAAATGTCCACTTTCATCATGAAGTCTTTTATTCTTAGATGACGAGGTATTTGCAAATGGTTCACCAGGTGAAATTTTGGTGTAAGCACGTATTCGTTCAGCCTCTTTAGGTTGAATATTGGCCTGTAAGTATTGTCTGATTTCTTCCTTAGAAAGAAGGTTGATAGAAAGCCCCTTGCTTGGAGACTTTTCCTGAGGGCACCCGATTCCAGAAGATTTCTTATCTCGAGGTCCATCTGGGGAGAGGCTGGAGTTGTGAACCTGAAAGAGTTCTTCCTCAATCCTTCCAATGGCGGTTTTTTCCCAAATGGTATTCTGTATCCCTTGATGATCTTCTGAATGCTGGTCGGTGCCCCCTCCCACTGTCTCGCATATTTTGCGAGACGACCTGCTTGAAAAACGTCATTTCCGGGCTGCCCACTTCTTTTCCTGCGGAGCAGTGAAATAGGGCTTAGCTGGTTTTCTTGAGGAGGAACTTCCTTCCTTTTTTGGTCTTTGGCCACTTTTTCCCTGTGTTGGGTCGCGGTCGCGATATTGTTGAGTGGGTTGGCGAAATGGACGAGCCGGTGGCCGATTCTCTTTCGTGGCCAGCTTCGTACTCGCCGATGTTGCCCGTTTCGCGGGAAAAATTTTGTGTAAGCCACCTTGCTCTTTAACTACGTCCGTTAGCATTTTCTCCTCAAACAGATGTGTTTCAGAGGGCGGAATTTCATGAATGATCTGTTTGATTACCTTGTTGCGTGGAGTGAATACTTTCCGCCTCAGCCTTATCACTTCTGTCCTTTTCCCGCATACGTATTGCAGGAGATCGGTGGAGTTCTTTTTGAATTTTGATTCCGGGCCCAGATATTCCTTTTTAACTTTCTTCCTCACGTCCTTAGGAAGACTCGCCAGAATTTCCTCGAAGATTAATCTTTGCTGTATAAGACCGTTTGTGATTGCCCCCAGGGTGCCATCGAAGGACTCTAACGTTTCAGCAAATTTCCATTTTGGAGCGACTCCTGCTAAAACGGTGTTTGTCTTCAGGGCACAAAAGGCTGGTGTCGCCTGAAAAAGTTTTCCGGTCTCTCCATATCTTAAATTAGCCCATCCTGACTGACCTAGTCTTTGGCATTCGATACCATACTTGAGTGCCTTAGGGTCAGCCTTTCTAATTTTAGGCTCTTGCTCTGTAGTCTTAGGCATAAAGTCATAGGTATCGTCATCCTCCGACGATTCGCTTTCATGTACTGGCGAATTCTTTTCTAATACGAAACTTTCCCTCGGTTCATCAGAGACCATGCTGTCCGCAAAGGAAGAATCTAAATCCATTGCCACGTTATTCTGCTTCTGTCCCTTTAATGCTTTGATCTCTTCTTGCTGTTCCACTTGCGCTGCGCAAAACTTATTCATCAGCGCCATCTGTTGGCTAAGAATAGACGCCAATAGATGACCACTGCTGTCCTGAGATAGTGGAGTAGGAGTAGTAGGACGTGGCGTAGCCTGGATATTCGTCGACTTCGAATTAGGGGTTGCCGAACTCTGAGAGCCCCCTGCCTCTGGTGACTTTGGAGAATCTGTACGGAGTTCAGACGTCACACTTGACCTCTTTGTCAGTTTTGGGCGTACCGTTTTAACTGCATTCATAAAAGCATCATAATCTGGCTCGTGTATTTGTGCCATTATTGAATGTGGCGCATATAATAGGGCTCTTCCTAAGGGCCACTTCATTAAAGAGGCTCTAATGGCCCTATAACGCCTCTCCGAAAGAGAGGTGGCTCCCGGGTCGAAAGCCCGTGCTAAATCCGATGTCGGTACAGCAAACCTCATTTTTGAATCCACTTTGTCTGGTATATCTTGACCCCCAAACAGCTCATCCATGGTATAGTGTATCACTTTCCAGTCTCGCCAGTTCTGGGGGAAATTCTCGTCTAGCGACCTCAGAATACTCCGTAAAGCGCTCTCCTCTCGTTCCGGTACCGGCGAGTCCGCCAGGTACCCCATTGTGGTCGCAGTTGGCATGATCTGAAATGCATAATGATGTTTTGGAACGAGGCCCAAGTGTGTCATTTTTTGGAACGCACCTCATGTACCATAGACTATATTCGAGGCGACAACGACCACGTGTGCGTGTGCATCTGTATCCCTTAGTAGTCTGTGGTCAAACCGCAGACGACAATCGAGACGACACCGTCGTACGACTCTACTCTGTTATATTTTTACGTCGTCGACAGCGGGATACGACGACATGTCGTCAGTAACATGTCATTATGTCGACCATTGAGGCGACCCTTGGTGCGACGTCGACACAATGGCCTTTGTCGTCTTATAGGTACGACAAAATGTCGTCAGTCATTGTCGTATGACAACTGTGCGCCAAAGTATTTTGAGGCGACATTTGGTGCGACGTCGACACGTGGTCTTTGTCGTCTTATGGACTCAACTCTACGAGTTGTAGTATAGGCAAAATCGCCTTAAGCTGGTCCGAAAGGAGCCGAGCATGATGGTTTTCCCGACCCGAAGTACAGCGCTTCGTACAGGTATTTGAGATTGAACCCAACCTACGCGGGCGCTATAGTGTACAACATCATGGAATTTGAGATTTAGTTCTACTCACGTTGTTCTATCATAAAGCCCAGAAAGGGTTGTATCTAGTTGCATTCGGGTCCTTCGGTAAACCAAAGATTATATTTGTAACACTGTAGATGTCTGCACGTAACGAATATCGAAAGCGTACTGGAAAACAAAATGGCTTCCACCGCGCGCTGCCCGAGCTTGAGAGAAAGAGACAGGTATAAAAAGAACAGTGTGTCTCGCTCTAACATTACCACAGATAAGGAAAAAACAACGAATATCGAAGGGGTAATCTCAATGTGGTTCAAGCGTAGGCTCGAACACCTAAATTTAACATTTTAGGTATTATGAGCCCATGGTAATTTGAAAATTAGGGGTATTAGTGCATAGGGTATTATGAAATTGAAGGGTTTTAAGCCCAAAGCTCGGTTTCATACATTTATCTGAAGCAGTGTGTTGTGACGGCTTGTGTTGTGTCGCTTCACAAGCTATAGAGAGAGAGAGAGACAGAGAGAAAGACAGCGAGCATCACAACACAACACGACAGATAAATTATGTGAATTCGGCTTAAGGTGTTTTTAAATGAAACGGCTAGCTGTTTAGTTATTTTAACCAGTTGGTAGTGACCGATATTGAGTTCAGTGTACCAGCACCAAGTGGCATATGGAAACATATATTGACTATAGTACAGTACCTGCATGACGGTATAATTGTTATGGTCGGGGTCCCACATGACGAGCACGGTGTGTCCGGGCAGACACGACGACAGGCTGAGCGTGCCCGCTGAGAGACCGAACGGAGTGTGGCAGCGCACGCGCCGCCGCGCTTCTCGCGTTCTACAAACCAGAACTTTACTATAGTCGGAAATAATTAAACTGAAAAAATATCGGAAAAAGCAGAAATTTTCCTACAAGCACCAATAACAGCGTTTATGTCGTATACAAGAGGAGCGACTGAAGACCATGCTACAATCGAACCTAACATACAGACAGCAAAAATCTACATGTCAAATATGACTATTATACCTTTCTTCACTATCCTCTTCCTTGGACTTATCTGCTTCTTCAACTTTCTTCTCCAACTCCTTCTTCAGATCTAGTATCTGCTGCTGAAGCAGTGCCTTTTCATCTTCAAGAGCAGCCAACTAAAGAAAGTGTGTCAAAAATTAAAAGTAAACAAGGATTCGTAGTAATATAAAAAACATATTCACAAAAAACTCCTAACATTTTGCTATTTATTTATCCGTCAAAAACGAATTACCTCCGGACTCCGGAATTGCTATGCGACATAGCTAAGCGGCGTATAAGGATAAAGTCCACCAATAGGTTTACATTATTTTCCTAGCCTCGCTCAGTGCAGCTTTGCTTTTTCCGAGCCCCGATCCTTACACACGGTGGACTCACCTGAGTCTTGAGCAGCGGGTCGTACTCGTTGGTTTCCGGGTCAGTGAGCTGCTGAATCGTGTCTCGGTACTTCGAGCACTCCCGCGATAACACGTGCTCTCTCTCGCGCAGAAGATCTATCTGCCGATCTTTTTCCGACAACAGCCGACGGGTCACGTCGTTTACAGTCACCTGTCAATCATTATGATTTTGTTTCAGCCTAAATTGGGTTTCTAAATCGAAATAAAGCGAGGAACAACATCGTAATGACATTCAGCTTTAACCTATTAGGTACAAAATTAACTTTGATTGTTACAATTCAAAGTACAGTCGAGTTCATAAACCTGTGAGCAAAAATTTGATCAAAAATATCTGAACACGCTTCTACGCCGTTAACAATAGAGTGGTGTTCAGATATTTTTGATCAAATGTTTGCTCATAAGTTTATGAACTCGACTGTGCCTGCAGACTGAATATCTAAGGGGCCGCTTCAAACCATTCCTAGACCATTCATTTATTCGTGGAACATGTTAAATACATTAAAAACAGAAGTACCTAAGACAATATTTTATATTTTTTTATTTTTTTTATTATTAATTTAGATTTTTATAGTAATGTAATGTAATTTTCTCTCTGTGTGCCTGTATTCTGAATCGCTTACTATTTCTGGTGTACATTAAATATTTTTTATCTAAGGTTGATTTAATAAAGAGGTTCTCTAGTTTTAGATATGTAACTTAGAATAAATAATATATTATTTGATAAATAATAAAAAAAAAATATATAATTTAGAATAGTGACTAATGTTGAGGTTGGCCGCAACTCCGTCTGCGAAGAATTCGTTTATCGCTATAACGCAGGAACTATGCAATATTCCGGGATAAAAACTATCCTATGTCCTTCTCTGGGTCTCAAACTGTCTCATACCAAAATCGGTTCTTAAGCGTAAGGGATACCTGCCAAAAGGACCAGAGCGACCTGCAGTGATTTAAATTTCATGAACTAACCTGCTTTTCAGCTTCATACTTCGCCTTCAAAGCGCTAACTTCCTCGGCCAGTTTCTGGCGCCACTCAGCCTCGACACTCGCCACCGCCTGACTCACTGCCTCTTCCTTTTCTACTTCGGCGTTTTCCTTTGTCTGCATCACTATGGCGTTGTGGCTGTTAATTTCTATGACGTCTGTGCGTTCGATCTTTTCGAGGCTTGACTCTGATGGTGACCGGTCCATGTTTGTGAGGGCTACGAGACGGAATCTGTAAAAAAATTGTAATATTTTTTTATTATCGTTAAGTTAGGAAGTTATTTAAAGATAATGTCAGATTGTTAACCCTTTGGACCGTTAATCGTGATAAAACAATAATCGTACGTAATATTAGTCTGTATTGCATAGTACGCCTTATCACAAACTGATCGAGTTCAATGGGTTAATGTCTTAATGTTATCTCACCTGGACCGTAACGACTCTATTTCCGCCTTGTACTCCAAGTGCATTTTCTCTTGTGATTCCTTTAGCTCTTTTTGCTTCTGAACTTCAGCTTCCACGAGTTTATTTTCAAGAGCTTTGATCTCATTTTTAGATTTTTCCAGCACTTCTTTTGTACTCTCGTGCTCTCTGTTTAGCCTTTCGATTTCCCTTTGATGTTGCGCTTTCAGTTCTTCTTTGTCTTTTTTCAATGTCTCGATTACATCGTCTTTACTGTTAAGGGCTGCTTTCATGTCACTTAGCTCTAATTCATGGTCAACTGTCAGCCGCTGCGTTTGTTCGCGAAATTTCAAAGCATTCTCTTCATTACTTTTTTCCCACGCTTCTGATATTTCCAAGTATTTTGCGCTTATAAATTTTTTCTGCTCTTCAATTTCTTCTTTAAATCTAGCGAGCTCTTCCCTTATTAAGAGAATATTAACTCTGCATAAGCCATATAGCTTTACCAGGAATTCTTGTAACTTTTCGACGTTAATCTTGTGGGTATCCATATTGTCCTACAGTGAAAAAACATATTGATTTCTTTCTAGACGAATTATGTGTTATAATAATTAAAATTAACAGCTCAATTAACGATTATCACATCAGTCAGGAACCGTTCGACATTTTTCGCCTTTTTAAAGAACTTTGTCAAAGAATTGAACTGTCAATTTTAGTTATTATGACACACGATACGTTAATAATATTACGAAATAGCATGATCGAATAGGCAATGACAGCTTTTATGATGATACTAAGTATGATTTCAATCAAATGTAGTAAGCGTAAATCATAACAGAGAGCTATGGCATAGCTGGTACGGGGCCGGTGGAGACAGGAGCAACAAAAACAACTACAACATGTCTACTCTAATAAGACCTCTCTAGAATAATCAATTCATCCTTGAACTCGAATACTAGACATTGAAACTTTTTTTTATCTCTAAGGCCAATGACTTGCTTATCGTAACCCTGATAAAAAAAAACTACTATCTGTGTTGCCGATCGCGCCCGGCCTATGATAAAATCGAGAGTAGGTGTACAGACAGAGAGATCTTACAAGGTTGATTATTTGCACGGGGTTTGGATTGACCTGTCGTTCGTCCCGACCCCATTCCAAGCTGGAAGGTAGCGACTCCTCGATGTAAAACTCGGAGTTTTCGAACTCGCATCGTTTGGGACTTTCATCCGCTTCAGGGATCACCGGTAGAGGGCGCACCTCGGTCACGGTGGAGACGGCCATTGTGTCTGGGACGCACAACGTCGATATGTCGACCTTCTGTTTCTGCGACGTACTCTGTCGACTGAGACGTTCGAAATCGCCTGCGTCAGTCTCCGACTCGAAGTCCCTATGAAAGATAATTTTACAGATAAAAAAATGACTATTCATCGTTTTTTTTGTTTCGTATTTAATGATTGTTTAACTTACTTCTCAAAATCAACTTGTACGTCGATATCTCTTTCTTGATGGTCTGAGGCACTTATTCTGCAAATGGAGACGAATTGCTAAGCATTATTATGAAATAAATTATTGACGCGTTGCGATTTATCGAGAATAATCTTTGTAGGTCCTCGTTACAGGTTGAGAGGTCCGAAAAATCTAAATTTCAGTAGGGATGTTCCAGGTTCGTCCCTACATCGAAGTATCTACGTATTTTATGGTAACTTTTTTTTTAATCACATACCTCTGTTGAAAGAACTTCACAGTGGTCTCCATGTCATAACTAGGTACATCCGAAGCCAGTTGAGGGAAAGTTCTGGATATTAGCTCTACGTCATCATCCGTGACTTGTGGCAGCTTCGCATCAAACACAGGAGGTGACTGTGTCGCGAAAGCTGGCGGCAACTCCGTCATACCCGGGAATAAACTCTTGAGGAAGTGACCCTCGAAGAGACAGTTGAAGTCTTGGCGGCGAATGATCTCTTCCTCGTGGATTTTTATCAGTTTCGCGGCCAGGTCTGTCGCCCACTGTAATATTGAGGAAAGTATCACAAAAACCACGTATTGACTGTATATTGGCTCTAGTTTTCTAATCTTATTAATATCTGGTATTACTCAGTGTGGTGAGATTGCTACTCAGCACTTAATACCTCAACAAGCCACTTTTATATCATATGTATACCTCTGTTTTTTTTTCTCATAGCATAATTTTGCATACACACACGAACGGTTGTCATAACTTTCATGAGTCACATTGTGATTTATTTCTAAAGTAATTTTGTCACAATTTTTATTGACATTTTGATTGCAACGCCAGCTACTCCTAAAGCTGCAAAGAACTGCCCGTGCCTACAAGGCTATTGACCCATATAATCGTTCAAATAACAACGTGCAATAGCAAACTACGTGTATGTGTTCAAAGTTCAAGTTCCCTATTAGCATTATAATGACATGGCGGTTACACTAGGCCAAGTTAACTTAGTCGATTGCATTCTATAAGATGATATTTCCAAAAATACTAAAAACTGCACGGTTTCATACAAACGAAAGTGTGAATACCAGAATTAGATGTAAAAACTTTACAAAAGGATCTAAATCAAAATTTAAGTTCTCACCTTGAGGTGAGCCTGCGAAAAGGTCCGTCTCCTGGCAACTTCGTGGACGGCCCTGACGTAGACGAGCGGCGCTCGATGCAACTGCCCCACGATGTCGAAGTACCGCGCCAGTCGGTTGAAACACTGGAAACTGAGCATCGCGTGCGCATCCTGCACGGACATCGAGTTCTCGATCAGAAGGACCGCCCTGCAATCAATAAAATCGATAAGTGACACTGGCGCGCCGTAACAACACGATCCTCATCTGTTTTCCTGAACTTTTTACGTGCCGTCAGAAGAGTACTATCGCAACGTTTACGTACACTAACTACGAGAGGTTGCAGCCGAAGACAGTAACTCAAGCTTTATTTCACTGCCCGGGTTGCCTCACGAAAATGTGGACTCCGCGCAGCTGCAGTTGAAAATGAATAGCAAGTTGCGCTTATCATATTAAATGGTTAATAGTTACCTGTACATGATCCCATTACTACCATTGCACCAAATTAACCAGCGGAATGTCTCTTAACGTGTGTTAAATGTACAGTTTAACATTTAAAGCTATTTCTGCTATAATTACACACGCATTTAATGGACAATTAAAAACCGAACTGAAAGATTGAAGAAACATCGAATTGAAGAATTTGATTAGGTACGATACGCGTCGCCCTCTAAAATTGTCCATTCCCGCTTAGTCAGTTAAATGAGTCTTGCATAGCTTCGGCATTTACTTAACTGTCATTTTACTCTATTCTCCATGTACACATGGAGTCCCTGGTAAAATCCAATAGGTGTTGGCAATATAACAACATATTTGATTAGCAATTAAAACCCTTACAGAACAACAAAGAAACAACCATTTTCTACGGACTTATACGTACTTCAATCTCGCCTTCAATATGTGAGACAGCTCGTCTTTGGACTTCGCAATCCGCCGTCTGATGTCGACGAGGGTCTGATGCCCTTTAAGCAGTTTCTCGAGCTGGCACCAATGCGACTGCACCAACGTCGTCAATATAGATGGATCGCACGCAGCGTTCAAGCGTTCGCGGTACTGTAAGAATATTAAATAGGGAAATTAGATCGTACATAATAAATACCAATGAATACTATCGAACTATTTATTTCTCAATTGAGATAATAGCTATCACTTCCTTAAGAAATATCGTTGTTCGACCAAGCAAAGTATGGCTTCGAACTTAAAATTTTATTTCTCGATTTTGTATTTATTTTTACGGTTTTTCCGTTTGAAATTACGTTTTCTAAATTATACCCAAACATTGAAAAAAATCAAAAAGTATTTGTATTGAGATTGGTTTTTTGGAATCTTTTTGAATTTTTTATGTCAATTCCAATTTTTTTGTTACTTTTACGGTCATCCCGTAAAACCTATATCGAAAATACAAACTGAAATATAGATGTACAGAAAAACCAGAAAAATAAGACCAACGCTGGGAATCGAACCCAGGTCCTCGGCATTCCGTGCCGTGTGCTATACCGCTACACCACCGTTGGACAACGATACAGACACGAATTTCTCCTATGCACCTCGTATCTCAGCTTGTGTTCTTTCTTATTTATGATGATGATGAGGGCTACGGCATAGATGTCGCTAGTGTCGCTGCTTAAGTGGCTAAATAAGAAACAACACAAGCTGAGATATGAGGTGCATAGGAGAAATTCGTGTCTGTATCGTTGTCCAGCGGTGGTGTAGCGGTATAGCACACGGCACGGAATGCCGAGGACCTGGGTTCGATTCCCAGCGCTGGTCTTATTTTTCTGGGTTTTCTGTACATCTATATTTCAGTTTGTATTTTCGATATTTGTATTGAGCTACGACTAAGAAATGAACTCAGTTCCTTTACATTCCGGGATGTGTGCCTTACTATTACATATACTTCATCCTAAGCTTTGACATATTTTATAGACGAATTTTATCAAAAAGTTCTCGAAACAGTTACTTTTCACACTTAGCTGATCTTCTGTCGCCAAGCGCTGTAATGTGCAACTAATTGTCTTGGTGTTCTAATTTCGGTACAATTTAGAAAAATCCAGAAAGTATGTATACTTCAAAATTGCAAGTTGACACAACTCAAGCCATCTCAAACGGAGTGGCTAATACGAGCAGCATCATGTCGTCTATTGCTCAGTTAAGACTAATTTTCAGTCAACCATTATCTGACCTGTATCAAAGACGCAGCCTGGTCATGCTGGTCGCGTTCCAACTTCTTAACTTCACTCAACAGCTGGTCCAGTCTGTAGAGGCGGTCTTCGATCCCTTTGATTTGCTTCAAGCCATGCACGTTGGCATATTCTAAAACGTTGCAGAGTTCCTCTTCTAACTCTTTGAGAGGCTCCGCGTCAATCTAGAAAGAAAAGTTCCATAATTTTTAACTCGAAACTACTTAATAAAAAAAAACCCTCAATTATTCAATCAAGCGTTAACGACATTTATATGGAACGTTACGACCTCAATTAATTACCAGGCCTTTTGTCTCAGTTAATTGATATGGACCACCGCAATGTAACACCTGATTAATTTCATTAAAATTAGTTAATTTACAATAGAACTATCCTTCGTAATTCTCATGATACAGTTGGATGAGATATAACACATACTTAAGTGGTTCATTTCGTTTTAAAATTGAACTTTTTAGCTCTCTGATCTTGATCATAGACAAATTTCGCTTTATATGCACAGTCGAAGAAACCGAAAATGGAACCTTTTCGCTGCAAATGTCATGTTGGCATCTACTAAAAACCGGCCAAGAGCGTGTCGGACACACCCGAAATAGGGTTCCGTAGCCATTACGAAAAAAATAAGTAATATTTTTCTAAGGATTCCGTATTTTGTACGGAATATTCCAAGTTTAGGTATATTTTATACCTTAGGCTGCTATTGCTATCTCAAGAAAACTTAACCGTTATAGTTTTCCTTGTAAGTTTGATACACTTACTACCATCCTGATTTTTTTCAAATTTTTCCACCCACCGTGCAAAATTACAGCTTTCTAGCTCCCTGAGCAATGCCGCCGACGGACAGACAGACATACAGACAGACATGGCGAAACTATAAGGGTTCCGTTTTTGCCACTTTGGCTACGGAACCCTAAAAACCTGAAATTGATTGTGGATACGATTCAGGTAACGACTGTACAAGTACATGAGATATATCTACACTAATATTATAAAGAGGAAAGCTTTGGATTTTTGGATGTTTGTTACGAATTAACTCAAAAACTACTGGACCGATTTTAAAAATTCTTTCACTATTAGAATACTAAATTATTCCAAAGTGCCATAGGTTATATTTATTGTCAGAAAAAATTAGGGTTACGTACTAATTGAGTTATAAACCATGACCTACATTACGTAGTCGCACATTAACCTAACCCGTCAAAACATTTAATAAGGAACGGCGCAGCTTGTCTATTTGAACACTGATAACTGATAACTATAAATTAATTCCGATGACCAACGACTGCTTGTCACTAAAGTCTTATAGCTTCATTTCACGCCTGAGGATGGACTTGACGTACGTTACTACTATTCAGTAAACACACAAAAAATTACGATGGAATTATGAATTGTAATATACATGTAACTTCAGCTGCCGAAAAAGACACCATTTTGTAAAATCCGTTAAGAAATTACTACCCCGCATTATCGGAGTCAAACTCAGTCAGTAGGTTGGATTAAATTAGAATCTTAACCTATAAACACACTTCGATAAGGAATAATGGCTTTACCGATAAACCAGCAGTGTTTGACCGAACAGAACCTGTAGCAATTAATTTGGTATAAACGTATGACAGAGTTAAATTTAGTTTTATAACGATTTCTTACAAATTTGGTTTGTTAATTTTCTTTCCGGTAACCATTTCCTGGCGGGACAGCTGATACTGATTTCGGTGATTATTGGTTTAACACCGTTAATTAAAGGTACGTAAGGGAAGTCTTTTATGTTAACTAGGAGACTAGGAGATTCTAAACCGCGAATCGTTTTCTTTCACAATGAAAGAGTGGAAAAACAGAAGATCTTCGTGGAAGTGTCCATTTTACGGATTTTACCATTCTTGTTATACCCACAATTGTATTCACTATCTTCAGAGTAAATTAAATGATACCTACTTCTTGGATATATTTCAAAGGGAATAAATCGGTCATCCATTAAAATGATGGCATAATTTACAAAAACACAAGTTTTAGACTTTGAATTACGGTTTGATATTTAAATCACTTTCATGTACAATCATCAAAAAGTAATTGTGTCTATATTCTGTTGGATGAACGAAAGATAAAAATAGATCCGTATCCGGGCGATAAACTTGCCTTTTCACAAGTTGATCGGGTCGTAATAGCGACTTAATATGGCTTGACAGGGGAATTTCTTATGAAACTTACTGTGAGAACGTTCTACGATAGGTCAGGAATCAAATAGTTCGTAATACAAGATTTTAGACAGTGGTCATTCTAAGTTGATGATATATTGTTCTTCCTAAAATAGTCTATAAGGATTTTCTTTGTAACTAACACGATATGGAGTGGAGCTCCGAATTAAACGACTTATTATTATTATATCATAACAGAATTAGTCTTACCAAGGCCAATCCTTTCTGGCAATAATCTATGATGTCCTGTAAAGACGCTTTATTGCCCTGAGCCAATATCCAATGCAGCAGGGTGGGTTCCTCCTTGTTCTCGTACGAAGCCGCTTTGAACGTTACCCCTTCGTCGGAGTCTTCGATGGGCTCGGTCGCCGCCGGCGCCGGCGTTGGCGCTGGCTGCGACGCGTCTTTACTTGTTGACGCATCCTTGTGGCCGAATACTGGAAACATTCCGGAAGATTAATACGAAGTAATTAATTATGCATAGAAAACAATAACAGAAATGCATAAAAAGAGCCCTTAAATATTGATAAAATTCCAAATCTGGCAGAGATCCCTTCAGAGATAAGTCCGCCTATGTACTTAACACTTTTTTTGTAACCTTTTGCATTTCCTTTTTGTACAATAAAGAGTATAAACAAACAAACAAAATTATTGTGAATTCTGATCCACGTTATAAAAGTAAAAACAATAAAGCTAAATGTCAGTAACACGCATGGATTTGATTGAACCCTTGACCAAGGCCTTTGCCAAGTTCATATTCTGTTGGATTTTGAAAGGTTATCATGTTAGTTTTTCTAAACTAGTTCATACTTTAAAATATAGTGTAAACAACTCAACTCTCGACTCTGAACAAACTAATTTTAGGTTTTCAGTTACTTAATTATCACCTTGTATAATTAATTAGCAATGATACTTTATATTTATAACATAACAATGAATAAAGGTTCGTCAAACGGGCTTTGACAATTAGCAGCGAGCGACCCTGGGGAAAACTTTTTATTAATTCGCAGAATATGTAATTCATTCATGAATATGAACAGAAAAGAGAAATTAAATTAATATGTACTTTTGCGCGCGGGAACCTACACACAATAGATAGGTAGTTTTAATGTTACAACGGCAACAGAGCGCAAATTTATGTTCCTTTATTTCAAAGTACCTGGGCGACCGAGCGTTGCTCGGGCTAAGTAAGACCAAGCTAGATCATTTGTCATCCCCGAAAACCCCTACATACAAAATTTCATCGAAATCGTTGGAACAGTTTCCGAGATTCTGATTTTATATATATATAAATTGCTCGATTAGATTTCGCGCTTACTAGAAATTACACATTAAATAGGTAAATGGATGTAATTTTACGGTTTAATAAAACCAGCGATAAAACATAGCTCTTGACATTTAATCCTAATAAACTGTATAATAATTAGTTCTATTACCATCGACTGACGTAACTTATGTCTTTCGTCCATCGCCGCGCCGGCTATGACTTGCGGTGATCTCACTTTAAAGTTTTTTTGTGTTCGAGCATCTATTATGTAAATATTCATAAATGAATATTGACACAAGATAATTAACTGCTACAGAAACCTTTGTCCTTTTTATGAAAAATAGTTGCTATGTAGTAAAGTAATGCGGCATTACACTTAGTCAGTGTAAAGAACACGGTAGTCGGCCGCATTCGGCGAGCGACAGCTGTCACCGCCTTAATATGGCCGCCGCAGTAGGCGGACAGACTAATGCAAAGACGACGTTCGTTCGCCGAAGTAGTTTGACACGAGTTCGGCGATCGCGTTAGGTGAACGACTCAGTGTAATTGCCGCATAACAATTGATAAGTTTTCTACAACCTGTAATGAAGTTCAACTTTGTCATAACCTTGTTTGTCATAAAAAACAAAATAAAATTATATTTAATAAATTTGTACAAACTTACCATCTTCTTCAGATAATTTGAACGCCTCTACGCCAAAGTCCTGATTAGTCTTTTCCGAGCCATCCAAGGGCTGGCTTATCCTATAATATTGGCCCTCGAAATCCGCATCCTCAAAAACGTCGAACGCCGAGAATCGATGCGCTTCGGCATTGAGTTGCAGAGCCGGCAGAATTGGAATCTTGCCTAAAGATTCTAACACTTCGTTGAGACTGAAAGTAAAATGCTGATTGAGCCAATTTGTGGCTTACGAGACAATTGCATAATTTCAACGTGAAAATGGGAGAGTATTTGGCTTCGTGTATTTTCGTTTGTTTGGTTTATTCGGCAAGATGTTTTTTGAAATTGCCGATTAAAGTTCGTTTAACACAACGGCAATACGCTCCTTAATCGCCTTTATTTGATCAAAAACTTTAACAATAGAAACTAGTACACTAATCCAGTGCACACTCAAAATAAACTAACAATAATCATTAAACACCATCTAAAGCCTCGGGCCTCTACATTTACTTCGGCAAGTTTAAACTATACGAGATATTTATAGACGTTCACATGAGATAGACGCTCGATGGGATATTGAAGTTATGCGATTTACGATGATAAATAAATAAATAAATATCATGGGACACTTGACACCAATTGACCTAGTCCCAAACTAAGCAAAGCTTGTACTATGGATACTAGGCAACGGATAAACATACTTATATAGATTAATACATACTTAAATACATATTAAACATCCAAGACCCGAGAACAAACATTCGTATTATTCATACAAATATCTGCCCCGGCCGGGAATCGACCCCGGGACCTCAAGCTTCGTAGTCAGGTTCTCTAACCACTTGGCCATCCGGTCGTCATGATGGCTTCGATTATCTTGACTATTAGGTACACGATATACAGAAAGTTCTTAGTAAGTACATAAACGATATTACTAAAATAAGAACAATACGAAGAAATGTAAGAATTTCTGGGTCTTAGCAACAAAACGAAGATTTTTTTACACATATGTTGGTTGCGGTTGTGAGTGTAGTCAACTGGGGAAACGGGACAGAATAAATAAATAAAATAAAACTTTAATTTTATGCCAGAAAATTATTCTATATATAGATAAGAATTTACCTACTAAAATATTTATAGATGCGAAAGTGTGCGTGCATGCATGTGTTGATTACGATATATATTTTTGGGAAATCCCAAGGGAACTTAGTACAATTCCGGAATTTCCGACTGCTAGACCCAAATGGTTTACGCGAGGGATGCCGCGGGCAGAGAGAGGCTAGACTATTGGCAATTCGTTGTTGATGGATTCGCGGGCCACGAGTTCTTCCAGGGACCACCGGTCAAGAATAACTGGGCTAGAGTAAGATTATGTCTTTACTCAATTTGGTTCTTTATTGTTTTCATGTTCTCGTTTGCTGTGAATTGCAATAAAAAGTACTATTTATATTCAATATCCATTTTATTTCCGGAAGCGGTGTAGATGTAGCCGCGAGCGAAAGCTAGATAATCCGTTTATTGAACGGAGTTAACTAGAGTGTTGTAGAGTGTTGGTAGGTTAGGTACTTAAACTTAGATTACTATACATGTATCACTCACTACGTTTATTACGCGACGGAAATAGCGGACGACAGTGCAGTAACCTCAATAATAATCCGTTAAATTGTGTTTTCTGAAGCTACGCTACTTCTGAACGCTTGCGATCAATCAAATTTGTCAAATAATTTTATTATAATTTTTACTATTTCTATCTTTTAAACTCGCTTTATATCGGTCCTAAACTAAATGCTCCTCTCATCCACTCAAAGTTCAAAGTTTGACAGTTGGTAATAGCTAAATGAATAAATTCGCCTTTGTACTTTACATGTATTCATGTATATCAACGTTTGTAAATTGAGTTTTTTTTTATTAATATTATTATAAATTGAGTTTGTTTCTTTTTTTTACAACAAAAGGGTTTAAATACACTAAAGTAGTAAGAGTTTAATTCCGAGATTTCAAGAAATTTTTAAAACAGAGACGCGCATATTTTAAAACGTGCTAACCATGAGACATTTCCGGTTTTTTTTTACACTGGCTAACATGAAATATGCATCAGTGTTTCTTCAAGTCTTAATAAGAACGTATTACTCATACGCTTTTTGTTCTAATATTTGCCAAACAAACGCGGAAGTGCGTTCGAATACATTTTAATGAGAGTTTTGCTTAGTTTGTGACCGTGTCGAATCTAAGACGCCCGAATTACGGCCAGTAGCGCAAAAAAGTAGAATGACAATTTTACTCGGCAAAGTATCTCATCACGCGATTGCTCCCGAACAAGCATGACCTATAATAGACAGGTGCCTTATGCGGAAATATATTACAAAATAATGAGGAAAATGAACCATGACTTAACTAGAAAGTGTAACAAAACGGGAATCCAACAAGGTCACGCTTGATTATATGGCTTGACTCTGTATTTACATCTTTAATCGACTGAACAAGTAGGTAAACCACCGATGCGATATTTTTAGGACTTTGTTGCTACACAAAAACGTGAACAAAAAAGATTCAGTATTGTGACAGAGCGTAATATTTAGATACATATTTATAGCTGAAAATCCTCACATTTTTTATTTATTTATTTATTTGGCAAAATGATGACATGATAGCCTTTTGAAACAACTATTAGGACAAGTAGCAGTAGGTAACTACCTACTAATAAGTACGGAAATAAGTTAAATGATCACCTAATGAATTCTACAGCTCACAAAATACGACTTACTTTGCTGAGTACCAGCAATGTGAGGTAGTATAACTCGTTCCATATTTGTAGTCACTCTAAGGTCAATGTCAATGTCAGAAATTGCTCACCTTTCGCAGTCGTCACGTGAACAACCATGGAATCACTAATGACACAAGTGTGGTATGGTTCCGTTTTTTAAGATGATTCACGACCATTATCTACGCTTCCATTTAAAACACAAGTTTAGAAACGCAATAAAAACTATTGAAGAAAATGTTATATTTTTTATATTCCTTTGTGTTCGTATTTAAAGTAACTCACATCGTAGTGAAAAAACCAGCCAAGAGCGTGTCGAACACGCCCGAAATAGGGTTCCGTAGCCATTACGAAAAAATTAAGTAATATTTTTCTAAGGATTTCGAATTTTGTACGGAATATTCCAAGTTTAGGTATATTTTATACCTTAGGCTGCTATTTACTCTTAAACTACTAATAATTCTCAAGAAAACTTAAACGTTATAGTTTTTCTTGTAAGTTTGATATACTTACTACCATCCTGAATTTTTAATATAAAAAAAATTGTTTTAGCAATCCCCTAATGGTTTTAAAAGACCTATCCAACGACACTCCACACAAGGTTGGATGAGAAAAAAAATCACCCCACTACGTCTATGGGAGGTACCATAAAAAAATCTTTTTTAGAATTTTTTATTGTACCATTTTTTCCGCATAGTTTACATATATATTTGTGCAAAATTACAGCTTTCTAGCATTGATAATCCCTGAGCAAAGCCGCGGACGGACGGACAGACAGACAGACAGACAGAAATAGCGAAACTATAAGGGTTCCGTTTTTGCCATTTTGGCTACGGAACCCTAATAAAAACACACGTCTTTAATCGAGTTTAACTAGACATATTTGGAAATTGGAACTAATTCGTGGTCGACTGGTGACGTGTGCTCCTAGACTAGGTACCAGACGAAGGACTACGTATTAGTCCCAAACACGTCAAGCTAAACTCGATTAAAGACGTGATTTATCCGTTTTTATTTCACTAATTACCCGACTGCAAGGAGAGGTATTGATTTTTATTTATATTTTAATATTTATGTATCCATAGTACCTAACCTACAAGCTTTGCTAAGTTTGGGACTAGGTCAATTGGTGTCAAGTGCCCCATGATATTTATTTTTATTTAATATTATTTTACTATGAATGAGTCAGCAGTTTCTTACTCACATCGATAGGTAACACATATTAAGTTTGGTTTTTGGAGTCTTTTTGTATTTTTTTATTTCAAATCCAAATGTTGTTACTTTTACGGTCGTCCCGTAAAACCCATATCGAAAATACAAACTGAAACATAGATGCACAGAAAAACCAGAAAAATAGACCAGCGCTGGGAATCGAACCCAGGTCCTCGGCATTTCGTGCCACGTGCTATACCGCTACACCACCACTGGACAAGGATACAGACACGAATATCTCCTATGGACCACATATCTCAGCTTGTTTGTTTCATATTTAGTCACTTAAGCAGCGACACTAGCGACATCTATGCTGTAGCCCTTATCGTGAGACTTTCAGCACTCCATTGGAACTAACCGCTCACCCGGACAAGAGATGTCGTTATTAAGCAATCAAGTTAAGATTGGCATTACATATTTAAAAAAAAATCTACTTTGCTTTTCATTACAATTTTAAGTATAAGGGTGGTCCAACTTTGTATGAAAAAAAAAACTGGCTCTCAGAGGATGTTTATCGATACTAATCTAAACTAATCCATACTAATATTATAAATGCGAAAGTGTGTGTTTGTATGTTTGTCCGTCTTTCACGTCGAAACAGAGCAACGGATCGACGTGATTTTTGGCATAGAGATAGTTGACTTTTAGTGACATAGGCTACTTTTATCCCGGAAAATTCACAGTTCCCGAAGGCACAGCTTGCGATAATCGAATTCCACGCGGGTGAAGATGCGGGCAAAAGCTAGTATCATAATAAGGCAGGATTTGATATTGTGTTAGATTGTTTGCTAATAAAGGATACACTTAAACTAATTAAAAGAAATTAAAATTCTTGACCCATAACACATCTACAGGCTATGTATTATACCGGGAAAGTGAAATTCCCACAGGTAGCATACGTAGAGTGCACTATAAAAGCAAGAAATGCCTGGACTACTAAGCTGTTGTTTATCGTCTATGCAATAAGTTATCGCTTTTGAATTATGACGAGAAAAAAAAACGAAATGTACCAATAAAGTTGATTGAATAGCATTGGGACACATTAAGTGTGTAATTTCTTTGTATGCTAATCAGTGCTAAGGCGGTCTGTTGTTTGTCCATTATAAAAATAAGTAATAGTAGTGAATGGGGCATCGAGTGGGCAAATGTTTGAAAATACAAACTGAAATATACATGCACAGAAAAAACAGAAAAATAAGACCAGCGCTGAGAATCGAACCCAAAAGATTCCAAAAAACCAATCTTAATTTGATTGCTTACTAACGATATCTCTTGTCCGGGTGAGCGGTTAGTTCCGATGGAGTGCCGAAAAGTTTCTCGATGAGGGCTACGGTATAGATGTCGCTAGTGTCGCTGCTTAAGTGGCTAAATAAGAAACAACACAAGCTGACATATGAGGTGCATAGGAGAAATTCGTGTCTGTATCGTTGTCCAGCGGTGGTGTAGCGGTATAGCACACGGCACGGAATGCCGAGGACCTGGGTTCGATTCCCAGCGCTGGTCTTATTTTTCTGGTTTTTCTGTGCATCTATATTTCAGTTTGTATTTTCGATATAGGTTTTACGGGATGACCGTAAAAGTAACAAAAAATTTGGAATTGAAATAAAAAATACAAAAAGATTCCAAAAAAACAATCTTAATTCAAATGTTTGAAGACAAATGTAACTTAAATTCAAACAAAGCTAAGACCACCTAAGGTTGTACTTACGCGTTCAATTGTTCGTGATATTCGTCCTTTTTTAGTCGATGTTTTCTGAACGATTCCTTAAAATTTCTTGATCTTTCACAAAATTCGTTGAAGATATCCTCCAGATTCGCAACGACCGCTGCCCATCCCTGCGTGATGAAAAAGATCAATCTAAGTTTTCCTTGAGTAGCAACACCAATGCCAATTATTAAAGTAACTGATAGCAACCATCAATAGAGTACCTACGATAGTAAGGCCCTACACTACGAAGTGCAAAATTCGAAATTCGTATCTTGCCGTCCCGCTGACGCTTACGAGAGTGAGAGGGATGCGATACGAACTTTGATTTTCGAATTTCGTAGTAGCCCCCAAGGTGGCACACACACACGTTTATCTAATACCTCTAAACAAGCAATTCTAATATATTAGAATCTCGGAAACGGCTCTAACGATTTCGATGAAATTTGGTATGTAGGGGTTTTCGGGGATGACAAATCGATCTAGCTTGGTCTTATCTCTGAGAAAATGCTTATTAACGAGTTTTAGCCCGAGCAAAGCTCGGTCGCCAAGGTACTTTAAAGTTAACGTACACAAGCATGGATCCTGGACTAGCGATGCTCCCGGTAGGTCACAGCAAAGCCTGACTCACCTGATGCTGCAAATGCTGCTCATGTACAAGCTGATCACAGCCCTTGGACACGTCATGGGAGAGGTCACTGAACTGCTGCGCGAGAGTAGCGCACGTTATCACAGTATTAACAGTCGGCTGCAGCGAACAGCACATTTCCACGTTTGCTTTCAGCTCGGCGACGGATTTCCCCTCAAACCCGCTTCGTGTGTCGCTGCGGAACTCGCCTGAGCTTAACTCCACAATCGGACTGAGATCGCTATACACTACAAAAAGAGTTACTAGTTAGAAAGAGCTGAATTTTCCGACTTTTTATGTCGAAAAATTCAGCAGCTGCTGTGTCTGTCGACAAAATGGTAATAGCAGAGCAAGTCACATACAAGAGTAGAATAGAAATGTCTGCGTAAATTCAACGGCATTTACATCGTTTATCTCTCACAGTCAAAGTCAAAATATCCTTATTCAATTTAGGCTATTACAAGTACTTATGAATGTCAAAAAACCGCAATGCCCTAGCAGGGCTTAAAGAGGGGCGAATTATATTGTATGTATAAGATCTCATGTACCAAATAAAGTGAGAAACATAATTATAATAATTTAAGGAAATTTACATTTAAATATGAATAATTTACGATAAATATGAATTATACCTATACTAATTATAAAGAGGAAACCTTTGGATTTTTGGATGTTTGTTACGAATTAACTCAAAAACTACTGGACCGATTTTATAAATTCTTTCACAATTAGAATGCTAAATTTACAAATAATGATTCATGGTATCATATCTGGAGGAGCCCAAACTTGGTATGTTTTGAAAATGATTTTTATTTTAATTTAAAACAAGTGACTGAAATAGGTATAAACCTTGCTGCGCTCAGGATTCTACTCTAGAATAGCGATTGAAAATAGCGCAGTCGCCGTAAAAATATTATTTTGCTTCTTTGTGATAAATTTACTGCTTGCTAATAATAAAAACGTACCTTGGAGATTTTAACGTGCACCTACTTTTTACTTACTTGACTGTTTCAGGTGGCTCTCCTTCTCAGATGGTTTGCTAAACATATATATGGGGTTTGTGTCAGTGCCAGCACTATATGAGGAGACCATGTGGTCCGACTGTAATACTTCGCCACCACTCACAAGAAGAACTAAAGAACTCGCTGCTATCTTTGTCTTTCTCTCTATTGCTGCTTTTAAACTTGACACACTGAAACAGGACAGCATAATGAAATTGGTGTAAATATAACACACAGAGGTGTTTTGAAGACCAAGATTCAATTTTGGTCACTGAGCCAGGAAAAAGTAATAAGTTGACTGTTTCAGTATGACAGAAAGTCTGAATTATGTACATACCTACATTTTGTAAAAACGCAATAAAATCAACAGTTTGATGAATAAATTTACATTACTGCTCTAAGTACAAAAAATAGTTACTTAGTATTGTAGAATTATGATCTAACATGTAAAACATGAAATGACTCCTTCCTTACTGCCATTACTTACTACAATACAATACAATGAGTCTTTATTGTACACCAAAAATAGTAAGCGATACAGAAAACAGGTACACAGAGAGTAAAATAGACGGCCTTATTGCTTAAGAGCGATCTCTTCCAGGCAACCTTTTTACAGAAAGAAGGAAGGACTAGTTTACAGCAGGTGGTGCATCAACAGTAGATCAGAAAATTAAAACAAAACATAAATACATCTACACATACACATTATCTACATATAATACACGTCTAAAATAAATAATTATAGGCAATGGGATAAACAGCCACATGTAAATAAATAAATAAACTAGCATAAAGCTAATTATTACAAGACACCCTTTGACTACCTTTGTTTTATAAGGATAAGTGGTCAAAACTTTAATAAAAGTCGATTTAGCATCAGTATTAGTCTTTACTTTCATAAAGTTAATGATACTGTAATGGTAATAAAGAATCAAAATACCGTAAAGACTTTGAATAGTAAAAACATAAAAAAAAACTAAAATAAACAGTACACTTTACGCACAATACGCAAAAACAAAACACAGACATTGAGTTGCAGAGAACAGCCCGCTTATACTTATAACAGTGCACTGACAAACAAAACAATATAGTTACCTCTGCAAAGTCAGATTCATATCATATGTGGTCATCTGACCAGCGTCCACATGAAATACATACAACATTGTGGCAGTGTTATATTGCTTGAAACAAAAATCAGTTCAGTGTACCTCCTAACTGCTTAAATCGGCAACATGTCTTGGAGAGCTGCAATAAAAAAAAAAGAAACTAAGAATCCCTTCATGAATGATATATTGTAAGGAATATAAGATTTCACAACCAATAGGGCAATAATAATAGTTGTTTCGGAAAACGGCTAATAGCGAAGAGTCTCAACCAACATCTCAAGAGGCTCATGCTAGATGGCTGGATCAAGGGCTAGAAACAGAATACTTCTGGACATGGCACACATTGTCCGAAAGTTCCTCACTCTGCGACCCTGACCACCAGTAGCTTGGGGCCGGCTGCAAACTAGGATAGGTTTTTATAATTTTATTATTTTTTATTATTTTATTTTGTTTGCACTTTTGTGTTTTATACTTTTTATAACTATTATAAAAACCTAATCTAAGAATGAAAATAAATACACAAGATAATAATAAAAATAAACATTTATTTCGGAAAACTTGGTTCCACAAACCTTGGTTACATACCGCATAGAAAATAAAATGATTAACTACTACAAAAATAAGTTAGTTTAGTACTTATGCTATGATTATGTATGTATGTATGTATTTAAACTTTTATTGTACAAAATATGTACCTGAACAAACACAATTGACAAACATTGAGATATATGTACAAAGGCGAACTTATCCCTTCAAGGGATATCTACCAGTCAACCTTTGAGTGGATTAGTATTCAAATTAAAATTATAATCTAGTTGCTAACATGCAAACTGTTCCAGTGCTTAGCAAAGGGACAATCCAACCTACTCTCTATCACACCCAGGATACTGTTGGCACTGCTATGAGTATGCCACATTAAGGAGGCAGCTCGCTTACGCATGATGGCATGAAAGCCATCCACTTTCGTCTCAGCAAACATACAATAAATAGCCTTAGTTAACTTGATGAACAGATAACCACTGGGGGTTAAAAGGTTCTCTAAGACCTCAAACCGGTAGATAACGCTTTGGCAGGCTTCTAATAGGTCCTGACAGTAACAAACACAACAAAAAATAACTAAATAGGGGCAGCCATTCTGAAGTGGTGCCTAAACATAAATTTCTTCGTTTTTTTGCTTAGATTTGTTTGTAAAAGTTACTACTTGGTGAAAATTGACTCCTCTTTCATGTTGAAGCATACTGTCAAAACACTTTTTAAAAAATTGTTGCATTTCACCCATTTATAAGTTGTTACTTTTTTTTCTTTCTCTGACTGAAGCTATCTCAATGTCAACACATTTGCCCCATAAAAATTTATAGTGATTGGGATAAGTTACAAATAAATTTATATGCCATTTACAAAACACACTGTCTTACTGTTCTTACATAGAATGCAGCAAACTTATAGAAAATAATAAAATAACCAGACCTAATAAGCAAAGCAGAGATAGCACTCTGTAGTCCACACTTCTTGTTTTAGAATGAATCTGCCTGATTATGTTTAACCCAAGCTTGTCTTGTTGATCCTGTTTAGTCATTGTTTTTAACACTCAAAACCAAGTTCAATGATAGACAAATTTCTGAGTCACTTTCATTTGATTATAAGATAATATATTTTGTTATTAAAAACATTAATTTACTTATTATAAACACACTAGCTTTTGCCCAAAATTGAATTTGGTTATCGCGCGCTGTTCCCTCGGGAACTGTGCATTTTTCCAGGATAAAAAGTAGCCAATATCACTCTCTAGTCCATAAACAATCTCTATGCCAAAAATCACGTTGATCCGTCGCTCCGTTTCAACATGAAAGTCGGACAAACATACATACAAACACACATACTTTCGCATTTATAATATTATAGTGTGGATTAACTAGTCAGACGCCTCGCGCCACAGTAGTATGTAACTAACTACCAATTATTAATTAATTTGACCATTTTGGTGTCTAGTATTAATTACCTTTTAATATAGGGTGCTTATCTAAAATTTCCCAAAACTAGGCCCACAACAGGTTAATTAAATTATAACCTTAAAGATGTAAAAGAACTTTTTTTATCTAAATATCTCTTATTTGTCTCAAATCAAACCTGAATATCAACAAGTCTAAAACATGCACAGATCTGTACAGTTGGAGTAAAAAAAGGTTTGTCACCCTAAGATCTATTTTCCTTTGTTCAGTATGAGCGCTAATATGCTTTACCCATTGAGTGGGACATACTGCATCAACCTGTCAACCTGCTAATCATAATCAGGTGACCATAGCAACCCTACCACTACACCTTGGCACTGACAAACACTGACAATTAAATAGAACATTATTTAATTGAAACTTTTACGAAGTTGTTTATTAAAAAGGTTTTGTACCACTAAGAAACTAGATATATGTTAGATTAGAGGTGTTTACTATTTTGACCCTTGTTATCATGCCAAGTAAGTATAATTTGATATGCACTTGTCTACTTAGTACTTTGGGTCTCAAAACGTACTAAGAGTCTATGACTATGTAAAGGAATCAATTTAATAACTGCCGAAGGGTTTCCTACCCCACTGTACTTGGCAAGCAAAAAGTTATGTCATATAATTACTAAGTAACAATGAAAATCATCATAAAAAAATAAAAAAATGTTTTTGTTAATCCTATACTCCTAAATTGCAAAACAAGTTTCACAACCGAAACCAACTAACTTGTGAGCCAGCTCTTGTGAGAAAATGAACTTCTGGTGGACCTAATTTATCTAAAGCATGAAATTAATGCGTGTTAAATGGATGATATCTGCGCGCAAATTTACCTTAAATAGTCCCCTTTATCTCTCTGACCTCAAATATGTAACTGCTACGATTTCTGCAGGCTGTAATAACAATACAGCACAAGAATCAAATATCGAGACTATTTAAACAGTCGCGCGCTACAGTAATCCGCCTAAATAATGTCCATGCGCAAAATAAATAACACGTTATTGCTCGCCTAAAATAAACGTCATTATTTATTATGACAATTTTCAACTTTAGGTTTATTAATTATTAACATGTCTATTTGACGACAAAAGCTAGATTTTATCTATAAGAAACGATCGCTCTAGATCGAATTTTTTTTTGCGTTTGAACAACAAAAGATTCTATAAGTACTTACACAAACACATACTCTTAATTGACCATCCAGGATAAAGGCTTCACCAATAGATTTTGCACTGTTTAATTCACGAGGCGTATTGTATCATTTTGCACTGTAATTCATTAGTTTCCAGTAAAACTCAAGTTGATTACACTAAAACGCACTAACTATACCTAATTCAAGCTCTTGAGGTCAACAGCAACCACCATTGCTCGATAATCGCAATATCAAAAACTCAGCTGACAGAACGAGTGTTGCCAATCATCATTGTTCTTATCCTACTATGAATGAGTTTTTACTAAATCACCTTGTTTATCAAATATTTTTTGTTTTAAAGCCTGTTTTAGTACTCTTTGATAAATCTTATGTGACACTGACAGGTTAATGTAATGCCGTCTCCGTTGTACTCTGACAAAACAAACTACATAATTATATTAATCCGTTGCTTAGTACCCATAACACAAGCTTTGCTAAGCTTACTTTTGGGACTAGGTCATTTAGTGTGAATTGTCCCGTAATATTTATTTATTTATTTAAACGACTCAAACAAGAGACAGCATCACACATAAGTATGACTTAATATTTATTTATAAATTAGTGGTGAAACAAGACTTGAATGTTCAAGCAAGTGCTCGGCACTTGTACATTTAAAAATTCTTTTATGATCGGTTCAATATGAAAAGTATAAAAAATTACAATGTGCATAAAACTAATATTTTTGCCAAAAAAAAAACATTAATTAAAAAATCTTCCACAGTAGAAAAGTTTTTCACCATGGCAATAAATTTCTACCAAAATGCGTTTCGTTATCGCAAAAACGATCCAGTAGAAGTAGATACTCAATACCTCAATAGGAAGATAATGAGGGCTATCGTTTTTTGTCTCACTAGATGGCGCACTGTTGCGTGAGGTTTTTAAGTATGGCTTTCATAGTCTGTTATTACGGGCGTGAAAACGAAGTTTAGAAAAATCATATTTATACACCTTAAACCGTACCATAAAAATATCGAGCATGCCACAGTGTTCCATAGTCCCCGTTTTGTTCGGAAAAAAGGGAGGACAAGGGTTTCCGAAAGACAAACTGTCTCAAAACACAGACATTCATTGCCCGGAACTCATATTTGCCATAATTAATTTCAGATATTGCAAAATATTCACAAATTATTCAAATTATAATAAACCCGCGTAGCTCACTCAAAACTATGAGATTTGACATTTCGGAGACCTCACGCTACACTAGCGCCTCTAGCGGCGAATTCATACGCGATAGCCCTCATTACTTCAACCGTAATTAATTCAACTCAAGCAAAATAAAAGTAACGGCTGGCCGCACATACACGGTTTCCTGATAAGGTTTCCGAATACGGAATCCAGATTCGGAAACCTGAATACGCATTTTTCATAGTGGACAAAATAAGCAAAGAGTATAGAATAAGTAATAGTAATAGTACAAGTAGTTCGGGTAGTAAGAACGGGAAAAAACCGAATGTCGTCATCCCGAACGCAATCCCTGCAAACATTTTGTTTAACTAGCCGCACACGAACGGAAATTTCAAGTCAGAAATGCGCGAGCACCGTAGGAAATGGACGTATACGTCATTTTTGTGATAGACTGTAATCAACATGGGTGACGTCGAATTTTATAATGACTGTCGAAAATATCCCTGCACCAATAACGTCGTTTCTTCTTCTTTTTGTTGTGTAACGCCAGTAAGAAGCGCAATTAAAAGCAATAACTCATCGTCCATGTCTATACGTGCTCATAATGTACTCTGTGACGTGCTCTCTCCAGAACCGTCGCTCTAGAACTGGCAGAAAAAAACGAAATACTAAAAAAACCGAACGTGTGCGCTTTACTTTCAGGTTTCCGAATCTTAATTCCGTATTCGGAAACCTGATCAGGAAACCGTGTATGTGCGGCCAGCCTTAGTACTTTTCGGATAGACTAGGTACGGTGACACATGTCATTAACAGGTTATCACAATGCAAATTCGAATCGATTTATTGCGATTCTCGATTAATTATGCTAAGGGTGTGTAATCGATTTAATAAGTGATAGTTTATATTTTTAACTAGTTTTGCCTGCGGCTTCACCCGCGTAGTAAGTGTTTTTGCTTGTCTATTGGGATCTCACAAACCATGCGGTCTTCTTTGGAACTATATCAAAACTAATAACAGTAAAAAAATAACAAAAACCGTAATAACAAATGTATAACAAAGTAACAGTTCAAAACATCAAACAATACGTACACTCGATCGATACATCGACGCATTTAAGGACTTCGCTCTCGTACTAATGATGATGCGAGTCAAACGATTTGACAAGATTGTGGAATCGATTCGATCGTTAAGCACAGTCAAGCAGGGTTACTACGAAACTCGAAGTTCGTGTCGGGCAGTCCTCTCGCTCTCGTATTAAAGAGTCTAAGTGTCAGAGGACCGCACGACACGAACTTCGAGTTTGGAGTTTCGTAGTAGCCCAGCTGACACCTAGGGTCTGTTTCACCATCCATTGATTAGTGTTAACTGGCGGTTAGGTGTGATGCCGTCTCTATTTGTTTTGTTCGAATAGACGGAGACGGCATCACATTTAACCGTCAGTTAACACTAATCAATGGATGGTGAAACAGCCCCTTAAACTATTTAATACGAGAGCGAGAGGGACAGCATGACACGAACTTCAAGTTTCGAGTTTCGTAGTAGCCCTGCAGCTCTATTGAAATGAAGGCTATCGTTTTCGTCTCACTAGATGCGCACTGTTGCGTGAGGTTTTAGTATTGCTTCAATTCAAAGTCTGGTATCATGGTCGTGAAAACAAAGTTTAGATTAAAATCATATTTAATACACCTTAAAACCGTACCATAAAAATATCGAGCATGCCACAGTGTTCCATAGTCCCCGTTTTGTTCGGAAAAGGGAGGACAAATGTTCCGAAAAACAAAACTGTCTCAAAACACAGACATTTCATTGCCCCGGAAACGCATATTTGCCATAATTAATTTCAGACATTGCTAATATTACACAAAATTATTCTAATTATAATTAAACCGCGTAGCTCAACCCAAAGCTATGAGATTTGACCAAAGAGGATTTGACATTTCGGAGACCTCACGCTACACTAGCGCCTCTTGCGACGAATTCACACGCGATAGCCCTCATTGAGTTCCATTTTACGCGATGAAAGTTGACGAGATTAAAATTTATCTTTTTAGTTTTAAACATAATAATATATTTTTAAGTTATTTTGTTTATTATTACGAAATCTTTTAAGCTATAGAGATTTTTTTTTCTTTCTTTCGGGATTCAAGTGTGTTTTTTTATAAATTATTGGCCTGAAACGTTCATGGCGTGGAATGGAAAAAACGAAAGGCTCGTGTCACCCAGTGCTACTACGAAACTCGAAGTTCGTATCGTACCGTCCCTCTCGCTCTCGTATTAAATAGTATGTGTCAGAGGGACCGCACGACACGAACTTCGAGTTTCGAGTTTCGTAGTAGCCCTGCTGTACCCATACTATTATTATTAACAAGATAGTTAAGAGTAAACCATTGAAGTTTAATTGTAATATAAATTGTAAATATAATCTTCGTCTACAGATAATGAATGAGGTGCCAAAAGACACGAACAAAAAATGGTTTTGTGTCTAACGTTTGTATTAGCCGTTACCTGCGATTTTCCGGGATAAAAACTATCCTATGTCCTTCCCGGGACTCAAACTCACTCATATCTGCATTTACTTACCGAATTTCATCTAAATCGGTTCAGCGGCTTAGTCGTGATTAAGTAGGTAACAAACAAACAAACAGACTTACAAACTTTCGTATTTATTTATAATACTAGCCGTTGCCCGCGACTCCGTCCGCGCAAAATTCGTTTATCGCTATCCCGCGGGAACTATGCAATTTTTCGGGATAAAAACTATCCTATGTCCTTCTCCGGGATTCAAACTATCTGTATACTGAATTTAATCTAAATCAGTTCAGTGGTTTAGACGTGATGAAGTAACAAACAAACAAACAGACTTACAAACTTTCGCATTTATTAGTAGGATAATAATACTAGCGACCCGCCCGGCTTCGCACGGGCAGACGTGCAAAGTAAAAAAAAACGGCCAAGTGCGAGTCGGACTCTCGAACGAAGGGTTCCGTACCTATACATTTATATAAATAAAAGAATTGCTCGTTTAAAAGGTATTAGCTTAGATTAGCAGAAGCCCAGAAGCCATAATATTATATTGTCTTTCTTTCTACCCTGATAATTATTAGGTAAACGTCCGAGTACTCGACACGTACGCTAATACCTAATAGACGAGCCCCTGCTGTCATCTCAATTGCTAATGACATAAAGGTTAAAGATGCCAACGATCGGGGCAGTGACGAGCAATCGTACGTTTACGTTAGGGCCGGTACAGACGGACAGCATTTGAACTACAACCCAGCTGCAAAATGGCAGTTTGAGTGCAGTTTTTATGCAATTACACCAACTGCATCAAAACTGCAAACCGACTGTGCAATCCGCTTGCAGTTGCCGTGCAGTCCTGTCAACCGCACACCGACTGAAGAAAGAAAACTTAAGAAACTGCAACAGGACTGCAATATAACTGCGAGAGGGGCATTGCAGTTACAATAATAATAATAATAATAATAATAATTAAATTCACTTATTCAAGTAACATTACGACTCATTTTGTTAAACAATTTATCTTAACCTATGTTAGTAAAATTACAATAAATAAAATAAAATAAAAGATAAATAAAAACAAAATTAAATTCATGAAAATAATCCTTATTTAATCATCCCACTAGAGATGGCACAACAGCGTTTAAATACGGGCAGTCCCATCTGCTCGCGATCATGTTCAGGACGCTGTTGCAATGCAGTCGTTCCAACTGCAATACGACTGCATTACGACCGTGCAGCCGCCTTGCAGTCGGTGTCCGGTTGATAGGACTGCACGGCAACTGCAAGCGGACTGCACAGTCGGTGTGCGCGGTTGGTTAGTTTGATGCAGTTGGTGTACAGATAGTTCAACTAAGTTGTGCGCGCGGCCCTAAGGCCCTATGTGTGGGTAAAGCGATAAGAACACGTCTTGCTCGGACGACGACTGCCGCATCACGTGAAAGTTGTATATTTACAAGCGCACGCACACATAGGGCCGCGCGCACAACTGAACTATCTGTAACAGCATCAAAACTGCACTCGAGCTGCCATTTTGCAGCTGGGTTGCGGTTCAAATGCGGTCCGTCTGTACCAGCCCTTACCGCATGACATTGACAGAAAGATGTGGCGAGAGCGATTGCGATTTAAAAGTGCATACTCCTATTATAGTATTATAGGACCCTATGGCTACAGAATGTGCCTCATCTATTTTATTAAACTGATTTACCTTTTACTTACCTATCAACCTTCTCGCCTCCGGCTCCGGTAGTCATCTAAGTACCTATACCATTCGAATTTCGTAGTAGTCCCCTTGGGCACCCTTGGGTGTCTTTGGCAAAATCTATGCTTCATAAAATCAAACGAACATTTCGGGAATCTATGAAACGCGACCTATCTATCTAACGATTTCGATTAGGTAACTTAACTGTACAAAAAATATTCAATAGATTATGAAGTTATGGTTCTTACTATTTTATTTTATACTTATTTAATTTATCTATCTACAAAGTAGTCATTCTGTACCTGATCCAATTTTTATCTAGATTCTAAATAAACATCTCATCACGTACAGAATGACTTGCAATTTGTAAAATGTGTTTTGTTTGTATCAGTCAAGAAAAGATCTGTAAGAGAAAGTTTTAGAATTACGGATTTATAAAGATGAAATAAATCGGTAAGAAAATATTCATACGAGTATATGAAAATGGAATGAGACATGAGCGACACAGCAGACTTGAACTCATTTTCTTCATCAGTTGATATCAGTAGGTGGTCAGTCAGGTAGTAGAAAATAAACTTAAAGTACTTTTTTAAATCAATTTTTTATATTTAAAATAACTATCTATCCAGAAACCTGTAGACGTCGACATACCTACTTATTTACAGATCGCGCGCGGCTCTTCTAGCTTTGGCCGTTATTTTCGGCGCATGTGATAGTCGCGAACGCCAGCAGTAGGCGCTGGCCAGCCCCACTCGCCCCGCGCAACAGTCAGTCCCCTAACTTATTTTGTGGGTACTTCTGCGCATCAACGATCACCGCTAGATTTTCGTGCCTCGATTCAATATCCACTGACCTCAAAGAAGCATACATGAAAAATATTTATAAATAGGTAGTTACGTACTAATTTGCCAAACTTAGAGGTGGCCAACAAAGTTTAAACCCTTGTGACCTTCATACTTGTGACATTTCTGCTGAGGGTAAGAGACAATAAGTGCTACCTACCTATTTAATTTACTTACAAGGCAGATCCCTAATATTTTTGTTCGCGTAAGATATACGCAAATAATAGTAAATGTTACTTTATACAAGTAAAATAATTGGTTGGGTATTATTAGGTAGTTAAAGCTATTTTGAAGGGCTTGGTTTTTCCCATTTATAAGAACCGGAGTATTTGAAATTGTATTGAGCCAACTTAGCGTCAGATTCAGGTGGTCCCCTAGAACCAAATTTATAAGGTAGAGGCTTAACCTTCTGCCCTTCCAACTGATTTAAGATTGGTGTAAAGATGCGCCAAGCTTCTTTGACTTCATCATCTAGCACAAAATGAGTTTGGTTACCGTTGAAAACATCCAGAACTAATCTTTCATATGCATCTGGATACTTAGCGTCCTTGTAACGAGTGCTGTAAGTCAAGTCGAGTTCGGTTTCTACTAAATCAAACATCATTCCGGGCGACTTGGACATTATCTTCGTGTATACGGCTTCACCGGGCTGAACTCTCAAAACCAACTCATTTCTTTTAGCTTCACCATCAAAGATATCTCCAGGCATATCATGAAACTGTATTCTCACTTCAGCTTTTCTTTCATTGAGGGCTTTGCCAGCACGGAGCACGAACGGAACTCCCTGCCACCTAGCATTATTGACCCAAAGGCCCGCAACTGCATAAGTCGGTGTGATCGAATCTTTTGGCACAGTAGGGTCATCTAGATATCCCAATTTTTCTTCACCCTGCCCATCTGGATTACCGACGTACTGGCCTATTAAGATATCGTCCATAGTTATCGGTTTAATGTGTCGTAGTACCTTAACTTTTTCTTTCCTAATATCATTTGCCTTTAGTGTTACTGGTTTTTCCATTGCAATTAGAGAAAGTATTTGGAGGAGATGATTTTGCATTACATCTCTTATGATACCAATGTCATCAAAATAGCCCCCTCTGCCTTCAGTGCCAAAAGGTTCTTTGAACGAAATTATGACTGAGGCGATGATATCGTTGTTCCATATCGGACTAAATATTTGATTAGCAAAACGCAAAGTCATCAGGTTCAAAACCATTTCTTTTCCCAGATAGTGATCAATTCTGTAAATATGCTCTTCGTCGAACAAACCAGCTAGATGGTTGCCTAATTTTGCCGCAGTCACATCATCGCGCCCAAATGGTTTTTCAATAATAACCCTCGTGTAGCCTTTAGTCGCGGTACAAGCATTCTTTATATTTACAGTAACATCTTCAAAAACGGCAGGTGGTACCGCTAAATAAAATATTCTGTTAGCAACGAGCTCTGTCTCAAACTTACTGATTTCCTGATTGAGTTTCTCATAATCTGCTTTTTGGTCGTAGGACCCTGCAAGATACTCATTTGCCGCCCAAAATTCTTCATATTTCCGCTCTTCTCCTTTTGGCACAGTAATATACTTCTTACATTTTTCTTTGACTTCTAAAATTGATTGTTTTGTGCGAGCATAGCCAATGAATTTAATGCTTATCGGCAACAAATTACTGCGGTATAAGTTCCACACTGTAGGATATATTTTTTTCTTCGCCAGATCCCCTGAAGCTCCAAGGAGCACAAACGTGTGAAGATGGTTAGAGTCGGTCTTGATGGCTTCCATGGGAACTAATTTATATGATTCAACTACTTAACTAGCACTGAATGAATCAAGCAAATAACTTTGTGTAGGTACTTATATATATTGGTATGAGTATTATTATTGCACAGCCGTGGCACAAGAGTTACATTAGCACTTTTTGACAGGGCTGTCCACTCATCTTGTTATTTATGAACCAAATTGATAAAAAAGACTGAAAAATAACGTTAGGAGACTCGCGGCTTTGATAATGTATAATGAATTGGCAGAAAAAAAACAGTATTTTATATAGGTACACCCGCTTTTATCGTCCGATTACTTATAGATAAAAGTCGACGTAGCAGGTGACGTTGCAAGTAACAGATTACCGGGCACGCGATCAGGTAAATTCATTTTTGACAACCCTGCCTTATCCCGGCCGCTCATCTATCTATATATATATATATATATATATATATATATATATAATATATATATATATATATATATATATATATATATATATATATATATATATATATATATAATCATAAAATGTGTTGCTAAGCGCAAAACTCGGGAACGGCTGGACCGATTTCGCTTATTCTTATTTTGTTGTGTTCGTTATTGCCAGGAGAAGGTTTTTATAGAAGAAAACTTAGAAAAATTACAACGGGGGCGAAGCCGCGGGCAACAGCTAGTCTGCAATAAAACTACGAGAGGGGGCATTGCAGAGGGGGCGTTGCAGTTATATTACTGTCGTTCCAACTACAATACGACTGCATTAAGACCGTGCAGCCAGACAGATTTCCGACTCGTATCATTGCAAGCCTCGCGATGCCCGGCTTGCAAACCACCTCGTCAGGCAATCCCCTACTTCCCGGGCCTAGGCACAGAATAACTAATAGTACTACCGTAGCCTAGGCAGTAATGTACTATTTTTCGTTTCACCATTTTAATTTATTCATTATTAACATCATCCCAGCCTATATACGTCCCACTGCTGGGCACAGGCCTCCTCTCCTCTCAGAACAAGAGGGCTCATTATTAACATATGTTTAATATTAAAAGTAAAAGTATAATTTAAGATTGTATTCAACGCAGTATTTTTTATTAGGTTGTTGTATTCTTCTTGTAGTAAAAAAAAATCTTTAAAAAAACTAAAATTGAGCGGGTAATTCGTTCACTTACGTTGGCTAATTTATCTTTCTAGTTTTTTGTTTTATATTTTACAAAAGCACCGTACAAGCTTCGAACAATAAGTGCTATAGTAAATAAGCTTCGAACAATAAGTACTATGTCCCTTTAGTAATGTTACCTACTATATTATACAAACCAAAGAGAATATACTTAACCACTATGTTTAGGCTATAAATACAGCTTGTATTTTTGATACTACCTCAAACTGTAACCAGACGAAGATTTGTGCTGTGAACCGATATGAAAACAAATTGTAATTTAGAATTAACTACCAGAGCGTGATTAATTTTCGAGCAGCAATCAGCAATGTAATGCGTACAATAATTTGATAAAAGAGAGACGCGTTCTGTGACAGCGGTCACTTCAACAAGTGCGCACCTAAGAGAAAGGAGAGACAAGTGCGCACGTTTTGAATACTAATAAAAACAGTATCGCGTAGTGACACTTTGCGTGCTAATTTATTTTGTAAGGAAAATAATAAATCTAATTTTTTTACTAAAACATAATAAAATGTAATTATTAGGGCCATCACTAACTGCCCTTAAAGTTCGAGGTAGTATCAAAAATGCACGCTGTATAACAGACGTTTTGTAATTTTGTGGTAATGTGTATCCAAACTTTTAATTGTTTGTTTCTTTTTAGGCCTAACAGAATTTGAAAATCGAACTTAGTGTGGCTTTTGATCCTATCTCTCGCTTTTTTAACCCCCGACGAAAAGAGAGGGGTGTTATAACTTATATGTACCTACATATCACCCTCTTTTTATTATAAGTTTGACCGCTGTCTGTATGTCTGTGTATCTGTGGCACCGTAGCTCTTAAACGGGTGAATCGATTTGAATGCGGTTTTTTTATTTGAAAGCAAGGTTTCTAGCGATGGATCTTAGACATGTTTTATCAAAATCTGTTCAGCCGTTTTTGAGATATTGAACTTTGAAGTGACAATGTCGGGGGTTTTCCAACTTTTTACTTTTTTTAACCCCCGACACAAAAAGAGGGTGTTATAAGTTTGTCCGCTATGTGTGTCTGTCTGTGGCACCGTAGGTCTTTAACGGGTTGACCGATTTGGACGCGGTTTTTCTTTTTTTTACATCAGTTTTTCTATCGATGGTTCTTAGACATGTTTCATCAAAATAATTTCAGCCGTTTTTGAGATATTGAACTTTCATTGAAGTCGGTTAAAAATAACTTTCGGAAGTTAATGAAATTAGTAAGACGGCTCAAAGTAGGATAAAACTAGTTTTAGGGTTCCGTACCTTACGAGTAAATGAAAAATAATATAGACCAACTTTTTAACCGTCTGTCTACCAAATACTCAGTACCCTTAGTGTAATTTTCGGTTACAAAATACGTCTCGATCGCGCTTGCGTTAAATTCTCAATTCGTATGGAAACACGAACATCGCAAACGTTCCGCTAGAGGCGCTGTTCGTGTTTCCATATAAAATTGAGATTTTAACGCAAACGCGATCGAGACGTATTTTGTAACCGAAAATTACACTAAGGGCACAGGTCTACTACCCTTGAAGCTGTGAAAATATCAAACTTCTAAACCAACGCAATCAAACACAATTCAAACTAACCTAACAAATAAAGTTTGTCACTTGTCTTTTGTCACTTCAAAGTTCAATATCTCAAAAACAGCTAAACGGATTTTGATGAAACATGTCTAAGTACCATCGCTACAAAACCTGATTAAAAAAACCGCATTCAAATCGGTCCACCCGTTTAAGAGCTACGGTGCCACAGACAGACAGACATACATAGCGGT
The DNA here is from genome assembly GCF_025370935.1 of Choristoneura fumiferana. Lineage (NCBI taxonomy): Eukaryota > Metazoa > Arthropoda > Insecta > Lepidoptera > Tortricidae > Choristoneura > Choristoneura fumiferana. The sequence goes on from NC_133474.1 coordinate 8,899,753, forward strand.
TAAACTTATATAGCACCCTTCTTTTTGTGTCGGGGGTTAAAAATTACGCTCGTCTGGCTTCGAAGGGTGCCCCCACATGCAGTCGCTAGTCGCTCGTTTGCAGCGACAAATCTGGTCACGTGACCCCATTTTGAAGGTGATTTTGAATTTCCCACGACTCAAAAAAGTAGCGTCAAGTCGCCGCGTCGAGCAGCAGCGACAAGATGGCTTGATGTTCTTGGTCTTGGAAGCTGATTTCTTAATCTCATTTAGCAGCAGTCGTGGCAGTGGTAAGTACAAAATAAATAAATTGGAGTGAATGAAAAAAAAATAACACTGTTTTTGCCGAAATTGAAGAGGTTTTTTTTATCGCTAATTGTCTCGTGGCCAGATTTGACGTTGGAAACTAGCGTCGAGCGACTGCATGTGGCTCCACCTTAAAGTAAAGTTCCGAGTAGAGGTGGGTAAATCCGGATCTGAAGATTCAAAAGAGTCAGATCCTCAAGCGGATCCGAATCCCTTAATGACTCCTTTCAAATCTTATTGACTCCGGAGTTACTAACTCCGACTGATCGAGCGGCTCGCCTCGCTCGTGATCGCCGTCACGCTCACTCACACTGACTCGCTCCGTCCGCCTGCTTTCGCTCTCGCTCGGCTCGGATCGGATCGGCAGGGCTACTACGGAACTCGAAGTTCGTATCGTACCGTCCCTCTCGCACTCGTATTAAATAGTTAAGTGTCAGAGGGACCGCACGACACGAACTTCGATTTTGGAGTTTCGTAGTAGCCCTGCGGATCGGATCTTGACTGGATCTTATTATCTGTGTTTGGTTGGTCGGTTCGGTTCGGTACTCGGACTTGGACTAATGAACGAATCTTTCTCTCTCTCACGAATCTGTACTTCGTTCAGTCAGCGGGTGGGACACCGCAGTACCGTACCGACACCGACCGACCGAACCGAGCCGGGGCGGATCGGCCTAGATAACCGGAGTCAATAAAGGAGTCGGATTCAATAAGCGGATTTCGGTACCGACACCGGAGCTGGATCTAGTGAGTCAGATCACTTCGCGGAGTTGAGATTACCCATGTCTAGTTCGAGCCAAGCGACACTGACGCCACTAACCGCGTTATTATCGCCGCGACAGAGCGATAGTACAAGGTTCTATATAAATACATGACGGCGTGTACGAACACGGCGATACTTGACGCCGCGTCAAGTATCGCCGTGTTCGTACACGCCGTCAATGTATTTATATAAGAACTTGTTACTATTCGCCCTGTTCGGCGATCAATAGTTTTTTTTTAGTTTTTGTGTACCGCTTGCGGAACTTTACCTTAAGGCCTCCGAAGAATTAGCTTTGCTATTATTGCTTGCGTCGACACCAGATTGCGGTCGAAACAATAAGGGTTCCGTTTTACATTTCGGCGAACGAAATACGTCGTTTTACATTAGTCTTGTCCGCCTACTACTGGCGGCCGAATACCGTTATCGTGTTACACTTTTGGTCGCCCGTCGCCGCTGCAGCATGCGGCGAACGGCTCATTATCATTGCCGCTTAACGTTAAGCATCTTAAGCCTCTAGGTTGGCAACGCATCTGCAATCCCCCTGGTGTTGCAGGTGTCTATGGACGGTGGTGATCTCTTACCATCAGGAGACCCACTTGTTCGTTTGCCATCCAGAATTTTACTTGCAAGATTTGATTACAGACAGACAGACAACGGGACAGGTGAAACTAAATAAAAGCTTGTAAAAAAATAATAAAGAATTGAAGTACAATTTATTCCAAAACATTGTAAAAAATTCAAAAAATCCTTTAAAACCATAAACTTATTTAATTACATTGGTACCTATACCTACGTGACCATTGAAAATAACATTGCAGATATTATTAATAATATTCAACTGGAACAATAGTAAATATTAAAAATATATTTATTCTTAAACAGCATTATGGCAACAATTTCCAAAATAGAAATTTTAATATTATCCAGAAGATTTAGGTATTGTTATAAAATATCACATTAGACAACGTATTATTCCGTGGTAGGTATTATTTATAAAAGACATTGCAATAGTTCAGACAATGTTATGGATTTACAAGGGATTTACAAAAACAATTGCGAGCCACGAATTTTAGTTTGTCTACTACAAACTACAAAGCCAGAGAACACGGGACATGCTCATGCTCGTGTCGTATGTTAGGTATTATCTCTGTCAAGTCACGTGTGACGTCACGCGGTTTCGATTGAGCGGTAGGTAGCAGGTATTTAAAAAAGTACAATGTGTGAAAATTAAGCTTACACAGGTGTTTCTAATTATATTTAGTCGTAGGTTGGTTGGTACATAAAAAATGGTAGGAACCAATTGGTCGAAGAGGTAATTATTTTAAGTATTTACGTACTTACCTAAATAACTATAGGAGGAAGGGGTTAATAACTGTTTAATTTTGTTGAAAAAGAGGGGACAGTCAAAAACTATTCAAATTCTGCTTACATATTACCAAGAACATCGTAATACTTAAATGATCCCCAGGACTATAATTATGGATTATTCTTTTTTTTGTGCAGGCAGATATACAAAGGTGTAGATAAAATATAATTATTATTAATTAACGACTTGTGATAGATAAAGCACTATGTTATCATAAAAATATCATTGTTGAATGATCAATTTTCAGCTGATAATAGGAAGTACAAATCTTCTTTGCCAAACTAGGCAGTTATTTTAATTTTTCAGTCACATAATTACAATAGCAAAATATAATATGACCGATTGGAGTTTATTCCATTTTCCTTTTTATTTAGTGCATGATAAAGACGTGACAATCACAAATGAATGCAGATTTCCGAGGTGAGATGGCATTTGACCTCTTGAATAAATAACTATTGAAAGTCAAAACAATTTCTTTACCTACCTCAAACAATCTACTGTAATTTCAGTCACATAAAGGTATATAATTATTGATAAAAAGCAATGTCAGTAGGTAATATTAGATATTACAAGGCACTTATTCTCTAAAACTATGTTTCAAGCAACATTTATAAATTGGAATGTTAAGATTGTGATGAAGAAAAAGAAATGAATTATAGTTTAACCTTAAAATGACCTTGTTAATAAATAAAATGATGCTGATAAGACAAATAAAAATGGAATGTCATTTGACAAAATTTTGTTTTTTAAATATTCTTACTTTTAACCTAGGTAGGTATAAGCTTTTAAGCAAAGATCTATAAAAAATATCAAGCAGTAACAGTACCACCACCAAAAAAAAAATGAGCATTTTGGGTGATTTAGGGAGGAGAGGGTTTTTGCCACTTGTATGATCCAGAATATTTGAAGTTGTACTTGGCTAACATAGCATCAGCCTCAGGGGGTCCTCTGGAACCATGCACATAAGGGACAGGTTTCACACGCTGCTCTTCCAACTGCTTTAGGATAGGTGTAAATATACGCCATGCCTCCTTAAGTTCATCATTTCGTACAAAATGCATCTGAGTTCCAGTGAAGACATCCAGAATCAGCCTTTCGTAGGCATCAGGGACATCGGTCTCCCTGTACCGAGTGCTATATGTCAAGTCTAATTCGGTTTCCACCAAGTCAAACTTCATTCCAGGTGATTTACCCATCATTTTGAGATACAATGCTTCTCCTGGTTGCACTCTTATTACCAGTTCATTTCTCTTAGCTTTACCATCAAAAATATCTCCAGGAACATCTTTGAACTGTATCCTCACTTCTGCTTTTCTTTCGTTAAGAGCTTTACCAGAACGGAGAATGAATGGAACACCTTGCCATCTAGCATTATTAATCCATAGACCAGCAAGAGCATATGTTGGAGTGATGGAATCTTTTGGTACTGTTGGATCATCAAGGTATCCTAGAGCATCCTCACCTTGCCCATCAGGGTTTCCTACATACTGTCCAACCAAAATGTCCTCCATGGCAATTGGTTGAATGTGCCGCAACACTTTGACCTTCTCATCTCTAATGTCATTTGGGTTTAATGTTACTGGTTTTTCCATTGCTACCAGGGAAAGTATTTGTAAAAGATGATTCTGCATTACATCTCTGATCATGCCAAAGTCATCAAAGTACCCACCCCGACCTTCAGTACCAAAAGGTTCTTTGAATGAAATCAGAATGGAAGCAATGTTTTCCCTGTTCCATGAAGGGTTAAATATCTGATTGGCAAACCTCGTCGTCAGCAGGTTCTGGACCATTTCCTTCCCCAAATAATGATCAATTCTGTAAATTTGTTCTTCTTTAAATAAACCTATTAGATGATTGCTCAATTTTTCAGAAGACACATCGTCTCTTCCAAATGGTTTCTCAATAATAACCCTTGTGTAACCTTTAATAGCTATACAAGCGTTCCTTATATTGACAGTAACATCCTCAAATACTGTTGGAGGCACTGCCAAATAAAATATTCTGTTAGCAACAGGTCCTTTTTCAAACTTACTTATTTGTTGATTGAGCATCTCATAGTCAATTCGCTTGTCATAGGAACCCGCAAGATATTCGTTAGCCTCCCAGAACTGTTCAAATTTTCGTTCTTCGCCGGCTCGCACTTTCATATATTTCTTAGATTTCTCTCGGACTTCCGAAATGGTCTGTTTAGTACGAGCATAACCAACAAATTTAGTGTTTTCTGGCAGAAGATTGTCACGGTAGAGATACCAAATTGTAGGGTATATTTTCTTTTTCGCCAAGTCTCCCGAAGCACCTAACAATATGAATGTATGAGGAAAACGAAAATCGGTCTTGTTCTCCATGATATCTGGGGCCCCCGGTGTTTCAGCGTTAACTAGTCAGTCAAAAGTTTGCACAATATTTAGGAAATTAATCACTGTGAGTAAGCGTTTTCTTAAGTGAAGTCCAGTCTATCTATCTACAACTCACAATACAATACTTTAAAATCAGTGCCAAAATTTCAGCACAAGCCAAGCACTTCGGCAAGTTTGTAATCTAGTTTTCGATGTGCTGACATTACCTTAGTAGAATGCCCTTCATTTCGATTGGATTACCAAAAACTTGACTAATGACAACATTTTTTGCAAAACAAATAGGCCAATAGCGTAGATCACACAGAAATAATGGCAACTTTGGAACATTGAGAACAACCTGACTGCATGACTTCTGGTGACATTTATTTGACATTGAATTTTTTTGCTACTCTGACGGTCTGACGAAACGGCGTCTAGTTTTTTTGGGACCCCTGCTTTCATTTATTGATATAATTGATCACATTACTCTAAAATATAAGCTTTTATTAACATATTTTTAGTAAGCCTTGAATAATTCCATTTCATCAATTTTAATTTTAGTACAGGCTTATATCTAACCGCTCCGAATTCGCTTTCAAATTTCGTGAGTTAGTAATACCATATTGAAAAATCTGCTGCTTCTGAACGAAACTTCTGTGACGTGACGGACGCTCGTTCGTTAATTATTATATTTTATGTCACTTACGGATGGGAATAATAGAATTTAGTGAATTATACGTGATGATCGACTATTAAATTGATAAAAATTGAGCCCTTAGTTTAGAGTAAGTTGTATGTGAAATACATTTCGCGGGCGTGAGTGTTTCAAGCGGGTGTAAACTCATCTATAGGTATATTTAGTTCAACGACCTTGTTACTGACAGGTTCATCTTTGCGACTGAACTGATACATGAAAGTGCTGTTATAGACGATAAATAAATTACCTCTGTGTAAAGGAAGATGGAGCCCTCAAGAGACCCAGGCAAGTACATTTACAAGTACGTCATTATATACTAACAGATTGCCAATAAGATATGATTAACGTCGCTGGTTTCTGCTTTGTACTAAACCCTATGATAAACCAAATTGTTTCACTTATTGTGTTATTGTATTTTGTTCGTTATCTTTTATACTTATATATGCTTTTGTTAAGCTTCACTATGCATGTTTTACTTGCTTGTGTTGTACATTGCAATTTATTCAAACAATTCTGTTCCTACCACATGGTACCTCCTCAACAGTCTCAGTTGAAGATGGTTATAATGAGTTATAAAAGATACCTGTTTATTGTTAACTGTGCATAAATAACATATTAAAAAACAGTAAACTCACACTCAATGCACTGATTTGGATTTCTTATTTTACTTTTTACCTTAATCATTACTTACTGGTTTAAGAATGAGGTCCAAAAATGTGGGCTATATTCTAATTAGACACAGTTTAAATTATTTATTTAGTTGTCTTAAATAGAATTTCTTTCTGTGTATTAAATAAGGACACAACATACAACATGTAGTTTTGATTAAAGTTTTATCAATGCTTTCATCACCTTTATTTCCAAATTATATTTAGTTATTTTTAAAAGTAATATTCCATGAGGCTTCTAGGAAGAAGAGCTACAAATTAGCCCGAAATATGTGGAGCTAAACTCGATTTAAGATGTGAGTTATCCGGTAGAATACAATTTAATATGAGTGAGTCTTATGTTAGTTTCATGTCTTAATATCCTTGTAGTTGACTCTACCATCTGTATTTCAACTATAATTGATTTTAAATTGCTAGTAACCCAGCAGTTCATAATTTTATTAGGGATGCACAATCATTCACTTTGAATCGATCTTTTGAATCGTAATGGATCGTAAACCTCTGAAACAATCCACAGATCAAATTGCATGCTTTTGAATCAATCTCACAAAAATCAGATCGTCTCAAAAATTGGTTCAAAATTAAACACATTTTAAACATTAAATCTGACCATACATTGGATATAATATATAATCGTTGGAGGAATCGGTATAATCACAATAACTATTTGCATCATGTTTCGGTTTTTTGTGGGTACATCTATTTACTTCGCTTGGTACATAAACAATGCGAACTAGTAATGTGAATTTGTTGCGACATCCACTTATAATCAATCTGTCTTTGTCTTTAATTGGAGATAGGTAATAACTATTCAATACTTATAACAAATTAATACATTGTCTCGAAATACGATTTAAAGGGTATGATTCACCTTACTTATGAATCCAATCGGTTGTAGACCATATTTAAATGAAAATGTGCATCCGTAAGTTTTATGCAATTAGTGTAAGAAATTTTGCTACTGATTAAATACTTAATGGTCTGAATCCACCTAAAAATAAAAAAATATTAAAATATTTTTAATCCGGACTATGACTCAGCCCAGATGCTCCCCGGAAGTCCTCTAAACTATGACAAATCCTGGGAAACCTAGACGGACGGCAGCCCTATATGTGGCCATACTGTAAATGAATTGAAAGAGTTAAATTCAAAATTCAAATTCAAATGATTTATTCAGTAAATAGGCCGCAATGGGCACTTTTACACGTCATTTTTTAAACTACCAGCGCTTTCGTAAAGACCATCATTACAAGAAGAATGCGCCGCAAGAAACTTGGCAGAAAGTAATTTTTCATAATAAGTAATATAATTACAAATAAAATACTTAAAAACTATATTATACAATTAAAGAAAAAAAAATACAAAAATAATAATAATAATAATAGTTATTTCTGCTTTCAATGAAAAACACATAAACACACCTGTAAATGATGACTACATTACATACATATATTCTTTATTTGTGATTTATCATTGAAGCATGTAGAATTTTAAATTATTCACTATAATAATGAGTTAACAGAACTCTCCCTTATCCCTTCATTAACTGTTTGTTTTTTTGGCAAACTAGACAATACTTATATCTTTTAAATAACCATTAAACAAGCATGTTTTTAAAGTTATTGGCTATTGAGTGTTAGTGCATTTTTTTTACTGCAAAAGCTTGAAATTCAACTTGTACGATCAAAATAAAATTTGCATTTTTTTTACAAAAACTCATGAGAGATTCAACTCAAGGATTCAGCAATATTATTAATATTAATAATAATAAAACAATGAGAAAAAATAACAAATACGAAAAGAAACGCAATCAAAACTTGAACAAGGATTCCATTTTATCCTCCTAAGTCCTCGCATACTTTTTAAAGGACCAATTAACACTAAAAATAACGGCCAAATGTACTTTATAAAGCCCTCTTGTTCTCAGAGGAGGCCTGTGCCCGGCAGTGGGACGTATATAGGCTGGGATGGTACTTTATAAAGAACAAATTGTTCATTGTAAAAACAATTCTAACAATTTTGAAATAATATCCAAAATAACAAAGCAGGTCAACCACGTCTAGGTCTTCAGCACTAAGTTTGTTTAAAAATGTCAGGACTCACGAGGATATAGGTAAATACAAAAAAGCCCAAATACCTCAAATGGTGGCATTTTAACTGAACATTAATTCGCTTTTTATTTTTAACTTTAAGTTGTGACTTCTTCATGGCTAAATCTGATTACACTCCATATGTCAAGCATTTATCACGCGCCCACTGATTTCTGAATTACAAGGGAGGGAACTATTTTCTCTATCAGCTCTTGTATCAAACTAGTAGTCCTGTCCTGATGATTATTACAGCGCCCTCTAGCTAGACTCTAGAGTCTTAGAGTCTAGCTAGAGGGCGCTGTAATATTAGTTCAGGTAAATTGAACTAGATGGCGTTAATAGTGTCATTGTAAATGGTCTTGTAAAAGTCAATCCTATGCCTGACGCGTATCACTCCATACTGAGTACGTCAAAAAACAAAAACATTGACGTATTTAGTACCAGAATGACCAGTGTCAGGATTACTTCTTATTGGCGGACTACTATAGTGGGCATCTACAATTAAATTTATCTTTGAATGACCTCATCATATTTTGTCCATTATAATTATGATCTGTGTTTAATTTTATAAAATTTGGCGCATGACAAAATTATAAAGTTTGTATTTCCTCATCAAATAACATTTGTAACTCCCAAGCTGGCGGCAGATAGATTAATTCGGCACCGTTAAATTAAAGTATGGTGAATGTTGAAGTAGAATCTGATCAATATTTGAATTTTAATCGATTCTATACAAACGACGTCGGCAGCGAAAATAGTGAAATAATGAGGAGCTCAAAAATATCTACACAGACCTTGCTATTTTGTCGTTAGACTTGAAAGTCAAAAATATCTTCATTCAATTTAGATATGGAGTGTAGAGGGAAGAGGAACAATCTCTGTGTATGCAAAAGTTTAATTAATTACAACTAATCATTTTGATAAAACCAATAACCACCGGATACATGCTCATCCTACATTAATTATTGAGATGAAATGCCTATGGGGAACTCCCCGTAAGTGTTATAGGTATCTTACGTCAATATTCGCAACATTTTTTTACTCATAAGTAGATAGGTACAAAGTTTTAAGAGGTTGTTAGCTCATAGTCTAATCTAAACCATTAGTAAAGTGAAAAACAATTTTAAGTAAAAGTTATTTTCGGAATAATAATTATTAAAGTACTTAAAAGAATTTTTTTGTTTCATGTAACTGCGACATACCTAAGCGTGACCGCTATCAATTCCTGAATTAGAAAAATGGGTACATCTGATCACCGATTAAAAATCACCGTGTATAAGTACTACTTTTGCAGGTTTCTGCAGATGAGTATTATTTGCACATATCACGATCCTAACTCGAGTACCATCTGCCATGTGTCTTTAATAGAAACTGACGGTCAACATCAATGAAGAATGCAAAGTCAAAGGAATGCGCAAACCTTTTTTAAACCCTTCGAATTTTTTTATAAAAGTTCATCGATTTCATACCATTCATAGACGAACAGTAAAGTTGGTTAAAAATCGTGTTGGTTAAAATTCGCGAGCGTGTTCACGATTCCTTTTTTCCTTAACATAGGAACAGCTATGTTCAATATCCGGTTGGTCCTGTTACCTACGCATAGGGCAGCTCTACTAAAGTGCCTACATTCAATTGGACACGTAACCACTGCTACTCAACACTCAACGCAGGCGGTGCGATGTGGATGTTTCGAATCACTCTGTGCGATGCAGTTAAAGGATGAACACGTGTGATGCGTTGCAAGAGGTTGCGCGGGCGGCCGGGAGGGGTGTTCAGTCGTGTGCAGTGGACCACTCGGCGTCGCACAAGGTCAAGGAGAATGATTAACAACGAAAATACAGCAAAACAAACGGCGGCGGCGCGGGGCACAGCGGGGCCGGCGCGCCGCGGCAGTGGCATACAGTCAGCACAGCGACGCCGCCCGTACCGGCCGTGCGTCCTGCCGCCGCGACCGACGCACTATAAAATCGATGCACGATCCGCAACCGGCATTCTACGTCAAATCATACTCTGTAATCTCGATGGTAACGTTACACGACCGAAGTCACGGCGGCCCCTTCGACACTCGTGATTGTGATGCATCACTTCTGTTTACAGAACAAGACTACACATTAGGGATTTTGCGCTGATCGTTTTCCTATCAAAATCTACATTCGAAAATACCAGTTTAAGCGCATCGGTTTTTTAAATTTGGTTATTCACGCGAAACCCAAGGAACATAGAGTTAAACGTGATGTTGCGATTGCGTGCGACACTGACTTGAGTGCGTGAAAACAAACAAATACTTATAAGTTTGATTGTGATATAGTTGCGTTGCAGGCAATGAGTTGGTAAAATATACTATTTGCGACTGAGATAACTAGTAGAGGAATTACAACTTCTCTAAATGATGCAAAAAATTAGCATAAAAGGACCCCCTTCGCAAAATTTCTGCTCCATCTGCTTTAGGATCCAACGGTTGATAGTCAGTCAGGACTTTCCTTTTTATATTTAGAAGACAAACGGTTTTATAAGTTTTATATTTCGAAAATACAAACTGAAACATAGATGCACAGAAAAACCAGAAGAGACCAGCGCTGGGAATCGAACCCAGGTCCTTGGCATTCCGTGCTACGTGATATACCCCAAACAACAAAATTTGGTACAGAATTTGGTTTTGTCTACAAAATTTGAAGTTGAAATAAAAAATACAAAAAGACTCCAAGAACCAATCTTAGTTTTACATTTGGTAAATATACTTACATAGACGTTCCTTTTACATAAAAATACCAGTTGTGTAATGTAATGTTTATGAACCTGGCATTAAAATGTTAATAATGTACCTATATTAACTACGGAAAAAAAAATATCATTGAATTAATAGTACATTGTTGTAGAGGCTGGAAAGTAAGCAATAGATGAACGAGATACCGACCCGATTTTTCTTGTACTTGCCCATAGAAACTCATGTTCGTTTGACACGAGTTTGTATGCGCGTGTACACGAATATTCGGGTCGGTAAATAGTGCCATCCCTCCCGCAGATTTTAGTTTTTCTTTTGTGACATTATTATATATTGATGGGTCCGATTGTAGTTTCAGCACGCCGGGCATGAAATTCTGAAATATATTCTAAAAAGTCGTATATTACTATGTAGTACATATATTGATACGACCTGTTACCGTAATGTGTTACATTGTTGTCGTGTTTTGCGAGCCATAAATGAGTCAGCAGTTAAATGTACATATATAGCCAGTTTTGTGTCCTGGATTTAGGTTATCTATGGCCACATTTTCGAGCAGTGTCGTGAAAATTATATTAAAGTTTTGGTTAAGGTGGTTAAGGTGTGTGTTAACACAGTGCAAGGGACTGGCAAACGCATTTTTTATTAGTTTATTGTTTATTTGTATTCTGTGTGCCTATCATGTATTGTTCATGTTGGCAAATAAATCAATCTTAATCTTAATCTTAATTAAGGTGTTGTGCATTTCATTATGTACCATTTTAGGTATTTCTTTTTCCAAATCAGTGTTTCTTTTTATAGCGTTAAAGTTTGTTACTGCCAATACAGGGTGAACCCTTAGACGTAATACAAAATTAGTGTTTCGTGCTCAGTTAATGCTGGGTAATATAATGCATTAACTCTTGTTGAAATAAGTCCGATGAAATTTGCGGTTTCCATACATTGTTCATGATTTCTTATTTCAATAATGTATAGAAACCACAATTTTTTTCAGACTTATTTCAACAAAAGAGTTAGGGGCTGATTCACCATCCTTTGATTAGTGTTAACTGACGGTTAAATGTGATGCCGCCTCCGTCTATTCGAACAAAACAAATAGAGACTGAGCACGAAACACTAATTTTGTATTAACAATTTGAAGTCACCCTGTATATCCAGAACAAATTTTGTTTCCAACGTTAGTTTAATCAACTGTGAAAAACTTTATTATATTTAGTGAAGTCTAGAATTTTGAAAATTAAAAAATGCTTTGGTGGTCCCCTATTTAGGAACTGAATAAAAACACCAGTTTCGCATCAGTTTCCGAATTACTTATCAATTCGAAAGTGAATCGTTACTTACATTCCTTGCAGTCAATTCAATAGATAACTAGCGCGAGGCAAAGCTAAAAAACATTTTAATATGTTGCAAATTTTATCAGAGACACCTATTGGTGCTCCTTTATCGGCCATCAGTCGCAAAGAACATGGCAAGGTTGCAAGTGTATTGACACTAATGTTTTGATTTGAATGCGTTTATCGCTAGCCTTTCGTTCTAGGCGCTGAATTTCCATTCACGCCTAGGCTTGTGAGGAGAGTTTTAAGATTGCTCGTTTCGATAGCTTGACGTCAGGGTGATGTAATAGGCAGTCAAAACCGTGCCAAAACAAAGTCTGATGGGTCTTCGGTACCTAGCTCGTCACTCTCGTGACACAGAACCATAAATTAATATGGGTGTGATGTGTAGTAGTAATTAGCTTCCATGATATAATCTTCAGCCGTTAAAAATAAAATAAAAATCATAAAATTATTGTTTCATTCTAAAATACTCGTACACAGTCGAACATGTTTACCTACAATTTCGATGCCACACTAGCCTAGCATGTTTTGCCTTGATATGTCGTAATATTAGCAGCATCCTGCCAAAGAACATCTATGTAAGTGGCAGAAATACTGTCACGTTTCGCTTGGCAAGAGAGTTTCGGAGCGGATGCCATTGCCATCCCATCTCATTTCTGTTTTTCTACGCTGACAACAGGCAAAAAGCGACGGCGATATCTGTCTGACTATCTTTCGACTCCTATTGTTCATGTTTTGCGTTTATTACTAAAAAAAACTTTACTTTTGTGGGTATAATTTTATCTTGCTTATTTTAATTACTCGTCATACATAGTCCTTGAAAGTTGCTTAATTTCTTCCGGTGCCATCTTCCACTGGCAAAGATTCTGCGCATGAAGACCATCGTTTCATTTTACTTAACAGTCGTCATAATTATTAAACTAGACTATATCACATGCTTAGCAAACCGTTTTTGGCAGTTTTCCTATCATGTCTTATAATTTAAACTTGGTGCTTAGTCGTTTTCTTTTTAAGTAACTCAGTATTGTTAGTGTTCAAAGTAAGCACACAGATTCAATAAAGTTTTACAGCTGAAAACTAAAAAGTACCTACCTAACGAGAACCGTCTTAGGATATAAATTCACTTTGCTTTGTGACAAGTATTACTGTCTGCGTAACGAGCATAACATACTCGTAATTATGACACCGAATTAGGTAGAGCAAACCACAATTTGCGATGTACACTTTGACTTTATTTAACATTTATAGAGCAGTTGTTGAAGACGATTGTATCATTGTCAAGGCCTTCTACTTTATTAGAATTCATTGCCGCCCTCATGAGAACTCACTTTTGGAATACTAATACGTTACTTAATTTTATTTAACAAGACAGTCGTTTCCTTTTAATTTGTTCTATTTTTATTTTTACGTTTTAATAGAGCAATCTAAAGAAAAAGCTGGTTAAGTGTGAGTCTGATCTGCGTAATGAGGGTTCTGTAAGAAATGAAACGTCAGTAAAAAATAATTTTGTATACCTACTTTATGCCTATCCAATTTATTAAAAGTGTAAACAAACGGATTTCATTAAAATTCTTGTATAAACACTCACTGGATCGAATCAATAACACATTTATCTATAATTCGTGTCTTTTAACTAGATGTTTAATCACTTTTCTCACCAAAATTCACTTCATTTCAATATTTATTTTTCATTTCCAAGACACAGGTCATTACCTAGTTTGGGGGTCGGAATGTAAGTTTATCTACTGGCTGTGCAATAAACATTTTTATTATTATTATTATTTGAAAAATCTTCGTCAAAATGTGACGTTATTTCTTGATTGAGACATGTGTATAATCTGTATATAAACAGTCTTTGGAATGAAATCAAGTATTGTAAATAGTAAAATAGACAAAAATACTTTGATCTATTCAATTAATAAATTAATCGATTTACTGAACAGATTAATTATTTTGCAATAGATTCTAGGTTTTCACAACATTGAATGTCTGTGGACGGATAAATGGCGTCTTTGTTTACACTTTTCATAAATTGAATCGAAATACAATATACTGCACAGCGTTTCAATGAAAAACACATTATTTTTGCAGTTTATGTTATAGGTTATGAGGTCTTACTTGCCTAATTTCATAATTTTATGTTAAAGAAAAGTCACGTATGGATTTTGATTCCCACGGTTTTTAGGGTTCCGTACTTATAAGACCACCTTATTGTCAATTTATCTGTCTTTCCATCTGTTTATTTGTCTATCAAGACACTTTTTCTCAGGAACGCATGGAAGTACAAGCACTAAGCTGAAATTAATACGAAATCTCAGGTCTGTTGTCTCTTGAAGTAGTTAAAAATTAAACTTCTAAGTCAACGAAGTCAAAAGATACAGTCGTTAAAAAGGTATAATACGGTCAGGTCATACAAACTGACGTACTTAACCGAAAAACCATAGGGTGTTCTCGGTTGTTCTATATAGGCTTTATATAGGTATAAAAGTAGATCTTATAGCATAACATAACCTATTGGTTTTTCTTATTAGAAAAATCTGAAAATCCTATAAGATTTTCCGTTTCTTTTTCCTTTGAACGATTCTCTGTAAAGGCTTTCTTGGATCATGAATACGTACAAAATAGGAGTATACGTATAAAATATACCTATATATATATCCCTGAAACCAAATAAAATGGCAGAAAAAGGGCTAAATGAAATGGCAACACTAATTTCAGAATAATTCCTTTGCACGCTAAATAATGTATAGAAACAGTTATAACATTTTATTATTGACTAGCTTTTGCCCGCGACTTCGTCCGCGTGTACTTTAGTTATAAAGGCATATGTATTAAATAAACCCCCGTTATAATTGTGACATGTGTATCTGTGTGTATAGCGAAGTACTGCCGTAAACGATAGTTAATAGTTTACTACAGTACTTTGCTATAAACAACATTTTTACCAGTTTTTAAGCTAGTTTGTGAAAAGTTTTATGCAAGTCACGAGAGTAAATTAATTATTTCGTGTGCTTTCGACGACAACCGAATCTTACTTTAGAACCCGAAGTACGAAATTGCACTGTACATAATATTTTGTATGTAAATTAGATACAAAATAAAAATAAGAACGGATAATCACACAAAAATTACGCTTTCTTAATATTATTGATTTTATTATGCACAACCCGATGTGTAATCTTTAAGTTAGGTTCTGCATACTTACTTATTAGCAAATTTATTTCACACATCATTTTAAATATCAATTTAATTTTCACATTTTAGTTGTACATTTAGTATGAAAAACCCCCTCACCTATTAAAGTCTCACTCGCCAACCCCATACGAACCATTTTAAATTGTGACCAGTCATATTTTTAAGTTTAGAGATAAGGAAGTCTCATAGAAACTCCCCCCTAATAAGTCGAAAGCTACTTCTTCTTTCTTTATCTTTGCTTACGCAGATCATTTTTATTTGTAATCAGGACCCTGTAAGTATACCAATTTTCATACTGCTAAGTCTAGTAATGAGAAAATTTCCATATAAACTTCACCCCCCTATTTCACCCTCTTAGGGGATGAATTTCTAATAATCCTTTCTTAGTGCTCACTTACATCACGAAAGGAACCCCTGTACCAAATTTCAAGTTTCTAGGCCCGGCGGTTTGGGCTGTGCGTTGATATATAACCCAGTGAGTCAGTTTTGCCTTTTATATACATAGATTTTGAAGTTTTAGCAGGGGCACAGGCAGGGGATAGTTCCTGAAAAAAAGTCAATAAGCACAAAGTTTGAACTAAATTAAATCGAATTTAGGTATTTTATTTCGTTAATTTGGAAGATTACAAATTATATTTGAATGTATAATCTCAAAATTAAATCTCAAAGTCTGACTTGGAGAAAATGAGACAGCGACAGAACTGGGTTCTTGTTGTCTTGGGATTAAAAATAGAAACTATAAGATAAATGTGACTAAGGATAAATGTGATGCCGTCTCTGTTTGTTTTGTCCGAATAGACGAAGCGGAGACAGCATCACATATATCCGTCAAATAAAATTAATCAATGGGTGGTGAAACAGCCCCTTAATCTTATTTTTTTTTAAATTACAACTGCTCTAAAAATAAATTATCATGCTTGCGTTCAGCCTGACGTATTTCAATTTCTTATATAACATTTTTTTTAATTCAGTACCTACTATCAATATCAATTATGACTTTAAAGAGTATCGCCCATTTACACTTTTCTTTCTTCATTTTCTTAGATAATTCTTATCGTACCCTATGAAGACCACACAGACTGTTCGTAATTAACTCGATTCACATTTTGAGATAATACGAATTTAATGTTTAGGTTTTTTTTTTCATTGCTTGCATGCATTATACATACATTCGTTTTTACAATAATAATTTCTTTTGCTAACTGGATTGACAAGATAAAAGTATGAGTAACTTGATTTAAATATATTTTATTTTGCATAGAGTACATGCCTGTTCTTATTTATTATTTTATTATATGTACATATTCAACAGATACATGCGACCGTCTATGTTCAAGTCCTCATGTTTGTCTTTAAATGTATCTGTCATTTAACACTGGCGACAAAATGAACCCATTTGACTTGGTGAAAGCCTGCGCGGCAAGCTCACAAGGACACAAAAATATAATTTTCAATCAACACACATTCAATTACAATAACGTTGAATACGTATTCAATCATTACAAAAAGTTCAAGAGTTACAATCCACAGAATCACGAGATACCGAGGAAATTGACCAAATCGAACACGAATGCAGTGGCGATGAAGAAACTTTCTTTTAACATTTTTTTCTTTCAATTATTTTTATTCAAAGATATATATATATATATATATATATATGTGTGTATACATGATCTACAATTTTTTATGGAACTTTTGGTGCGCGAGTGTGACTCGCAATTAACCGGCTTTTTTTGTTTGGTCGGAGGTTACAGCATACCTATTTCGGGCGTAATGTCTTCTTAGCACAACATCCACATTAGCATTATATCTGCATTTTCTTATTATAGCTTACCCTGGTTACCACATATTATCTTTAGTCTGCATTCGCGTTATGTTTACCTTTCCTATATGCTTACGTTGACCCGTTGTAGTTTTTTTAGTCGAAAAATGTGTGTTAAAATTGAATTTCGTTAACATCATAAAAAAAAGTAGGGTTCATCGTTTATTTTTAAAGTTACCTACCTGAACATTATTGAATTCACTGATTAAACAAATATAACAAATTTTAATCTTAAAAGGTAGAGCCTTGCCCAAGTTGTTCAACTCATCAGTCATATGTATTATTTTCTAATCTTCAAGTTTCACTTTTTGTTCAGCTAAATATATTAGTCAGCAAAGTTGTCTTTAACTTACCTAGCTTAGGATCAGTTCTATGACGCTGTTATTTACAAACGGAATGTGACAATTTGTGAACTTGTTCATAGCGTGAGTGGCGTCACTCGGTATTGCTCGTCGGTGGTCACGGCCAAGGCCTCGCCAGTTCGCTGCGATCATTACATAACTGCCGGTCGAAAAATAGGTTATCATTCATTAAAACAAAAACAGCGTATATCTAGCCACGCTCTTGTCATCGTCGAAGGTCTCTTAGAAATTCAAAATTGTTATTGTACTAATTCATTCGCTTAAGTTTTTGACCCCATCATTACTTTGCAATGCAAATAAGTAATAATGGGGGACTGATTGGGAGGTGCGTAAACAGATCCAAATGCCGATCTCGTGCAAACAATAGATCGTTGTTTTAAATTGCTTGTTTACAATATTTTGACCTCCACAGGTTACATTCCTGTGTAACCAAAATTATCAAACATCGCGTTCTATTCGATAAGCATTTGTGAAGCGTAGCTCTGTATAGAGGTTGGATTGGAGGAGCATTGTTTCGCAACGAGTTCCGGTTGCGCTCCCCGCGCCTCTGCCTCCGTGCTGTCCGGCGCAGTGGCCAGCAGCCACGGCTCTGCGATCTCGTATTAACAAAGTGCAAATAAAAAAACACCTGTAGTCGTCAGCGAATCGCCAAGGTCGCGGGCCCCTCTGGCCCCGCGGCGATTCTCCGCGTTCCGTTTACCCATATCTCGCGGCGAGTGCACGCGGCGCGCCGCCCCCGCGGCCTGACTCACCGCACCCGCTACCCGCGCGCACGCCCGCCGCGCCGATCACTGAGAATCTATCTCTCCAGGTCAAGTCTAGGACGACCGTTTGACTTTGTTTCTGCGTGTCTTGTTCACATTTCGACGTAGCACCGCAGCATTACCTATGCCCCGGTCCAGTAAATTAGGTCACATCGCATTCCTGCTTCAAGCCCCGTGGCTTATCATTCAGACCTAATAATGCCTGACCTACATGCAAGGCTAAATAAATAAGAAACAAGTGGCACATTTTATTTTCTTAAAATTACCGCTTCAAATAGCCTACAACCGAGTAATTCACATTTAAATAGCTCATTGAAAGTGAAAAGGAAAGTGTACGCCAGTGAGTCCGATAAGGCGGTGCGCTCGCGTCGCAATTGTCAATGTTAATTGTAGCTGGCGGGCGCGCGTCAGTCAAGGTCGGCGTGGTGGATCGATCGCTGTGCAGCCATGCACCGGCACCGCACCGCAGACCAGAGAGGGGCGGCGGGCGTGCCTCACTCCATATGCACGTATTAGACCGGGAGATGGCGACACAAAATATAAGATGATTTGTACCAGTATGGGGTTCTTCAGGGGTCTAATTACGGAATGACAAAAAGAAAATGATGGTCATAGCGCTGGTACCGGCGGCACAATCACGTGAGCGTTAATCGATCGTGTCGGAAAATAACGAGTGTCGAACGATTTGTTCCACAAAAATGATTGTATTTTCCGATAGTCGATAAAAAAAGATGTAGGCGGTAGCGTAATGCCATACTTCTCCGGTGTGGCTTACAGCCCGCCATACCGGCGCGAATACATTAATTAAAAAAAAACAATTCAACCATTTGTTCCAGGCTAATTTTTGGCGTTTGGGCCGCCGGTACCAGCGCTATGACCATTTTCTTTTTTGTCATTCCGTAATTAGATCCCTGAATCAGAAGAACCGCCATACTTGTAGAAATCATCTAATATTTGGTGTCACCATCTCCCGGTCTATATGCACTTTGCGCGCAGTAACGAAAGTGTAGGAAAGTGGAAACATTCCTCGCTGCTCGTTCCCGCCGTAAATTGCTCTACGTTCCGCGCGCGCTTCGTGTATCGCTAGATATCGCATCCTTCGTTCTACTTTTAAGTATTTGTTCTATGCTAATACGAGTATGAGCTGTGTAGGTCTGTTGCAATTGTATTAGTCGTCACTTGATTATTGTTTTCTGTTTTGATAAACATTGCGTTAATACATCCATTTCGCAATGTTTTGACTTCTGATGGTCCGATGTGTGCTTTCTTTGTTTTTTTTTGTACTGTAGTAGTGTTGATGGTCGCTTAGTCATTAGTGCTGCGATTTCCTTTGTGTAGCACATCAATACGAGTAGGACTGTAATGGCTCAATATTCATTTTGTTTCGTGCGTGGAAGTGATGGCGTAGCGATCAGCTAAAGCTTTTGTCGCATTAATGGCGTGTTTGCTTTTACTGGTGTTATTGATTTGTTAACTTCCTAACACGTATAATGCCTACGCGTAGAATCACTTCACTCGCCCACCTTGTCTTTCTCCTAAGAAAATTTCTTCTCACAGAGGAGCTATCAATTTCATTGAGTTGGGATCGTCAAGGATACCTAGCTTGATTGACAGGTTCGGTTAATGTAGTCCCCGAGCCCGAGTATCAATATCAATGTAAAAAGCATGTTGGTATAGATTTGTGCTTGAATAGCTACATCATGTTAAATTCAGCGTGAACAATACCCCTTACGTTCTACGTAAATAAAATAAAAGAGAAACCTCATCCATCCATTAACACCCTTAGACATACGTTCCTTCCTAACTATGAATAGATGCTACAGATTTAATTTCACATCTATTGTTGACCATTGATCAGAGATAGTGTTGATGTTACTGAGAGATGATAGATAGATGATAAATAACTTAATGATAGATAATTTAATTAGACGGATTTATTCATGGGAAACTTTTAAAATCATTTTTTTTAACTCAAATAGTAATCCATAACTCGGTCTGTTAAAGTAGTGGAGGTATGTTGAACTGGACCCAAAAAACGACTTGCTAGCTTCCAAATATGTTGTTATTTGTGTTTTGTATACAGTTAATCGTAATAGCCATTATAAATATTGTTGTAGTTATAGCACAGGTTATAGCTACACACACCGCATTTCGTCCCACCTTAAACCCGTGTCGACGCGGCATCAGTGATATCTTAGGATTAGATTTTCTACCCGCACTTATTTGTTAAGCTCTTGTACCCTTTCATATATATAATTTATGGTAAACACGTACTTCAAGTATTTTGGAAAACATACGCATCAAAATGTAAGTCTTCTTCTTGGAAATCGAAATAAATTTTACAGTTACCTACACCACTAAATAATCTGAAATGAAGATATACTTGTACATAATTTTATGCGAAAGCGCTACAGACATTTTTGTTGATAAACTGCCTCTATCGTAAATATGAATACTGACACCCTCCCTTTTTCGTTGCCGGATGCCAGATGGATTATTATACACAACAAAAAAACTATGGGGACACGTGGATTCGGATATATGCGTATCATCCAAGGACACGCATATGTGTTTAAGCAAACAAAGTCGAACATTGTAGGATTTGTGGGGTCACATGCAGCGGTGGCTAAGAGCGTGTCGGACACGCCCGAAATAGAGTTCAGTAGCCATTACGAAAAAATTAAGTAATATTTTTCTATGGATTTCGTATTTTGTACGGAATATTCCAATTTAAGGTATATTTTGTACCTACCTTAGGCTGGTATTTACTCTTTAAACTACTTATAATTCTCAAGAAAACTTAACCGTTATAGTTTTCCTTGTAAGTTTGATATACTTACTACCATCCTAATTTTTATTTCAAAATTTTCCACCCACCGGTTTAGATTTTAGAGGTGGGGTGGGGGACACGCTCGATTTTAAGGAAAATTTGCACTTTAAAGTTGAATATTTTGCAAGCAAATCACTGAATCGAAAAATCGTTTTGGCAACCCCCTACAATACAATACAATACAAATATTCTTTATTGCACACCATAAAGCAGTACAAAAAACTTATAATATAAACACTTAGATTCAATAATGGCCCTAATGGTTTTAAAAGACCTATCTAACGATACTCCACACTACAAGATTGGATGAGAAAAATAAATTACCCCCTTTACGGTACTCTAAAAAAAATTTTATTTTTTATTTTTTACTATACCATTTTGTCGGCATACTTTACATATATATTCGTGCAAAATTACAGCTTTCTAGCATTGATATTTCCTGAGCAAAGCCGCCGACGGACAGACAGACAGACTGACATGGCGAAATTATAAGGGTTCCGATTTGCCATTTTGGCTACGGAACCCTAAAAATGCAATAGTCTTGTTTGATAAAATGACAATACATCAAACTACCTACGTAACTCTCTTATATGTCCACAGAAAAATATCGATAAACTGTTTAAAAATCGAAGTACTTGGTTATTTCCCGTCTTGTCTATATTTTTCTTCAAATCGACATCGAAAATCAACAGACTATAGCTCGATTATGGAATTAGTTTGAATTCGTAATGGCTTGTTTTTATACAAATAGAGATGGCTAGGTATGAAACGACTTAGATTGAATTCTATTTGTTGAGTGACATAGCGTAAATTTTTGTATGATAGAGGCTAACGCAGGGAGCTCGGTTCATGAGTGACGTAAAACTTAATTACAGAAACACGCAGCAGCCACGATCACGAAGGCCAACGGCTAACAACTACAATTATACAGAGGATTCCTATTCAAACATATAACTATAAAATATTTTAAATTATCTAGCTTAATTTGGTATCATTTGCAGGTTAATAGAAAAAAAAATGTGATTATACAACTCGTTTTCCGACATTAAATCAGATTTATTCACGTATGATTGTATGCGGACCTTGAGCTGGCCCGGCGAGACCTTCACGCCGGTAACCGCGCGGAAGCTGACGGGTACATTTTTTGTCAATTTTGCGCTCGTTGAGTTTTAGCGCGCACTACTTAGTCACTAGTTAAGCATTGCTGGCGCGCGATACGAAGCGCTAAGCATTGTTGACGCGTCGACTTGCAGTGTGATCTTATCGCGCGCGGACTGTGTGCAATTACAATCGCTATCACAATGTCACAACGACTCTTGCTTTGTCCCAGGGCGCCGTGATGCGCCGTGTGCCATATCTCAGTCGTCTCGTCCCTCGCTCGCTTTCGCGTGTATTCGGAATATTAGACGTCATAATTCACGAGTGTCTCTTAAATTTATGTAGCGCTTCGCGGGGCCGTTTGTTGGACGTGCGCTTGCGTTTAGTGGAGTGCAGTGATAGTGATGCGAGTATGGTAGTTCGTGGTCATGTCAAGTGTGGCGAAGAAAGACAAGCCGACGATGTCGGTGACGGCGCTGATCAACTGGGCGCGGCCGGCGCCGCCAGGCCCGCCGCAGCCGCAGTCAGCGTCGCCTGCGCCGGCAGCCATGCTGCAGCAGCTCCCGACGCAGTCAATGCAGTCGTTAAACCACATCCCAACTGTCGATTGCTCGCTCGATATGCAGTGTAATTTTTTTTTTAACTATTATATACAGTAAGCAAACTATTGAAATCAATTTCGGAAGCTGAATGAATGTTGAAAAACAATAGTTGTTTTAAATAGTTTTTAGTGCCTTGTCTCAACTTGTTTGTGCTGACTATACAGGGTGTAATCGTTGAAATGAAATGAAATTAAATGGAATAGTTTATTTGAAATGAAATGGTTTATTTGCTAGATAATGGGTTGGGTTAAGTGTAGCCAGGCGATTATTCTGTAAATATAACACATATCAGAAAACTTTAATTAAACTGATATCGAAAGTACGTTACCCAATGAGTAAAAGCACGTTAGTAACTTTTTTTTATTAACATACTAATATTAAAAATATTAAATTTAAACGCTCCCATGCGTTTAAGTACGACGTTCCTTGAGGCTGTTTGCCTACCGTAAGAGATAATAATAATTATTTAAACACGAATAAACTGTAATAAAATAATAAAACTATCTTTAATTAAATAATAAATCTAATATTTATTTTTAAAGAAGAAGGAAGTATATTTTTTGTTTACAGCAATTGCTTGAAGTGACGCCTTTGTTGTGCGATACATTAACGGGCTCTCTTCAATGTTTCTAAATGCACTTCTCAAAAAATTTAAAATGAAAATTGATTAATATGGATAAGTGGGTAAAATAAAATAATTTATGAATCATATGATATTGGTGAAATGACAAACCTTTTAAACCTTTCAACTATCGGCGTACTAAATATTTACGGGAGGGTTTGAAGTTAATGTTTGGGATATTTCTGTTTTATTTTTATTTCTTTTTTATTAAAAAGTTATTGATGTGATTTTACTCATTGGGTAACGTACTTTCGACATCAGTTTAAACTTTTCTGATACTTATCTGTTATACTTACGGAATGATCGCCTGGCTACACTTAACGATTACATCCTGTATAGGATTAGTGGAAATTCGACACGATTTTTTTATTAATTTTTTACATTATGTATGATAATTCTTTGACGACTAAGCAGGGTAAACAATTGTCTGCCCTTCTAGCCTGCCTGGTAGGTAGATACAGATAAATTATGAAGAGCTCGGACTAGCATGTTTACCTAGTGGTTGCAACGTTGGCATAAAAAGGAAGGACACTAATTAAAAGTTTTTCCTTAATGTAATGTTACCCACCAACAACATTAACCACTTACCCTAAACAAGTGGAATTTGTAAGTATTTTTTCTTGTTTCTTGTCGCTATCATCGAACTGTCGTCGCTATATCTTCATCTGACTTGTTAACCGACTTCAAAAGAGGAGGAGGTTCTATGTTCCAATGTTTGTATTTTTATTTTCACAAATATTGATCACGATATGATCTAAAATTCTATCCATTTCTTCTTCCTGACAACTACCTACGAGTACATGTATTTATTTTCTTCATCTTCGTTATAATTTCAAATATTCCCCCAGTCCTCAGCAGTAATTATAATTAATCCGTGCAGTCTTAATGCTTTGTATACATGTTTCTTTTCGCTACATGATATAAAAAATATAATATCGTATTCAAAATTATTCGGGAAATTACCGAAATGCAGAACAACACAATAAAATCAGACGTATATTTTAATGTAACGTAGAGAATATTTGGAATTTGACATCCGAATTTAAATTACTATGCTATGCTGATAGTACAGTCACTAGCACCAATATCTGACATACCAAAGTGTGCATAAATATCTGGTACGACTCAATTTCTATAGGGCCGGTATAGGACGTGTCAGATATTTTAACACGCTTCGCTGTGGCAGAAATTAATTCAATTTTTTTATTTCCTTTAGTACACAATACCACTATACATAACACCATAATGCAATTCCGAGCCCTCGTTAATTCATCTATAGGCATCTTGCGCCTATAGCTCACGTCACATTTCTATATCCTCTCATTTTTAGCTTTGCATGTGTTAGCACTCAACGTATTCACTCAAAACGAGTTATTTTTCAAATCTGGCTGATGCCACGCGATCAGTTGACTATGAAATTATGATCCATTAAATTGGGTACGTATCAAAATATATAAATTTAAAATACACGCTGTCGGAATCTATAAAGTTAAAATGCCAAAATTCTAAATATACAATGTATATACTTATTAGTTGTTTGATGGTCCTTACGCTACGCATTTGTTTGGGATAAATAATGGTCAAAATATAATAACTATTTAAAATCCCTAACGTTACGCTAATTGGATTTCCGGAGCCAGTACAAAAATTTTACAGAATTCTAAGGCGGAAGCTTGGCTCCCGCTTAACCTTTAGTACCTATGATATCTGAGTGGCTTCTGCTCCAGGCCCTTTTACTCGCTCGCTTCGCTTGCTCGCCGTGGCATTAGAGATTGTTAGTGATTAATTTTAGCCCCGAATATGATTGAAAGCAATATAAATAGAAACTATATAAAAATGGTTAATAGCGACAAGCGAGCGAGCAAAGTTGACCAGGGCTGAAACGACTAAGGTAATAAATAAATAATGATAAAGGTGTTTTCTGGATTTCGGTTATTATTCCTTTCAACTAGGCATTATCCGATTTTTTAAACATTATGCATTTAGTCAGTAGATTATACAATCGACCATTTTGGACAACGTTCATTATGAATTTTGATCGTCATGACTTCCAATAATTATTTTTTGTGATTTTATACATTTTGAACAATTTTTCTTCGAAGAAATTCGCGGCAGCAGCAGTAGTGTACATTACGATTTTAAAAGAAAAACTATCACAAATAAGCCATACCTTTATTTTTATACTAATCGATCCAAACTTAATATTAGTATTTGCCTCGTTTTAATAAGGAACACTACACTGCGCGTGGCCGATACGCTCTTGGCCAGTTTTTCTTATATTAATGATATGAGTACATACAACACAAACACACGAATGAATACCTCAAGAAATCAATAAAGCCACGTGACGCGGTTCAAATTAGTTAACAACTTTCATTCGTCAACCAAATTCTCTTTATGTAGGAACATACATATTAACTAATTCCAACAAGTGTTCTACAATTTCGAGGTTCCAATATTATTAGTTAGTTTCACTACATTCCTAATTCCTTTGCTTTTCATATCGCATATCCGTACTAAAAATCTTGTATAAGTTTCCCTTCAATCGCTGTCTTGATATAGATAACTATTACATTTTCGTGAAAGATAATCATCTGAAAACAAAGACATTTAATTATTGCGATCTTGAGTTTCATTTTCATGCTCCTTTTCTCTTGCATACGCATGTAAGTGAAGGATGACGTTATTTCTATTTCGTAGACGGAGACACTATTTAGCTTGACTTTTCGTTTCATTTAATTTTCACTGTCGGATATCACGATACTCGTCAGATACGCTTTTGGTCAGATGCAGTTTGGGGCCGATTCGTTTTTCTTCAGTTTAACCATTTAGCTAAACGTCAGACCATTTTTTATTTACAAATAATAATAATTTGTTATTTCTTTACCTCAAAAGCATAAATTTCTTGTAGCGATTCACCGAATCGCATTTCACCTCGATCGTATATTTAATTATAGCGTTCTGTCACAATCGTTTTTTTTTAGTCGCTATAAATTTTAGTCGCATTTCACCTCGATCGTGCATTTAAGTATCGCGTTGAGTCTCAATCGTGTTTTTTTTAGTCGCTATTAGTTTTAGTCGCATTTCACCTCGATCGTGTATTAGTGTATTTTAGTGCAAACATCAATTAACATGTCAAATTAATTAGAGTCCCAGGCAAACATCGATCGCTGTGAAATGCGTCTAGGGTAAAATACTGGGTACGTATTATAATGTATAAATTTAAAATACATATCGGTTGAAATACATACAGTTGAAATACCGAAATTTGAAAAATATAATCGTTTAAATAAATATTAATCAAAATTCATAAAGCACGTTTTTCATACTGGTCGAAATACATAAAATTAAAATGACTAAGTTCACAATGTATATGTTCAGAATATATACAATCAGAATATATAATAGTTGAAAGAAATAACAATTAAAATTCCTATAGTATAGTAGAGTTTTGTCCAGGCGCGAAGCGCCTTAACTACCCTGAATAGGAGCTCCGCGAGCGGAGCTCCGTCGACTTGTCTTACAGTCCTTAATTTTTCAGAATTTTACATGTAAATACAACCTAAGTAGACTGGAGATGAAGATGAACCTAGGCATTATATAGTATGTATTTTGACCATTATGAAAAACGTGCTTTATGAATTTTGATTAATATTTATTTAAACGATTATATTTTTCAATTTTCGGTATTTCAACTGTATGTATTTCAACCGATATGTATTTTAAATTTATACATTATAATACGTACCCAAAATACTACACGAAAAATGAGAAGCTACAAATTAATTATGCTAATGTAAAAAGCTACGCGAAAAAATGCGTCAAGTACAAGATTCTATTGAAATTTTGTTATTTCGAGATGAAATGCGATTCAGTAAATCGATGTAGTTTAACTTTATTCATTTTGTGGCTTTTAAAGAAAGTTTCTTGTTGCTTGGTCATAAGCAGAAGGCATCTGATAGTAAAAGAATGATCTGACGATTAGCAAATTTGTCCAAAATCATATCTGATCTGACCAAAAACGTTTGTGACGGATGTCGTGGTATCAATTTTGTTTCTTTTAGACATGTTTTTCACTACCCGCAATATGACAGTTTTCTCTTTCTTATCTTACATCAGTTAATTGTGCGGTACCTATTGTGTAGGTAATATTTACACGCGATAATCACTACACGGGAGAGCAAATTTTAATTGAGTTTGTACTAAATATCTCTTTGAACTAAAACTCCATTACAAAGTTAATTAGTGTTATTTTCGCGTTTGCCTGTTACTGATGGTTTTATATTTAATTTTAAAGTAAATATGTATATATTTGTTTAAATATTTTTCATCACACTTGCTCGTAAACAGTGTCGTAACATGCAGGCTACCTTGGTTGCAACCCCCCAAATAAAACCCTCGACCATAATGTGCTTCTCATGAAACCCGTGGTTGGTAAATGAGTCACTGCCTGTACTAATTTTCATGCCATGAAGCCCTAGGTCGGTAAATGAGTTTGTTACTGCATGGTGTGCTACTGCTCCGTGCGAATGCTGCACACGCACGCCATACACATGCTGCGGAGGGGGAGGGCGGCGGGGAGTGGCGCTGCCAAGAGCGCAATCAGCGGTATCGACAATTTTTGAAAAAATATTAGTTTTTCTTTTACAAATATACAATTTTACTCGCAAATGTGATGAAAAACATTGTATGTCGCACGGGCGGTACTAGAATTACGAACATCGACTCATTCAAGCTTCTAATAGACTCTCGTTCGTAATTCCTTATTTACCGCCCTTAAGACAAAATGTACTATTACTTTCTACGCTCAACATAAACAATTAATCTTATTATTAAATGTTGTTAAAAATGTTGTTTTAAGGGGTGCGTAACGATGGCTATTTTTTAAAATATATTTATACTGTTGGACATAGGCCTCCCCCATAGACCTCCAGTCGCTTCGGTTGGCAGCGGCCTGCATCCACCGTGAACCCGCGGCTTTAACAAGGTCATCCGTCCATCTCGTTGGTGCAGGACGTCCTACGCTGGGTTTGCCAATCCGCGGTCTCCACTCGAGAACTTTCCGGCCCCAACGACCATCCGTTCTCCGTGCTATATGGCCTGCCCATTGCCACTTCAACGAGCTAATTCGCTTAGCTATGTTGGCTTGGATGTGTAATAGTTATACTAAATGATAATTGTACGAAGTAAAAATAGATATTTTAATATTATACCAAACGTTTATTATATATAATGAGCGATTATACCCTTTGAAAATATGGCAAATGGTGTTATATCAAATGAAAATATATAAACTATTTTTATACCGATCATTACACACCCTGTTTTAAGACAAGAGGTAGGTCGCTCCCGTGGATGAATTAAAATATGGCTAGAACTAGAACTATATACCGTGGGAATTTCAGAAAATCGTTGCGCGGTGTCGGTGTATCGTTATGATTCTCAAGGAACATTCCTGCACAAGTTTCTAGCTCCAGTGTTTTAGGGCCTAAACTTTAGGCTATGTGTGTCTGTCTGTCTGTCTGTTAATCAATCACGTTCCTCTTTTGTAGGTAGTTGACCTTTATTGGAAATTCAGAAAACAACATGTAACAAAAAAAATTGTAAATAAAATCTTTTTCTTGCTGAGAATTTTTCTTCTTATAGGTACTCTGCTTTATGCTTTGTTATAATAATATGATTATTAGCATGCGCCACTTATTTTTCATAACATCGTTTGATATTAGATTTCCCTGAGCCCGCTCTGCCGTGAATAAGCAAATTATTTCCCCCGTAAGTCTTCTTTCGCGTGGGATGGCGTCCTACGGGTTCTCGAGCAATATTTATTCCGGCGAGACGGAATTATTTGAGTCGCTCTATTAATTTTTACTTTAACTTTTATTACATGAACGCTCATTGTATGTACACTACTTTCAGCCCTGCCATCCCTCATTTAAATTTTTATTACAATAAATTACAGGGGAATTATAGTGTTTGTAAATGCACAACACAAAACTCGGTAATATAATTTTCGTATTACACTAGCATTACCTGTATTAATAAACAGTCGATAGGAGATATATATGGAAATATCAACAATGACGAAGAGATCAAAATATACTCAGCGGCACAAAATTACCGATTCTGCAGATTTTTTGCCGCTCCTGTATATATTCTTGTTACAACTTACACGTAACAATACGTAGCCAAATGAATTACGCACCGGCTAGCAAAAGCTCTTATTCTTTTGACAATAGTCCATTAATGTTCAAAGCCCGTCGTCTTTTATTGTTTCCGTGTTATAGCTACGAGTAAGTGGCAAATACGAAAAAATAATAATTTCAAATCCAAATTTTTATTGCAATCCTTTTTCTTACAAAGTTCGTACCTAAGTTAAAAGAATTGAATCCCTTAGTGTGACTTTTTGGTCGTAACAAATATGTTGTGCGGTGCTTTCGCGCTATAGTTTATAGTGGTATTATTAAAGCAGTTTGTTGCTGATACGCGACGCTAGAAGCGCTACTAATTAGTCTATTTCTACTCCAAATTACCTGTGAAAATGGTGTTAAGCAGCAGATAAAGATTATAATAAATCATTATGCAACATGAATCACGAATTTCGTTATGTTTGAAGCTCGAACTAAGTATGAATTTGAATATAATTTTTGTGAAACATTTAAACACCTAGTGCTTTCATTCGATATTTTGGTAGACGGAACTTGCTTATTGAATGAATAAGTAATGCTATGCAATACAAAACATCTTAGATCTTTTTTTGAACAAACATAAAGCATTGGTAAAAGGCTTCTATTTGTATTATGGTTTCCTTTTCTAATGCGTTTCGAGACGAGGGGTGTGGGGTTATTCCTCTTTTTCTGTTCCATTCTGCAGCCCTCAGACATGTGGACCAGTTTTGTTGGTTCCTTTGCCGACACCGATACATTTTTTACTCCTTTTCTAAATCTTATTTGTTTTGCACAAATAAACTTACCTGCCGCCTGCTCCCTACGCCATTGCTCACATTTTAAAATTGACGTTATTCCTCTAACCTTTTAAATACCTCAGTCTTTTGTAAAAGCTCAGTTAATTTGTAATTTGATTTGTGGAGCTTCGGTAAATGTAATTTAAATTATACCTTACCTTTTCTATCACTAATTCACCAGTTACAAATTGAGTAATATGAGGGTGCATAAATATAGATACTTTGAAAATACATACATTACGTATATTAAGCTCTAATTACTCAAAATAAATCTTAATTAAATAAACATATGATGAGCATAAATGCGACTTTGAAATCTAGTTGTAGAGGTTAGCGATTATGAATGAATTTAATTTGATCAAAAAAGAAAATTTGCGTACAAATCCAGACTTTTACATCTGCTACACTTTTTTATTTAAAATAACTTTCGTCAGAGGTCGTAAACTTCGTCTCGGTCATCTCATTTAAAATAATTCCTATGCTAAGTAAATACAAGAAGGTTTGGTACTTAAAGAAAATATCGAACGAATCATCATAATATCCCAAATAAAAACTATACCTACAAACAACTCACAGATCACACTTGGGTAGATACTATTCACGATGATATTGATTTTGTTCAGATAACATATTAATTCCGATAAGCCTTATTCATTTAAAAACAAACTTAAAATTGCTGTCTGAAAATGTAGAGGCTACAAATGTTGATGACTCATGGGAAAATCCTGAGCAATCTCAGTCAGATCAGAACATTATTTATTTCAGCTGATATCTGCCAGTCACATCTTGTTACCTTTTGAAAGAAGTACTGTTGTTGTATTTCGTGAAAACTATTTTATTAATCATTTCTTAATTTCACAATACAAATCTATCTATTTATGTCTATTCTATTCTTATTATAATCTATGCAATTCAAACATAATCAACAATAAAATAATATAATACAAAATATGTGAGAACAAGAAATAAAATCACAATCGAAATTTAAAATGAAATAAATAATAAATTAATACTAAATATCAAATAAAATTAAATCCACATACAATAAAATAAAATCTCAAATGAAGTTAAAATAATAATAAAATATCGCTCTCTGTCACCTAAAAATATCTTTAAGTGAAGTCAAAAAGCCCCCCTCGAGCTGCGCCGGGTGCAAAAGCTTTTTACTTAATACATTTTTATTCAAAGTGCTGATATTCCCGATCACTGATTCTTCTTCTTCTATTCTTATCAAAACTCTATAAAATACATTCTGTTCATTTTTAGATAGCGCCCGATCCCTTTAAGGATTTTCGTGATCCCAGATGCTCGATTTTTGATAATTATACAAATAAAAAGACTATCATTTTGTTTTGTTTCAGGGCTTAATTTAGAACCTGGATTCATGTCGCCTATGTCACCTCCTGAGATGAAACCAGACACCGCCATGCTTGATGGGCTACGAGACGACGCCACTTCGCCGCCTAACTTCAAGAACTACCCGCCTAATCACCCCCTGAGTGGCTCCAAACACCTATGCTCTATATGCGGCGACAGGGCGTCTGGGAAGCACTATGGGGTGTACAGGTAAGCAATAGTAAAATATATCACCTCGTACAGTCGAGGAAACTGAATCGCGGACCAGGGTGGGAACTTTTCACATCAATTTCGTTATGATTTCTTTGGCAGATGTATGGAATGTCAAACATCAGCTTTGACATCAGTCTCCATTCCACCCTGTTACGTTGTTCAGTGGCCGTATTGTCTGACGCTCTGCGCTAGCGATCGCATTCACCATCTCTTTCTACTCTCATCCTATACGTATAAGGGAAATAAATGGTGAAAACGTTGGTGTTTCCGAGTACGTTAGACAATAAGACCTCAGTTTCTTTGACTGAACTTGAGACGCACAGGCGGAGCACGAATGACACGATCGAACAAGTGATCAAAGTGGCTATAGTCAGGTGCCCACCTACGGTGGTTTACACAATGTAAATTGTCATATCATATCTTGCTTGTCTCGTTATGTACAAAAAGTGCGTCATCTTCGATAACTTGTGTGCCTAATCTAGCGATAAATGGATGTTTTTTGGTCAATTTTCCAGATATTGCAATTGTATTTGGGAAAAAATATAATAATATATGGTATAAAGTATTTTAGAACCCTAGATTTTCTTATCGAAAAACAAAATACTGATCAGCATAACAAAAAGAGCACCAAAAAGATAGTCTGAAATAATGGTCAGCTATTTCAATATTCAGAGACCAAATTTTTAGAGAAATATTCGGAGGGCAAACTAAACTAATGCGCATTGCGTTTCGTTGGGATCCTATTTCTTTTATGGGCTCCTGTTGTGTGGAGCGCCTTAATTTCGCAAAACAGAGCTCAATCTTGGCTTAGTCTCATACATGTTGTACATTTTGCGAATATGATTAAATAAAAATTATTGGGTGGTCTTTTAAAACTAAAACGTAGTTCAAATATTGGTCGTCATTTAATATTTTAGGTTAAGTTTTTTTTATTATACCTATACTGTCATATTTACTGGTTTTGATCTTACCGATCATTTATTATTTTAGGTGGGTAAATTTACATCTGAAGATCTTTCAAAGCTATTTAATTTTAGAAATTAATTTCCATTATTGTAACAATAGTCACTTGTAGTTAAATTTGTCACCATCTATTAATTTTGTTTCTAAAAATATTACATACGTCATCCTTAAAAAAAAAATCTGATATACTTAGATTATACTATACCACGCGCCATATAAATCTGCCTAAAAGTTCATTACTTAATACTCAGTTTTGACCCATTTTGAGATACATTTTTTATGCGACGGCTTTATTTTACTCCCTGATTGTGTTCGAATCGCTTAAAGGTATAGTTCCTATTCAAATTGGTATTATACCTTTATAGTTTTTGTGATACTAGTCGTGGCAATGAACTTTTAGGCAAAGTTAGGCGGCGGAAGGTATAGCCTTGCCTTTGCAAAGGGGAGATCGGGGCGAACGCTTTCATTATTAAAACTGACTGAGTTCAAATTCAATATCCAGAGTCGTTTTTAAAAAACACTGACA
Organism: Choristoneura fumiferana; assembly: GCF_025370935.1. Lineage (NCBI taxonomy): Eukaryota > Metazoa > Arthropoda > Insecta > Lepidoptera > Tortricidae > Choristoneura > Choristoneura fumiferana. Next base: position 8,933,328 of record NC_133474.1, read on the forward strand.
TCCTGTACATAATAAGAATCTTAGTGATGTAAAATAAACGCAAAAACCTTTTCATTCTAATAACGAAATAACTCGATTAATCTGTGGAAATAACCTATCCTGCGGAATTTGATTGATTTAGTACGTGATTTACATTCGTTGCAAGTTTTAGACTTTCAATAGTTTCTCTCTCAATGTCACATCTAAAGCACATCTCTTGATGCGCTACTGCTCTCTCCTACGAATTAGTCGACAACCCGTCTGTGTTCGCGCTTCTTCAATTATTTGTGCCTGAACAATATGGTCGCACAGGGGTACGTCGCCGCCGTGCGTCGGCTCTTCGCTACCTTTAAAGGGTTCCGGACGCGCCGCGCTAGAAACTCGCCGACCGCAAGGGCGATTGAGCTTCTGAACTTATTGGTGACTCAGGTCCCAAATGCTGATGTATTCTCTGACCACTTGCAGTCGCTTCTCAATAAAATAAGGCAATGTTTGTGTATGTCTGTTTAATGTAGTTATTTATTATGTATCTATCTAGTACGTAAGTGTTTTGTAAGTTTAGCTAGTAATAGAGACGCTTTGGTGTATACTGTAAGTCTTTATTATGAATAAATAAATAAACGTACGAGTTGTACGTTGTTTCGCAGACAACATTTTATTAGAATTTCGTTTAACAGATATTTTTTCTTATATTATTGTTTCATAGAATAATCAATACATGGAACACTTACTTTGAAGAAATTTGTATCATTGATTTTTGTTACAAATAAAATTCATTATTTAGGTGTTCATTTCATAGAATAACAAATCAAATATTTTTTATTCTTATATTATTTAGTTGATATAAAACTTATTACAAAGAAAATCATTTCATGTGGTGGTAGCTTCTAAACGTTTTTAATTCATACCTGCGACAAAACCTCCTATAACGGTAGCGATTCACTTTCTGGTGTGGTCACAGTTCTTACCCTAACCTAACCTTCTTTTGTGGTAGCGATTCGCTTAGTGGTGAAGTCACAGTTCTAACCTAACCTAACCTACTTTTCTGATAGCGGTCGTATTCTGTTGAGGTCACAGTTCTAACCTAACCTAACCTACTTTTCTGGTAGCGATTCGCTTTCTGGTGGGGTCACAGTTCTAACCTAACCAACTTCTCGTAGCGATTCGCTTTCTGGTGGGGTCGCAGTTGTAACCTAACCTAACCTACTTTTCTGGTAGCGATTCGCTTTCTGGTGGGGTCACAGTTCTAACCTAACCTAACCTACTTTTCTGGTAGCGATTCGCTTTCTGGTGGGGTTCACAGCTCTACTATAACCAAATCTAACCTATATAATATTACTACATTAAAATGTGTTAATTTTTATTAAATTATGGACAACATAACGTCTATTTATAATATTTATAATATTAGTAAGAATATGGATCAGTTGTTCTAGTACAACTTTGGACTTTTCTTGCCAGCTTCGCTTTACACAATGAAATCACGGAATTGATATCACTGTCTGTTTTTAATCAGGAATCTTACACCAGCAAATCGGCCCTGTGTCTGAGTTCTCATTACCGAAGCGACTTATATATAATTGGAGATGAGTAATGGGTGCGCCTTGTTTGGTGAGATTCTTCCATTGTGATGAGTCTCGACGGTCTCAAAAACAAACCTGTATCACTAATACAAACCTTTTCATTTACATTATATACCTACATCGTCATCTTTAGCAATATAACCTAATGTAGGTATAATTTTAGAGTACTTATCAATATGACAAAAACAGTCTTAGAATTTGATTTAGTGTTTTTCTTTAAAAAAACGGGTTAAGTAAGTAAATACAATTTAAACGTCCATATCTATAAATATTCAGTGTTAGCAGAGCCCTGCTTCTAAGCAAAATATTAGAAAGTGTGGGATCGTTTTAACGTGATTTTAACCGAATTAAAAAAAAAATGGCGTTTCTCAGTGAATAATATAATTTATCAATATAATATTGGTGTTTTTTGTACTAAAATATACGTAATAATAAATATTATTACCAAATTTCAAGTTAACAGCTCAATATAGAAAGTTTAAAATTCTTCGTAACAAAATGTAAAAAAATAAGTTAACTTTAGTTGCTTCTCATTCCTCTGTTTTCCAATATTTTTCAGAAGATAAATTGTAAGTAGGTTTATTACTGCAGAGACCGCGAAATAACACTCGGTCATCTAGCTAGAGATACGAGACCGACAATCCCTGTTCGCAGACGAGGCTTGTATGGGTGCTTTTCTCAAATAAATCGAAGGAAATAAAATTATATACCAGGTCACCATGTCACTTGATGATGAACTCATAACGGAAACAATAGCGCTTATTTAAATTAAAAATCACTCGTTTTAGTTTTTGTATAAACCGTATTAGTACCTATTTCTTTTTTAATATTCTCGCCAACATACTATTTTTCGTCTATTTTTTTTGTAAGCGGTTCGGGTTAAGTAATGTTTTTGCCGCCAAATCTTGAGATGATATTTATTATTTTTTGATCCTACTAATATTATAAATGTGAAAGTTTGTGAACGGCTGGACGCATTTGGATGAAATTTGGCAAAACTTAGTTTAGAACCTGGATTAAAACATAGGATATTTGTTATCCCGATATTCCCACGGGATAGGGATAAAATCTCTAACAACCGCTGGGCTTAGAGTCATGAATTTTGGTATGTAGATAGCTGGACGTCTGGAATAACACATAGGCTACTTTTTATCCCGATCTTCCAAGGGGATAGGGATAAAATCTCGAACTAATAACCGCTGGGCTTAGAGTCATGAAATTTGGTAATTATGTAGATAGCTGGACATCTGGATTAAAACATAAGATACTTTTTATCCCGATATTCCCCCGTGGGGATATCTAAATAACAACCGCTGGGCTTAGATTCATGAAATTTGGTATGAAGGTAGCTGGACGTCTGGAATAACACATAGGCTACTTTTTATCTTGATGTTCCTGATGGACAGGGATATTTGGATATATTTTGGTAAACGCTAGTATTTAATAAAAAATAACAATACCTTAGTATTTTTTTAAAATAAATTATTAACCATAAATGTCAATCCTTAATTATTACATTGAATACTTTACTGATTTAATCTAATGAAATAACGAGATTAAAAAGTAAATACACATTCACAAACTATGTTTTTCTTAATTGGCATAGATATAGTCAATATAAAAATAAAACCCAGTGAAACAAAACAAAAGACAATCACTTTGCTGGCCGTGGCCAGGCAATGTTGTTTGAAATTCCATTACTGTACTCTAATTTGAAATTAGAACGCATAATTTATTGAATCAGGCGTTACTTTGCGGAGGTCCATATCAATGAATTAAAAGAATTTCCGGGTGAGCAAAGAAATTATTTTAGTTCATTAGAACGAATGTTCAATAAGTGCTATACAAAGACGCACTCGCGTTTTATCATCACGAATATAAGGACGATATTTCCTTGGATGTTTGAGAAAAAACTATTGTTATCTTCTCAGCGAGGGCCCGACCCGATACACTTGATTTTTTTTTCGTGTCCCCCTTAAACTGTATGGGAGTCCCTCTTATAAACATTTTAAAATATTTTTTGACAAATTGTATGGCTTTAGGTTAGCAAGATGCTTATACTGTGAAAATTGGAAGACTGTAGCTCCAACCCTTTTGCTGTTAAACTTGTGTGACAGACAACAGACAGACAGACACGTGAGTGACATCAATAGGAGCTGTTTGTACCCTTCTGCTACGAAATCCTATAATCGTGCAATTAAATATGAGAATCCATGCCTAACATAATAATATACAGTTACATGTCGCAGCGCTGACATTGATGTCAGTCATTAGCAGCTAGACAAAACATTACATAAGGTGTTAAACGACGGATCATTAAAACGCAGTGGCGTGAACAATATAGGTGGGCCATTTGGCACATGCCGCCGCTTCAGATACTGTCGCCTTTGTGCGGAAAACGCTTGTTATGCTTGGCTATGTCTCATAATACAAAATCACATGCAATATCACTCACTTTGTTATCGAGATGGTCCGCAAAGATTAGATAAAAGAAACCGTTTGGTTTTCCTCAACACTGAACCTATTTTAAAATTCTGGAGTGCTCTCCTCCTTATCCCATTTTTCGAGATCAGTGCGAAGATTAGGATGTCATTGAATAACAAACAGATGTAAAGAATAACTTGGAATTTGTGATTCGGTGGTTATTAAGTACCTTATTTTTAGCTAATAAAACTGTTTTGTTTTATTTAGCAGCTTAACAGTGTCTTCTTCAAAGTCAATGTAGTTAGGCATATATACCTACTTAAGTATTGCAGATATAAATAGTATGTTTATCTACATGCATATCATAACTTCCCTATTATATGTTCAGAAACGACTATCAAATGGTCTTTATTAAGAAACCTGGTATCTGCGGGTGCATCTTAATGTTCACATTAAAGTACAGTGCATCTTAATGTTTACATTAAAGTATCGGTAATACTTTTTTAACAATGCATATCTGTACATATTGTAGAAAACTTATGACATGCATGTGGATAATAATTATTATTATAAATAAAACTTTAGTTTTTTATTATCTGTTTTATTTAAGCTTTGGTAGGTACCTACTTCAAACTAGTTATCAGTAACACTAACTTAAAAATACAGGCCATATCTGAACATATTATAGAAAACTTAAGATATGCATGTAGATAAAGTTATGTATGCGGCTATACATAATTAGGCATTGAACACTCGTGTGATCTTATTATGAAACTCGCCTTCGGCTCCTTTCTGAAAACCACACTCGTACTTTAATGCCTCTCATTATGCACCAGGCACATAAATAACTATTAGTGCTCATATTGTTATAATAGGGTGAAACGGATGTGTTGATGAAATGTTGCCTTGTGGCTTTTACCTCAAATCAACATTGAATAGAAACTCACTGAACTATATTTGTCTCTTCTACAGCGATACTATCCATAGCACTGTCTAGACTTTAGACACCTCAGACAGCTGTGTACATGTACCTTACCTAAATAGATAAACTGCAATATTGGTATGGCGTATAAAATGATAATGGGTTATGGCATGCGCAAAATTAAAGATTTTACACCTTGTTATTGTTCTTTTAACGCTTTAATCGAATTGCTCGCGTGGGAGGATCCACAACGTGCGCAACATATAAGTAAAATATTTGTTCCGAACAACTTCTACTTTATAGAATCTCACTCAACTTATACATTATTAAAGCAATTTACAATTCTATCGATCGTCGGCCGCCTGTAATGCCATGCATGAGACATTTTCTTTTCACCTTGAGAATTTTTTTACGTCGACATTCATGTCGTTGAGGGCAGGTAGTTAAAGTTTTGATGGAATTGTAATTTTAATTCCCCTCTAAAAGATTTGCGAAGCAAAATAATCCAGTGATCCTTTTAAAACGAGTCTCTCTCGTCATAAAAGTTCAAGTAATAAATCAAGCGATAACTCCCTGCACAATAACAATAACATTAAGCAAAGTTTTACGACAGTTGATGCAATTATTTAATGCAATGTATTATTTCAGTTGAAACATTGTTAATCAGTCCGAGTGTTATGGTAATTGATGGACATTGAAAACTAAAGGATATTGTAGGTATTGTGTTCTATTTTTGTAACTGCGGTATCTATCCCTGAACGAGTCCACCTACCTATCGATAAACACCATATGTGGCTCAATGATCTGAAAATAACACAACAATTTATTTCTTACGATAGGCCTTCCAAAGAATTTTCCTAATCGAATGATTATTTATGAATATTGAACCCATTTATAGATAAATATTATCATTGATTTCTCCGTTTGTCTGATGATTTTGATGAATTAAAACGTACGTTCCTTCACAAACAATATTGACTGCTCCAAGAAAGGTTACTTCTAAATCACGCATACTTACACAAAAAGCATACTTACTTAGCAGACACTGACTTTAGTGCGCAATAAAGTAAACTATAAAAGTCGCTCTGTTTTTACAAGTTAATGCTTTGCTTGCAGTTACTTACCATCACACCGGGCTTATTATACATCACGTTCACATCAGACATATCGTTCTAAAAAGTATGCAGGGCGGGGGCACAGTTTACAGTTTTCAGAGGTGATAGATCTTCTAAATTTCACCTAAACCAGAAAATAACTAATGATGATAATTAATATACCTTACACACCATAATATGAAAAATTGTTTTGTTATTAGTAAATTTAGTAAAGTCTCGTGTCGTTTTTAGCACTTTAAAAATAAAATAACGCACTTTTCTATGGGTAGGTACCTAAGCTATTAAGTAGTATGTTTTTTGTTTTTTGTTTGTTATATGTGTACCGAATTTTGCAGAAATGTTTTTTGTCTCTTCTCTTTAATGACATTGTTCGTGTGGAAGTAGTACCTAGATAGGTACTTAAAGCTTCTTTCACCCGCATTATATAAAGAACCAATCGACTGACACCTCAATCAAAATCGGACCAGTAGGTAGTTTTCGTCGTTCCTAAAAACATACCTAAGTAAACACAAACATTAGATTGCTTTTTCTTTTGACTTTATCATAGTGAAGGTATGTTACTTATTCTGTGCTCGTAGTCGAATAAATGACAAATGTAGCTAGATTATTGGTTATGATTTTCACAAATATTTGTATGTGTCTCAAAAATATTTGAATGCATCTCCTTACATTGTTGATGAAAGTGAAATAACTTAACGAGGATGTTGAAACATAATCACTTGCCCTGTCTCGATTTTTAACCGACTTCAAAAAAAGAGGATGTTATCAATTCGGTTGTTTTTTTTATTATGTTTGTTACCTCAGAACTCCGTCATTTATGAACCGATTTGAAAAATTTGTTTTGCGTTAGTCTAGGAATGTCTTCAATTAGGTCCCATACCTAAGCATCAAATCAGGATCGGATGATTGGGTCTAAAGGAAATCGAGGGAACTCTTCAAATGTTGTAGAGACACATATAGTAAATTGGATATTATTTAGTTTGGAGCATTTTGCTCTTGAAAATCATCATTTGGTAAAGTGGAACTGATGATGAAGACCATAGTTGACCATCGGAGTTACTACTCGATAACAAGTATTTCACGGGATAAATTTTAATTACTTTGACATAGTTGCTTAGCAATTTATGCTCCTCGTAATGCATATGGTAAAACGGGTGGTGAAGCACCGGGACTCCTCAATAATGACCGTCTCTGCATCGATTATTTACAAATTATAACAAAAAAGTGAACCGACTACAAAAACCATGATAATAATTTTCAACTAGTCTGAAATCGGTCGGTGCCTCAGCCAGCACGAGCCCGGAGTGATTGAAGCCCAATATAAAGTGCGTAGGTGAGGTATATAACATTAAGTCCACTCCTGCTGGCTCGTGCTGAGGCACCGACCGACTTCAGACTGGTAGAAAATTATTTTCATGGTTTTTTTGTAGTCGGTTAAATTGTAAATAAAACTATTTATTTACCTATAAGTCCTAAAACTATAAGGTGGCATAAAACTTGTGCTGATTAGTACCTATATTAATTACAACTCTCAGACACAACTCTATTAACTTAGATAAATGAGATCATTGAAGATTAATATTGTTTTGGGTTTACTTACCGCCCGCCCCGCACACGTAAATTTGTTCAATTGGCAGTCTCACGTAGAGCGCGTGTGCCTCTATTTTTATCTGAAAGATTTTTTGCGAATAACGCTATGACCACGTCAACCTATTCTCTAACACAGTACAAAAAAGGAGCAGTACACCGTCTTCATACAAACGGCCGGACCGCGAGTTATAGCTACGTGCCACGAATTCTCAGCGTACCTCGGCAACCATCAGTCGCGAGTGTTCCGCGGTTACGTACCGACTCACGCGCATTTATTACGTACCTTATACGTCACCACGATATAAACAGTATTGTTCGGTGTACGTATGTTTAAATTCATCTAATATAATATAATATAGTAAAAACGTATCTATTGAAATTATTTATCAGAATGCGAATTTTTTATACTTTTAATTCAACAATAACGCTTTTCGCACATGCCAGAAGAGGCGCAAATACTTAATTTGTAGGTAACAAATATATGTAGTGATGAAGCCAAATAAAACCGTTTCAAACTTAATACGTTTTGTGGTTTATTAAAATAACGTAAAATGCATTTTTGTTATGCACTTCTCAGTCCATTTTTAAATCTCTCCTAATCCTTTCCCTACAACTGAAGAGTGACAGTTAGTAGAGTAGGCAGGCAGCTTATCGCGCATTTGTGTACCGAGTCGGCGTAAGTAATTATATCAAGGACACTGCCGAGACGGAATACTTACTGCTCCTTTTTATACTGTGTCTCTAATGACCTAATCCCGTATAGATGACTGCGTGTATTTGACGTGTGGACAATTCAATATTTACCCTATATCTACTGTACACCTATCAAGTTAGGCGAGTTAGATTAGGTGGATATTACAAAAGGTGTCTTATATATAAGTAAAATAGTTGGATTAATAAATCAGTTTGTTTAATATAACATATTATAGATTCTACAGGTATTTATACCCATTTCAGGGGACTTTTGTTTAGCTGAGCCTAAGGATAGATTTTATTAATTTATCTATCCGTTAGAAAAAAATGTTCGGGCTGGGATTCCAACAAAACTTTATTATGTAGATACACTCGGTCTCACCGCCGTACTCAAAGACTTGAATCAAGTTAAAGAATAAGTGCTTAACTCTTTCTTTTTCTATTTTTGTATGGAAAATAATTGACGATTTAATTTGACGTGTCAAGCAATTGATCTTGTTTGTTAGTAACAGATCCAGAAATAACAGGTAAAATATTTTTTGAATTAAAAACTACCGTGAGACACAGACATAAATTATTAGATTAGATACAAGGGCTACTTACGTATACATAGTCGAAGTACGACCAACTGTTTCGAGCCAATTTGTGGTTCTTTTTCAAGTCGAACTCGACTCGAACGGAAAGGTAACCTTGAACAAATTGGTTCGAAACATGTCGGATAGAATGAGATATACTTAGGCACAGCACAACTATATTCTTACTTTACCTACACACAATTATAAGTAGAGTATGCTTCAGATACGAACCGGAATCCACAACCCGAAGAATTGCCTATTAAACATTTTAAAGCTTGGTTTATAAATTATAACATTGATTTAAATATTTTTAATTAGACTGCGCTAACTACCTCGTAAAGTGTACTTATAACGCATTTTATAGACGTGCTAATGCTTGACTCACGTAAAAACCTGGCCCGAATTACATTCTCGTTCCAATATAATTAGCGTTGGGTTTTATAAAATCCTTCACTCAAATTGACAGTTTAAATGTTATATTCGTATCCAAGTACAATTTTCGACGTCAGTTGCTCTACTGACATTTTTCTACCAGAGAATGACGACAGCCCGTGCGTCGCTGTTGTAAAATCATGGGTACTTAATACATCGGTAAAGTAAAGTCACAACTCTCTAGATTATTACATACGTTAAGTGTTCAGTATTTCAATTCTCAGAAGTGAAAGTTTATCTTGATTATCGTCAGTGTTCTTGCAAAACCTGCGTCACGTTGAAGGCTTTAATGAAATCCAGTCGGCGACGACTGGGTCTGAGCAATTTGTCTCGCAAAAAGTATTTTATTCTGGATTGGATGGTAACGAATTAACGATACGATGAGTATTCGTCGTGCGCCATTAATAGAATCAAATTCACACGCTTCCCCATTATAAAGATTGATCGTTTAGTATAACTACAAGAATAAACTATCATATTTTTTATATTATATATTTGCTAATTTCATTTGGAATTTTTGTACATGAATATCGACAAAAACCAAAATTAATGGTAAAAAAACTAAAATTATTAATTTTTGGCCGGTTTCCTGACTTTCTGCCTCATGGTACCCATCAATGATCGGACCGGACAACAACTTTATTATAATTTCTGCCAATTTTGTGCCAATCTGAACGAAACTGTTGCTCCGTATCGGTACTGCGACCCCTTTTGCGAAATTTAGCCTTAATAATAGCCCAGTAATGTTCGATCTGGGAAGATATAGACAATATGGTGGATTCATGTCTTTCGCCACGAAACTCACGTTATTGTCTTTATACCATTTTATCACCTTAGCTGCGTAATGGCAAGACGCTAAGTCGGGCCAAAATACAGTTTCGCAATTGTGCTTTCATATCATGGGCAATACTCTCTTGTGAAGACACTCCTTCATGTAAATTTCGGCATTCATTGATGAAGTGGTGAAAAATTAACTAGATTTTATTCCGCACTAGCAAATTGCCTGCCAGACCATGATTTTTGGGCGAACGTTTTAACAAAAATGGATTTTTCGGACTGAGTAACCTCCGATCTCTCAAGAACCGTGTAATACTGAGGACCTGGCAAAGATTTGTTATTCAGTTTTACATTAGTATTTTATACAACTGTATCGTAATAGGGGTCCTTAAAACACGAGCGTGGGTTTATAAAACGAGGCGTAGCCGAGTTTCATAATAGGGTCACAAATTACGTACAGTTGTATACAATATTTTATCTAAATATCCATCATATTAAATCATCTATCATGTGTTCAAGAACCATTGAGAATGACCTGCATTAACGAGAACTAGGTAGGTATGTCTGCCCCACGAGCTGCGCCCGCTGCGCGCGCGACGACCTGCTGCTCTGCTGATGTATGAAATCTTGTATGAACCATTACGATACAGCCGTGTTCATAATAGAATCCAATGTCGTAATGCTGGTCATTACCTATGGTTTTTAAACGCATAATAAAGGATTTACTATATGGGTGCAGATAAAATATGTTTCATCATCATCATTATAACACAGGCGTGTTTTCGAAAGAATTGAGTCGTACAACTTTAAAGTGCAAATTTTCGTGTAAATCGAGCGTCCCTCCCCCCCTCTAAAATCTAAGCCGGTGGGTGAAAAAATTTGAAAAAAATCAGGATGGTAGCAAGTATATCAAACTTAAAGGAAAACTATAACGGCTAAGTTTGCTTGAGAATTATTAGTAGTTTAAGAGTGAATAGCAGCCTAAGGTATAAAATATACCTAAACTTGGAAGATTCCGTATAAAATACGAAATCCTTAGAAAAATATTACTTAATGTTTTAGTAATGGCTACGGAACCCTATTTTGGGCGTGTGCGACACGCTCTTGGCCGGTTTTTAGCGATATCTCGAACAGATAGCTCACTGTTAGACGCGTATGCCTTTACTATCTTCCGATCCAGTTGTGGACTGGATGAACCTGGTTTTTGGCCTGGTCGTTGTCGGTCATGTAAAGTATATTCCTTGCCGTATTTACGGATTGCAGTTTGAACGGCTCCCACACTTACGCTTTCCATTTTTGCCAGTTTTCGGTACGTAATACTTTTTACTGAACACTGTTTGTGCAGAATACATTTTCGCTGTTGTGGTGTAAAGGCCTCGCATTTTTTTATTAATTTTTTTCTTGCATAATATATTAACGGAAATCGGTTCTGTGACATTATGACGAACATTTTTCTCCTATCAAAATATTTTTTAAATGCCAAAATACTATAATGTGCAAGTAACAAGTTGTATTTATACTAAACGATACAGTTTTAATGTGGTAGAGCCTGACTGGAACCACTTGCTGGCTGCAGTACGAATGGGCCGGCTCGACCGGGTTAGTACCACACTCCCACTGAATACCGGCGTGAAATAGTAGTTTTGCTACTGTGTTTCGTACGGTGAGTGGGAGATCCGGAGGCCCAACTCCCCCCCTCTCCCACCCCTCTCTCTCTGCCCTTTAGTCCGGCAACGCACCCGCAGTCCTAATAATTCTGTAGGTGTCCATGGGCGGCGGTGATCACTTACCATCAGGTGACCCGCATGCAGCTATTTAATAAAAAAAAAGTCTTTAATAGCTGGCTCTTTTAATAATTACATATTATATCCAATTTAAGGTATTTTACCCACGTTAATTTATGGTCTTCGATTTGCATTGTTATGTCGTAAATGCTTTCGTAGCCGTTTCTATTCTATTCTATTTTTGTATTAAAATATTATATTTATATAAATAAAATATAATATAATATTTCCGGATAATTCATTTAAGTATTTCAAGAACAACATAGGTCCAAATTAAATACATACAATTCTAAGTCAATAAGCAAAATGATATTAATGTCACAAATGAATTAATAAATTAAATTTAGACTATTGGCCAAATTCCGGATTGGACAAATTAAATTAGTTGGACCACGGGTACGTCACTGAAAATACCGCTGTTTAAATACCCTACATATTATTGATTAAATTACTAAATTAAATCGGTTCAACGTTACAACGGCTATAAGTCAGGAATGGTCCAACTAGTTTCGGTCTTTTTGGAAGATCTTTTTCATAGGTGAGTTACGCATAGGCGTTCACGACGGTGGCACTCCCCGCATTGCACTCACAAAAAGATCTTCGGAAAAGATTGAAACTGGTCGGACCGTTGCTGACTTATAATTCAGAGTTGAAATTAATTTAAGTAGTAATTTAATCAAATATGTCTCACGGGGACTTAAGTAATATACCTCATATATTGTTACTTATGGATATGTATGCCATTATTTTCATCTAAGTAGATTGTTTAGATATTTTACAGTGCAGTGAGTTAAAACCATTAACAAGAACTCCTTTGGGTTTACTTATATATATGCGTAATGTCACCGGATGTTTTTTTTTTTCAATCTACGCCCAGCTTGATTACGTGACAACTGCACTGTACGCAATCAGCCTCAATTCGAACCCTATTCAACCCGTAGTCCCGGAGGCGCTGAAATGTTAATAAGCCTCCATTTCAACCTTTTTGTACGTTCGGGGAATCCTATCCATGTTAGAGTTATCTTATACAGAGTTTATATATATATATTATTCAAGGGCGCAAAACTATTACCATTATCTTTATTATTAGCTAATCGGGTAGTACAAAATAACCATGTTTTTTTGTTAATTGGTAGTTGTCAATAAAAATATATATTCTCAGAACGTCCTTAGGTACACAACGACATGCATAGCAATAATAAAGTAAGAGATAATGTGTTAATACGGACCCCTAGTAAAAAAATAACCCTCCATTGGGTAGTCGAGTAAAAAGCAAAGTTAAATGGCGCAGAGTATTTGACAAACGTTGTCGCAAGATTTCAATAACAAAATTTGTGGAGACAAAAAAAAACAGCTAGATATCGTTAATTTCATTTTTAAGTTGACTATGCTATTATATAACCGGTCATGAAAGATTGCAAATGCGTTGAAATTATTTTACTGTAAAGATGAATGTCTGGTGATCACTTTTGATTAGACACCGATTTTATCAGTTGCTTACCGCCTATTGGCGCCTCGTTCAAATGAAACAACTCTCGAACTAAACCCACAATCCCCTTTTCAGTTGCGAAGGATGCAAGGGTTTCTTCAAGCGGACCGTCCGGAAGGACCTGTCGTACGCTTGCCGGGAGGAGCGGAACTGCATCATAGACAAGCGGCAAAGGAACCGATGCCAGTACTGCCGCTATCAAAAGTGTTTGGCTTGCGGTATGAAGCGAGAGGCGGTGCAAGAGGAGCGCCAGAGGAATGCTCGCGGCGCGGAGGATGCGCACCCGAGTAGCTCGGTGCAGGTAAGCGATGTAAGTTCATACATTTACTTATTAATATTAGCTAAGTATATCTTAATCAGCAATTAACTCTTATCTATAGCTGTTTGTTACTTCTTTACGAAGGAACCACTTTACCTTATGTGCACTCTGAGGTTAGAAATTTGTTAGTTTTGGTTGTGAAAAATGCAAAGATCCCATGGGATAACAGTGCATGGTGTAAGAATTCTGCGTGGATAGCATCAGTATCCTTTAATTACCTATCGTTGTATATTTAATAAATACCAAAATCGTAGCAAATCATTCTGCTATCATAACCATCATTATTCAACTGCAAGGAAAGGAGGATTGCGTCAAGTATAGGGTATTAGGGTTAGAACTCGTTATGAAGACTATTTGGGCCAATCAACTTTTTTACCCACACTGAACTGTCCGCACATTTTTCAAACAATTGCAGATTTTTGTAAGTAAACATGTTTTTTCTGTAATTTAATAGATGATGTACATGAATACATGCCATCCTACGTAAGTTCAACCTATTAAACCGTGAAATATCTTGTTAGAAGTACCTTGGTAACGCCAGAGACAATTTCGGTAACGCAGGAGACGCCCAAAGTGTCGGTAAAATAGTTGATTGGCCCATTTGAATTGGTTGGGTTAATTTTTACTTACGTAAGCTAAATTAAAATAATCGTTTGTGTTTAAAGCAGTACGTATTATTCAACAAAACAAGAAAGATGCGACACTCTTCGCTTAGATATTACCTATATTGTCTTTGCCTTATTTCATGTTTAAAGCAAAGTTTAGTAGTTTTTGATCTAGCAAGTTGTTTTTGCGGAACCATGAAATTAATATGGTCAAGATGATGTCATCTATTCAACGACCATGTTTGTTTCCATCAAATAAATTGCGTTCCTGTTTAAATGGAATAAATACTTCAGTTAAACATCAAACAATTTGAGAATCATAACAAATTTCCGTTTCAAGGTGTGTAATTTTGTTCAGTGGTTCTTCTTTAATGTCGCTTTGAATTTATTTTATTGCGAGAGCTTTTGAGACTTGAAAGCTGTAGGCGTTTGGCGGTTAAGACAGAAGGGGCTTGCCCCAGCCTCGCCTGGAGCCCTCATTCAATGAATCCTCATAAAACCTGAACTGGAACACAAGTTCCCAGTTGGCAGTTTTTATAGTCCAGCTATTTGTAGGTGCTTCTTTCTCTTGAATTTTATATTAAATATCAAAGAATTTAATGCAATTCATACAAGAAGGTTCCCTAGTTTTTTGATAAAGTTTTAGTATTCTGTATAAGAAATAGCTTATTCGTTCGTTTGTATGTTTTGAAGGAAAGAAGTATGTACCTAATACCACAATTCAGACATTTTCTTTGGTACAAATCTCCTGACAGTTACAAGCACAACAAAAAAAAACCAAATAGGTAGGTGCAGCCGTTTTATGAAGTGATTCGCGAACATGTAGTTCTTCAGTTAATTATTATTTGTATAATATCTTGCAAAAATAACATTTTGTTTTGTCAATGAATTGAGAACCTCTCCTTTTTTGAAGTCTGTTGAAAATTACTTCTATCACCTCATAGAATATACAAAAAAGTACAAAGGGGTCGATTTGAAACAAAAATATGTATCTTTGTTTTTGTTGCTTAGGAGCTGTCAATCGAGCGCCTAACGGAGATGGAGTCTTTGGTGGCAGATCCCAGCGAGGAGTTCCAGTTCCTCCGCGTGGGGCCCGACAGCAACGTGCCTCCACGTTACCGCGCGCCCGTCTCCTCCCTCTGCCAAATAGGTAAACTACCACCTTAGGCCGGGTTTTCACGTTGTGAGCAAAATCATCGGAGTAGCAATACATTGCGAGCCATCAAAAATCCATCGCGTTATAACTTGTTCGGTAGCCCCGCAATCTAAAGCTTCTTGTTTGATATTACTCATATTATATAAACCCACTTTAACACTTTAACTGTCCCTCGCTTTCGCCACTGTCATGGGTCGATACGTCTGTGCATTACAGGTAATGCACAAATGTACAGAATTATCCATTTCTGATGTCATGTAGACGTAGCAGAGCTAGTTTGAGGGTGCATTACATGTCATGCACGGACAGTTGAAGTGTTAAATATAGCCTTGTACTTACATCATAGCTCTGATACTACAAGAACACCAAACAAATGAACGAGCGTGCTGTCTCATCTTATGTCTACCAAAGATAGAGACTATCTATAGTCCCAGCTGTCGATTTAAAGAAGAGAAAAAAAGCTATCCCACATGATTTATTTATAGTAAGAAAAGTTTTTTTTTACTGTCATTCTCATCGGTTCTCTCTGAAATACCGTTGTTTATTCATTAATTTGTTTAAATCCTCTCAATTACGAGTAGGCGTGCCAACTCAACCTACCACTCAACTTACACAGCGGATTAGTCGCATTTATTTCATATTGTATTACCTGTCTATCTGCTTTCCAAGTTTGAAGGTAATGCCTAGGCTTGCGCAGATCTGGGTTAGCTACGAGGGCTTGATGACAAAAAACTAGTGTAATAATAAAAGTTTAAGATTCCGTAATAAAATTGAATTATTTTTTGGTCGTGCGTGAGCAATCTTGGCACCCAAAGGGTGTATATCTTTTCCATATTTAATCCTCACTTAGGATATAATGCACCCGTTCGTTCAAGATACCTGTAGTGTCAGATATGTAATTTCAATCGTTGATCTGCTAAATCCATAAAATGTTATTTCGTGACCATTTGCGGAGTCGTGACTTTTGACGTTTTTGGATGTCCGGGTGGACTTCATCTTGGACTTGGACACTTGTGACCACTGCGTTTTAACTCAGGCACCCAGTTTTTTACTGTGCCATAAGAAGGAACACATTCACCCAAAACATTCTTAAATAAATAAATAAATATCATGAGACACTTGACACCAATTGACCTAGTCCCAAACTAAGCAAAGCTTGTACTATGGACACTAGGCAACGGATAAACATACTTATATAGATAAATACATACTTAAATACATATTAAACATCCAAGACCCGAGAACAAACATTCGTATTATTCATACAAATATCTGCCCCGGCCGGGATTCGAACCCGGGACCTTAAGCTACGTAGTCAGGTTCTCTAACCACTTGGCCATCCGGTCGTCAAATATCCTTGCCATTCGTATAAAAAATCTTAATCACCGCTCTTTATTAAATTGTATCCGTTTCCAAAACATTGATCGAAACATATTTTCAAATGACAACAACCCAATAAAATTGTCACGCCACTTGCACGCCACCAAATTCAAATTTAGAACACAGATTGCCAGTGATAAAAATAAGACAGTTTTTATTTATTACAACTTTTTAAATAGTAATGACTAGTTATTTTATCATCCGGTCTACTTGCCTATATAACTCCTAGTTAACGGTAACAAAATTCATGGAACTCTTCATCCCTACCCCAGTGTTAATGATTGAATTTTTTACCCTAGGCCTAGACGATGAAAGCAGCCCTCAATACGATTCCGCGCTACTTTATTACTGCGCAATTACCAATATATGTTCTATCTACACAACTCCATATTATGAAACCTCAGCTCTAATGGGATCCATTTTTGTCGCGTAACATCTTGTAGTAAATGGAAATCTTTCTGCATTAATCTGTGTGTATGTATTTTTATTTGTCACGAGCGTCTTATTTCTTAGTAGTTTAAGTCCAATGTTTAATACATAATAATTTCCAAATTACTACCATTTTCTCAATATGGCACACTAATGGCACGCAATTTGATGTGTTTTGTATAATTTACTTACGGGCCATCCCATTATGTGACCTGTATTTCCAGTATTTATATATATAAAAGCATAAAAATTTGAATCAATATTTGTGTTTAGAAGTTGCTAAAATACTTGTTTTTTTGTTGTTTGGAAATACGCACAGCTATGTATTAATTCTATCATGAAGCAGGATCTATCGCTCTACCGATAGCTATATATAGCGCACGTGTATCTATATATCGCTATTTGCGTGATGCAAGCTTCTGTGATGTCATTGGAGCTTTTTGTCTTTACTGTTATTGTCTCTATCACTAGAACAAATATCTATATAGCACGTGTTAATTACTAGTACTGCTTTAAATAATTGGACGTTAACTATTTGTGACATCATTAATATTTATAAAAACAATACACAACATTCGCATAACAGAACAAAAAAAGTGTGAATGGATAAAAAATTAAGTAGCTCAATTCAGGGTTGACAAAAAACAGCGATATTTTTAAGGTTTTTATTTCCTTGTCTTTGTCAGCCGAAAAACCTGCATGTAGATTGCTAATCTGAATAATATTTTAGTATTCACAAACCTCTTGAGTTAAAGTTTGTAAGCACTGTTATATACAGTACAAGTGTGCTCGCAGACAAGGAATTAATATCAAGGTATCTCACGATACCTTTAAAAGGTTTGATGTTTGACATTAGGAGCAGCCTGCCGCTAGGCCACTAGTCAAATAAGTGTCAGCAGCTTGTCGGCGCTTCTTGCCTAATCGCAGCCACCATCTTAACTAGGTCTAACTCAACTACAACGTAAGTTTGTAGATACATAGTGGTTCCAAATACTGTCCCATTAGTTTGCTTAACACAAGCTTACTGAGCTTTGCTAAGCTTACTTTGGGACTAGGTCAATTGGTGTGAATTTTCCCGTGATATTATTGTCTTGCAGCAATCCTCTGCTCATAAACAAACTTTTGTGTTTTAATCTCAAACAGTAGCGCCACCTTCTCACAATAAATGCCCCAATGACTTCTTCGATGAGTGGTGGAGATGGTCGAGCGTAAAAATATGAACTCATCCCACGTTTCGAAAATAATATGTACCACGGACTCTTATTCCGACGTAATAAAGCCGTAGTAACTTATTTCTGAGAGGTTCTAATAGATAAGTACAGTCAGCAGCAGAAGTAGATGAACAGTTGAGGTGCTCAAAATTATCTAAACAATCTCTTATTACCATGGCAGTACAAAGCAGTCAAAAATATATATGAAGCGGTTTACTGTCATCTGCAAGCATTTTGGTAATAAACATTGCTTATGTTGCCAATTATTGGAAAGCCGTAAGGTTGTTGAACAAGCAATGAACGAAATTCCTTTCCTGTGTCTGCAGGCAACAAGCAAATAGCGGCGTTGGTGGTATGGGCGCGCGACATCCCGCATTTCGGGCAGCTGGAGCTGGACGATCAAGTGGTACTCATCAAGGCCTCCTGGAATGAGCTGCTACTCTTCGCCATCGCCTGGCGCTCTATGGAGGTACGAACTGACAGTATGTTTTGTTTTAATAGTGACAAACGAGCAAGTAATCGCCTGATAGTAGGTACGTAGCTGTAGGTACCAATATGACCCGTCGGCCAGATTGCAAATGCGTTGCTAGCCTAGACTACAGGAGGGTTAAGATGGAAAACCTCAAGTGCCAGTAATTTCACCAGCTGCCTTACTCTTCATGGTGGAACACAGCAGCGCAAGCATTGTTGCTTGGCGGCACGGGCATATTGCCGAAATACTTCTGGTGTTATACAGCCGTCTAGATAACCAGAGTAGTCCAGGTGCACACTAATATCTAAACACGCGCTTACACGATTGGCAGAGTGATCGTGTTCAAATGTCTATGAGCACCTAGATAGCTCTGATATTTATGATGGCGATTGTACAATAAACATTACAAACGTTAAAAAGGTTTCAATTTGTAGCTACTGTGACCAGTATATGCCGACGAAGGGCTTTTTAAACACGCGTTTACTTTTACTTAGATATTTATAAACACTTTATGCACTCTGATATATCTGATAGTGACAATGTCAACACCGTTTCAACTTTTTTATAAAAGTGCTCCGACTTTATAAAGCTATATTCAAAACAGTTTTTGTCAGAGCAAACCTTTTTATTGTTATCTGAACAATGGCTTAATTTAGTTACAAAGAAATTTATTTTACTTTAGTTGAATAACTTTTACTTCTAACTTAAATTGGTTGAACTGTGTAGCAAAATTGTACTGTCGCATAGAAGCTTATTCTTTATTCAACTAACTTCGCTATATTTTTTATATTCATGATTATGAGTCAAAGGCTTTGACGCTGACGTAATAATACGAAGTTAAGATATTATTATGATACTTATTGCACCATTTTATTAGGTCCTTTAGCAGGCTAGTACTTTTTTTTAAGTTTAATGTTTACATTTCGAAGTGTTCAAAATGCTTCCCATACAATGGTAGATCAGGTTTAACCAGTTAGGAACTACCACACTGCCACTGCTTTGTAAACAAGCGTACAATAAATATTAAAAACGTACAGTGGGTTTAAATTCTGTATACATATAAGTTTTAATAGACGGAGAGTTTCTCATCCAGTTGGTATGCTATTCGCGTCGTGAGCGCACTGCGCCAAAAAACGCCTTTGTCTCAAGGACGAAATGTAGCGCAGCGCAGTCCTTTTTTTTCGACGGCGAAATTCTTTACAAAAAATAAACAAGAGCGTGTTTATCTTTTGAGGCTTTTAAAGTTGTTTTTCTTTTAAAACAACGATCTTATGTTTCTGTTTGTGCTGGCGTGTCTTGCGAATAATGATTTAATTCAACTGTTTCAGTATTTGGAAGATGAGAGGGAGAACGGGGACGGAACGCGGAGCACCACTCAGCCACAACTGATGTGTCTCATGCCTGGTAAGTTCACTCACATCTTTACTAGTTTTATCCGCGACTCCGTCTGCACAGTTTACGCAGTAGATGTAATTTAACATATTTCTTACTTATAATAGTTGTAATATTAGTAGGAGCAACATAATACCATCCTTTATGACACCGTATATCGGTGGAACACATACGATTATACCTACATAACACAATGCTTTGAATTTGGCAGCGTCGCCGCTGTAACTTTACGATATCAAATGTTTATCCTAAGACGTATTTTGTGGTATTTACAACCGTATTTGAAATGATGCTGTTAAACGCGAACTAATGTCAGATATTTTTGTATTTGACTGCCGATGCACAGATGGCTGTTCTTATATACAAATATGTATATATATTTTGAGGTGCAGTTGCCCATAAACAATTTTATCTTCGAAACCAATTAATTTTGCTCTGCCACTGTTTGAGTTTACTTAGGGCTTTAAAATTATAGCGAAGATGTAGTTCAGAGTTTAGCGATGACAGACAAATTAGTTATTATTTACTGTCAATGACACTTTAATGATGTACTTATACTTTTAAAACATTGGACAAGCGCGAATAGGACTCACTCACCGACGGTGCCTTACAAATTTGTAGAGGTATCCAAACTACATAATATCCAGTGTAAGCATAGCCCTAAGCAAAATGTACGCAGTGAGGGTAATTTTAGATTTGTTATGGGCGTAATAGAATAGACAAACAGATATAAAAAAAATCCGCTTTGGTATTTGAACCATAATGTTAAAGTAGCTTTATTTTAATCCCGAAATTTATTGAATACCCGCGGGACACCGCTAACCGAATTCTACACCGATTGAAGTCGCGGCCAACTGAACTCGTGAAACATAAAGAATATTACACACGGTGCTGATCGCCAGTTGTGTTAGCCTGAACTTAGCTTGACACGCTACCGCGTGTCTAGATACAAATACAAATGTCAGTCATGCAATAAATTAATATAATTATAGTCTAAAAAGTTGTTAAACTATCGCGCATATACATATGTATACTCCTCCATTGAATAATAATAGTAGACCTTATCCGCCAAAAAGTTAAAAAGTTTTTTTTAGAAATCATGAACATCCTCGGTCATCCATCAGTATATTCTTCGGAATTCTGTTGAAGATCTTAGATCAGAACACATGACAGCTGGTTTGTGTTATCGCGTTGCAGGCATGACGTTGCACCGCAACTCGGCGCAGCAGGCGGGCGTGGGCGCCATCTTCGACCGCGTGCTGTCCGAGCTCAGTCTGAAGATGCGCACCTTGCGCATGGACCAGGCCGAGTACGTCGCGCTCAAAGCCATCGTGCTGCTCAACCCTGGTCAGTACATAACGCTATTGGGTCATGTCATAATGTTATTCGAGTGTTTTTTTTTCGTGGGCACATTTTTGTTGACATGGTAGAAGATTCTCTTACAGTTTCCAGGTTATCAAAATAGTACAGGACGTCTAAAAATTCCCTAAAATGTCATCGAATTCTACAGCACATTCATAAAAAAATCTGGCCACGAAAATAGAGGCGGTTGAAAAGCTTGATAGTGTTGGTAGTGTAGGACGCCTTCCGGCCAGGTGAAGTGACGATCTGCGAAAGGCTTGCTGGTAGTAGCTGGATACGTCTAGCCGAGCACCGAATTTATAAAGACAGCAAAAATCCGGATTTTTTCGGTTATTTCGGATTTCGAACTATCCGGATTGCAATCCGTATTCGAAATGCATTTCTTAATTGATCTACTTATGTAATTTCAGATGTGAAAGGACTGAAGAATCGGCAAGAAGTTGACGTTTTGCGAGAAAAAGTAAGTACTTTCCCCTAAAATGGCAATACAGTTAACTTTGAAGCAGAATTGTAGAGTCAGCGGTAATGGAGAGCCATCCATAGGGTATTAAGTCACACCAATTTTATCAATTTTCAACTCCCTCCTCGTCATATGCATTGCTATGCCGCCTACTAACCCAAATCCCCCCCCCCCCAAATGTGTGACGTAATTTATGGATGACCTCTGAACATGCATTTTCTGCAATAGTCAATCAGAGACAATTTTGATAACATAGTTCAAATTTTGTATCAGAGCTTTTAAAGTTATGTCAATTAGTAGCATTAGAATAGTAGTAATAGTTTATGTTCGTACAGTCAAGGGGATATACGTACAGCCTTGGTCAAAAGTATTAGCACCCTAAAAAAAAATATAAATTCACAAAATGTGTGCATCCAAATTGTATATAATATTTACAAATTATAATTAAATACACATTCGTAGTTTTATACACAATAAATGGCATGCTGGTTCGCTTGCATCTAACTTGAAGACATACGCCAGTAAAAAATAATTGTTTTTGTTTCTTGCAAAAAAAAAATGTATATGTATTGTCTTTTTAATATGCCTAAAAAAGAGAACTATAGACCAGAACCGATTTAAAAAAAAGGGTTTATAGGTTTTGTTTTATGGCGCACCAGCATGCCATTTATTGTGTATATAACTACGTATGTGTATTTACTAATAATTTGTAAATGTTATATACGATTTGGATGCACATATTTTGTAGATTTATATTTTGTACAGGATGCTAAGACTTTTGGCCAAGGCTGTACGTTAAAAAGACGTCAAAAAAATCTATACACCTTTAAGCCATAAGGGCGATGTATACATATATTCAACCCTATGGCTGGCTATATAGATGTGCCCTCGACTGTACTTAACAATACGGTATTTGACAACTCCTGATTTTGCCATATCTTAATATTATTATGAAAATATAGATCTACAGATAGTGTTAAGCGAAGATAAAATTTGAATCGGTTGAAAATTGGATTTATAGTGATTTTTTGTAAAATCTATATACCTGTCTCTTTCTCAAACGCTTTTCTCTATGCAGCAAGTATGGCGGTACTGGCGTGTGACGTCACATGCCAGTATGTCTTTCTCTGTCTAATCTTGAACTTTGTTATTTGTAAAGATAGCTTAAAAATTGTTTTTCTATTCGATAACAGGCATTGTGTATTTTTAATTTATAAAACATATACAAAATAGTCAAATACCGTATTACTTATGACAATGTTGTTATTGTAAATAAAAATGGCTTAAGCCAATCAAAAAAGCTTTATATAAGCTTAGCAATATGAGCGAAGAAGACGTCAATCGAACGGCTGACCGAACAGAGCAAAACCGACCGACGTCTTTTTCTGTCATAGCTTTTAAACTATGGCGTAACAAATGTTTGTTGTTCAGATGTTCTCTTGCCTGGACGACTACTGCCGGCGGTCGCGAAGCAACGAGGAAGGCCGGTTTGCGTCCTTGCTGCTGCGGCTGCCAGCTCTCCGCTCCATCTCGCTCAAGAGCTTCGAACACCTCTACTTCTTCCACCTCGTGGCCGAAGGCTCCATCAGCGGATACATACGAGAGGCGCTCCGAAACCACGCGCCTCCGATCGACGTCAATGCCATGATGTAAAGTGCGATACACGCCCTGCCGATGTGAGAAGAACTATGGCTAATAGAAGCGAAACTGAATACATCTAGGGTGGGACTTAACTTGGGACTATCATTAAAGTATTAGCGACGGATCACGCAAATTATGCGTAATCAGAAAGTCGCGTCGATCAAACGTTTTTATAAACGAATTGAGTTTCTAACGACTGCAACACAGCGGAGTTTTGCTTCTGATAGTTTTTATTCTAATGGTTAAGATGCTTTACACGGGCATTATTGACATTCAAGTGTAAGTGGAAGTTGACAACCTTGACATTTATATCACGTTTGTAATTGGTTAAATAAATGAATTAATCACAAGTAAGACTAACATCAACGTCACGATACTAACGCCATTTAGTGATATTTTTCATGTCAAGAAACTCATTGTTTTGATAAAATATTTTTCTAATTAATCCAGTGAACTCATCCAAATGTGACCCAGTTTCCAGAGTTGCCCGTGTAAAATCATCTTTAGGGACATATCCCCCGCTATCTCATGAAATTCCAAGGATCAGTAGGGGCCAATTCCCCCGATGTGTTGGGAGGCAGAATTTTCGATAATCTACGACTATTGTTAGCCTACGAATTAGTTGAATTTTTTGAAATTATTTTTATTAAGTCGCCACTTTCCAAACACATCAGCAGGGTATATGTGCAATTTTGTAACGATAACTCTATTCATTTCTGATATTTTATCGAAATTTTATCTTACACAACATGCTGGCTGGTCCAGGTGTTTGGTAGTTACATTATGTATCTACGGTTTTGTTTTTAAATTATAGCTTTTTTATTGTAATCTGTATAAAATTTGAGTTATCTTACTTCACACTACGATCGAGTAAACCCATCGTCAGCTACGAAAAACTAATCGTATAAGGCGTAAGAGTAAATAACTAATTGACAACCAGCAACGAGGACCACCTCAGTCCTCGTGCTTACATTGTGCCGTAGCTTAATATGATGGAAGCTGTCGTCGTTACGACATTAGATAAAGTGCATGAATACCAAAAATGTACCATCCCGTACTGATCTCTCATGCTCTCGCTGCGTGGGACCCGTGTCGAGTGTCGTAAGGACTAACTAATATTTTAGACTAGGCGTCTATGCTTCAGTAATTCCTTATACATATTATAAGTCATCCAAATAACGAGTAAGGCGGCATGTTGAGATCAGCATTCCGAGAGTCAAAGAGCCCCTAACGTGACTGAGAAGTAGAGACAATACACTGATTTTCTGAGATGAACGCAACCGAGATTGACACTAAAAATCTATTTATGGATTTCAAAATGGCGATGCTTGATTGTCTGCGGCGTGGATAGACTGAAAAGGGTTTGATTAACACTGGATATTGTTTTTATTAGTTAATAGTCTTACATTGCAAGTTGGTAATTCGGTGCTAACATCGACCGGTTTGTTAACTATCTAACGGTTCCCAGTGTCAGGCACACATCTTTCCCAAGCAGACAACGCAAGAGTGTACAAAATGTACATGTTACAAAATAAGGAACATTCGTCGGATAAGTGTAACAGTTGATAGGTAGAGAAAATGGGGCCGCCTCTTTATTATTACGTAGCCGTAAAATTATTAACGTATTTAGTTTAGATGTTCAGCTAATTAGGATAATTCTATTTGTCGAGTACCTAGATGTCCATAGTGAATTAATATAATAATTAGACTGTTACGCGTAGGTAATTATAAAGTTTACCAAATCTCTCTTCAAAGCAAAAACTTTGTACACTTCAGTACTGAGACGTCGTAGCTTATTCTGATTCACGAAATATTTGGATCACATTGTTACAAGGCGACCGTCACGTAGTATATGATTATTTACAAATGACACGTATGTATCAATGCTATAAGTGTTTTCGTTACATATGTCGGTGCTTTAACGTGCATTTCGATGTGCAGATTAAAAATAGCAAGAAATCTTGAAATTGTTTTAGAAAATATTTGATTTCCTTATTGAAAGTTATTTTTAAATGTAAATATTTCGTAATCATAATAATTATGTATTGTGTAGGTATTTCACCTTTATGGTTGGGATATTATTTAATTGTGGCCTACGAAAGTGATTATAACCATCCGCGTCCTCAAAAAGGCCAGTTTATTTTTGTACCTCATACATACTAATTACGTAAGTAATATCAGGCGAATGGTTGACTAACAACTAACCAGTATTAAAAATTAAAAGACTTTGTCCTAATAAAATGTAATATCTATGTATAAAAATGAAAAATCTGGCGTATAATAGGTAAAATTAAACTAGACTGTTAATGAATGTGATGTCTCATAAACGTTTAGTTTTTAATGAGAAACATGTTTAGTCGCCTACTATAAGACGAGACGGCAAGCTCACCGAGTTAACTCGCAAACAGGAATGTTGAAAAAGATGACACAATTTATATTTGGTATTGAAATTATAACTAACCATGCGCTCTATCGTTTGTTATGGATGCATAGTATTGCTGTTGAAAATAATGGAATTAGGTAATTACTGCATTAATGTTGAAAACTTGATATTATTCTATGGTTGGGTATGAATTCTATGTTGGAAGTGTTGCAGCGGTTGTGAGATGATTTATAATGATGTTCACTAAATATCTGACTAAATGTAAGTTATATTTTTTTGTATAGACATAGCTTTAAGATGAAGGTGATTAAACTTTATCCTTATCACAATATACTGGATTTTTATTACAATAATCCTTTCCGTTGATTCCCTCTGACGGGGATCTAGGCCAGATTTTCATTAATTTTTTGGTGTTTAGCCCATTTTTAACCGACAGGAAAATACAAACTGAGACATGGATGCATAGAAAAACTAGAGAGACCAGTGCTGGGAATTGAACCCAGGTCCTCAGCAATCCGTGCTGCGTGCTATAACCCCTACACCACCTCTGGACCGTTGTTTTTTTGTTACCTCAGAACTCCGTCATTTACGAACCGATCTGATTTTTTTTTTCGTTCGTCTAGGAATGCTTTCAATTAGGTCCCATAAAGCACCAAATCAGGATCTGATGATTGGATCCTAAGGAAATCGAGGGAACTCTTCAAATATTGTAGGAACGCCTATGGTAATTTCGATATATTTAGGAGTAACTCGTGCATTTGCTCTTGAAAATCATCATTTTGGTGAAGTGGAACTGATGATGAAGACCAAATTTGACTAATAGAGCGACTACTCAATAACAAGTACTTCACGGGTTAAATTTCAATTACTTTAACGCAGTTGCTAAGCATTTTAAGCTCATCGTAATTCATATGGTGAAATGGAACGGGTGACGAAGCACAATAATGAACGTCTCTGCATCGGAAAAAGCAATTTTTCGTAAAAGGTGACGAGCAGTTGACATTAAACTATTGTATCTTAGATCTTTTACACTAAAAAGCGTGAAAAAAAATGTATAACAAAACTAACAACAACAAAACAATAGAACCAACTACAAAAAACCATGAAAATAACTTTCTACCAGTCTGAAGTCGGCGCCTCACCACAGCCAGCAGGAGTGGTACTCGTATACCTACCTAGTTGATTGTGAGTTAGACGATTATAGGTCCACTCCTGCTGGCTCCGACACCGACTTCAGACTGGTAGAAAATTATTTTCATGGTTTTTTGTAGTCGGTTCTATTTTTTATTATTATTTTGTATGAGTTATTAGTCATACATTCTTGTTGCACCGTTTTGTGGCTGTGTCAAGCATTTAACTTTTGTTCTACTAAATAGTGCGGCCACATGCAGTCGCTCGTCGCTCGTTTGCAGCGATTAATCTGGTCACGTGACCCCATTTTGAATGTCCTGCGTCTCAAAAAAGTAGCGTCAAGTCACCGCATCGAGCAGCAGCGACAAGATGACTACTTGCAGGAATGATCTTGGTCTTGGAAGCTGATTTCTTAATCTCATTTAGTAACAGTTGTGGCAGTGGTACAAATAAAAGAAATTGAAGTGAATGAAAAAATAAATAAGTGTTTTTGTCGAAATTGAAGTGGTTACTTTTTTCAGCAATAAAGCACAACATTTACAGCTGTATCGCTATATGACACGTGACCAGATTTGACGTTGAAACCGAGCGTCGAGCGGCTTGCATGTGGCCGCTTCTTGATAGTAAAAGTACGAGGTAATGCTAAAATAATGACAACTAGTTTTTAAATACATTTTAATGTCATACGAATTCGTAACAATCATAGTGTACTTGTATACTGAAATGGCACAGCCATAGATATAGAGGTAGTGAGGTGTAGCCAGTAGTCGGGGTCCAGGCAAAGGCCGATGCTTCGCAAAGCAGTCTCTGGCGAGACTGATCGTATTCATAATCTTACGACATAATTAATCCGTGTAACCTCTTCACATCGTCATTGAACATATCGAAAAACTGACATGGCTCTACTTTAGCTTTCAAAAAAGTTGTTTTGAGACAGTTTTGTCTTTCGGAAACCTTTGTCCTCCCTTTTTTCCGAACAAAACGGGGACTATGCAACACTGTGGCATGCTCGATATTTCTATGGTACGGTTTTAAGGTGTATTAAATATGATTTTAATCTAAACTTTGTTTTCACGCCCGTAATAACAGACTTTGAAAGCCATACTTAAAAACCTCACGCAACAGTGTGCCATCTAGTGAGAGAAAAAACGATAGCCCTCATTGCAATCGTGCGACGTGTCACGTTGGGCTGGTGATAGGGTTTTTTAGTAACATACATATTATCAGTCGATTTTAGTAACACACGGGAAATGGCGGTTGAAACGCTTCAGAGCTTCATCCTGGTATACAAAATTACACTTAAAGTACAATAATATAGTCAATACATAAAATTCTTGAAAGATAAATACAAGCACTGGTAAACAAGGAATTAGTTTATCGCTTGATAAAAAGCATAGGATTTAAATAGGCCATTTAAATTTCATTTAAGGCGTTATTTATCGCGTCATTATTCGGTAACGTTTAAACAATATCATTTTTATTCGTTTTCAGGCTCCAATAAATGCTCTATTTGTTGAAGTGCGACGCTTCCATTGATTCGAACGCTTCCAATTTGACATCGATCCTGAAAAACAAAGATGTAGTTTTAAGACAAGCCATTCATGTTAGTATAATAAGTATGTATATTTTTTTTCTGATTGAAAGCAGACTTCTTGTTAGACTATTAAATCAACGGGCTTCTAATAGACTCTCGTTCGTAATTCCTTAATTACCGCCCTTAAGACACAATGTACTATTAATACAGTAGGTACTTTAGAACTCGACCCTAACACCTCGATGAGACTTACTTGTCGAATGCGGCCTGTATGTCGTTGACCTTGCTGGGGTGGCAGACGATGCAGGTCTTATTCTGCGCGACGTCGAACAGCGTTGGCAGCCACCGCGCCGCCGCCGCGTTCGCGCTCTCCGGAGTCACTGCCGCGATCGCACACACCAGGTCCCTGCGCATAAACAATGCAATTTTTTTTAGCCATTGCTGGGCAAAGGCCTCGCCTGCTTCCTTCCACTGGCCTTTGGCAAGATGCTCTTGTCACACCAATTTATCTAGAATAGATCGACCCACTATGCCGAGGTCCGTTGCCTCATAGTAAAATCAGAGCACACAGACAGATAAATTCCACAGGAGGTAAATAAGACATGTGTTACTAGAGGCTGGTTTGGCTTCACGCGCAGGCATTTATATAGAAAAAGTTATGCGGTTGAAAATTAGATATATAATGATTTTTCGAAAATTCTACCTACATATCTGTCTCTTTCTAAAACGCTTTTCTCTATGCAGCAAGTATGGCGCTATTTGCATGTGACGTCACATGCAAGTATGTCTCTCTGTTTAATCTTGAATTTCAAACTTTTATAAGCCTGTTATATGTAAAGGTAGCTTAAAAATTGTTTTTCTATTCAATAACATGCTTTGTCAATCTTTAATTTATAAAATAAATAAAAAATACTCAAAAGCCGTATTCTTACCTATTATAGTTGTCGCCAACTCGCTTGAAGAAGTTGAGCAGCGACTGCGACACGACGTCGGCGGTGCATTTCTCGTTCTCCACCACTTCGAACAGGGCGGTGCTCTTCGCCGACGCGAACAGATCCTCGTCGAATGTGCCATCGGCGAGGTACTCTTCCTACAAGTAACATAAAAATAACGGTTCAGCAACGAACGAACGAATAACGATCGCCTATTGGGTGTTTTTTTCTCTCGGAACTAGAACACATTTAAAAATTAAAAAAATATATAAAATATGGCTGAGGCTGGGAAGGAAACCAGTTCATTCCGTGATACGTACTCCCTTAGATACCTAAAACTGACAAATTTTAAAAAAACTGTCTCTTAAACGTTTTTTTTCTATGCAGTAGGTATAGCGTTATGTGTGAGGTCACACGCTAATATTTATTTCTATATTTAATCGTAATCTTCTGCGGGATAGAATTAGAAATGATGATATCCGTAGTAGAACTAAAGTTACCGACATAGCCCGAAGAATTGTGAAACTGAAGTGGCAGTGGGCGGGGCACATTGCTCGCAGGACTGATGGCCGATGGGGTCAGAAGGTTCCCGAATGGCGTCCGCAGACTGGGAGACGAGCTGTAGGCCTCCAACAAGATGGAACGAAGACTTGGTTAAGATCGCGGGATCGCGGTGGATACGGAAAGCACAAGACCGGTCTGAGTGGAGAGCCTTGGGGGAGGCCTATGTCCAGCAGTGGACGTCTTTCGGCTGCCATAATGATGATGATGTTCATTCACCGATTACGATATAATATATATTGTCTTACCACGATGGACTTGGCTTTAGTATAAGCGGCGATAGCGTTCGTGGCGCGGTAGAGCGAGAAGACAATACGGCCTTCGCCTTGTGCGGGGCGCACGCCGTAGCCGTAAGACAGGCCGCAGCCTCGGATCAGCCGCCACATGGGACCCTGCAATGTGTGTCATTTGAAGATTTATAGAGGTAACCAGTGAGGAATACTGTCACAGTTTATCTCAAATCTGGCCACGTGGTGCGAGTCAAACTCTAAATGAGAGATACATATGTTTGAAAAGCAAAAAAAAAGTTAGTATTTCATGGTATTTCTATGCAGTGTGATTTTTTCGGATTGCGAAAGTGATTTTTTATTTTTTTTTCTGTACTTAGAAAAGTAGAAATGGGAACGCATCTGAATATCGAATGTTAAAATATCGAATATTAAAATATCGAATGGGTCATAATATCGAAAGGTTTATTTTCATAAAACGTAAACTTCTCAGGATTCATTAAAACGGCATCGTATAGAACCCCTTAGGTTAGGTTAGGTTACATTTATAACAATCTAAAAAAAAATACAGTCATAAGAAAAATACCTTTTCGATATTTTAATACATTCGGTATTTTAACATTCGATATTCAGATACGTACCCGTAGAAATACTTAAAAAACAGTAAATGCTTATTTGTAAACCCTTTTTTGACAAATTTCATAGTTTTACGGAAAATTATACAGAATAAACGCTCGAATAATGAATGACCCATCAATTAAAGTCCGTGACTGTAAGGGGAAAAAGGTGAACATTTGTATACCTCTAGCTGAGTGAAGTAGTTGAGTGCGACGAGCAGCGGCGCGACGTCGGGCAGCGCGAAGCCGCGCGGGCCGGGGCTCAGCGCCGCCACGAACGAGGACTCCACGCCGCCCACGCCCACCACGAACCCGCCGCCCCAGCCGCTCAGCAGCTCCGCGTCCCAGTACAGAGAGGGCCTGAAACGGCAACACCGTTGCTGTATTATTCGGCAAACTCTTTGGCCACACAGCTCGGACTCGCGACGGAAGAGACCAGAGAACCCTTAAAAGTCCGGTTTAGACCCGCCAAAAATCGTGCAAGTTGCATTAGGTACATTACAAATATCTGACACGTCGTACTGACCCTAGAAATATAGTCGTATCTGGCCCTATAGCACGAAGTGCAAAATTCGAACTTTTTATCTCGCCGTCCCGCTGACGCTAATATTATTTAGTACGAGAGTGAGAGGAACGGTACGCTACGAACTTCGATTTTCGAATTTCGTAGTAGCCCTCCAGATATTTATGCACATTTTGTTGTGTCAGATATTGTTGTTGGTGACTGTATTACACCATTCTTTGATTAATAAGCGTTTGTAAGTTCCTTTCACACTCACGTAGCTGGCTTTCCTTCCCCGGCCTTCGGGAACCGTTTCCACGGCTCGACGCTCAACGGATACCGGTCGAAGTCAGTCGCTAGATGGAGCCACACATTCGCCGTCAGAGTTTTGAACGCGTTCTTCGCATCTTGCAATGCTACCGCGGCGGAGTCGCCGCCGGCGTTGAGGTGCTCCACGAGTTCCTTTAGGAACCGGTGCTGGCGCAGGACGGAGCTCCAGTGGATGTTACTGTCATGGCTGTATAGGGAGTCGCGGAGAAGGTCGTATACCATTTTGTGGCCGCTCCTGCGAACCTGCGATGATAGTATATATTACTCTCAGAGTGAATTGCACCAAGTTACTCTAAAATTTGCTGTTCGTAAATTAAGGAGTTATATTATAACTAAGGAAATAAGGAAAAAAAAATACCTGAGCCACGTCGTTTATAAGCCTTTGTGCGAACACTAGTAGCCGTTCCTTGGTGATTTCCGCGGCGTACAGCACTTCGTACAGGTGATTTACTACAGCTTCATAGTCGCCTGGCTCACACTGTAACATCATAAACGTAATTAAAGCATTAAGCTCTATTTAGACCATTCAAGAACTTGCATACAGATTTTGATATTAAGCTCGGAAAGTATGGGAAATTCTTATGTCATTACTGTAATATGTAGACATTAACATGGATATGCCCTGAAAATAAATATTAAAACTTTACTCATTGTGAGTAAACAGCTTGTATAGCGCGGGGGACGCCACAATGAAATGGTAACTGTATATTTCCCATTTCCAATGCATTTATTCATGCGTTTAATATCCACTTATAGATAGAGAAAGATCATGGGACAACTACCATTAAATGACAGGATATGTCCATGCAAACTCTGAAAACACCCTTTCCGAGTTCTGAGGCCATATTGTATAACGCACTCGGCCTCAGAGTCGTTTTCATCGCTTCTTTCTGTCACATGGTATAATATCAAGGTATAAAGAGATGGTGAATGCCTAAGGTTACGAATTAAAAGCAAATCACGCCTTTCTGAAAACAAAAGAACACATACTAACCCTAGTCTCAACATGCACGTAGTTCCCAAACTGTCCCACAGAGAAGTTCCCCGACCTTCCGAAGCCCATGTCGTTGTTAAACAGCACAGTCAGCTGCTCTGTTTCAGAGATGACGTCTTCATGAGGCACCAGTTCGGCGCCGCGACGGACGGGGCACTCGGCGAGCGCGTTCAGGAGGAGAGGCAGCCATTTGCGCGTGCTCTGGTCCATTGATGTCGTGTCGAAGATCAGGTTAATCTGAAATGGAGGGAACTTGTTAATTGTTTGGATTGAGGGCCTATTTCACCATTCATATTATTTTATGTGACTGTTACCTGTGTTGTCATCTGTTTGTTTTGCCTACATTTATTATTAAACTTGCACCGTTCGTTTGTAAGTCTATTTGTTTGTTTATGATTTTAAAATTTGCTAATCATTTTACGACCAGTTCCTGGTATCCGATTTAGATGAAATTTGGTATACATATGTAAATTCTGCTGGTCCAGCCATGACCCTTCAAGTTACTTAAAACAGAGGCCGTATTGCCTAACGTTTCTGACGCACTCGATCGCAATCATATGACAGGTTTCCCATACAAAAACTGTCTAGTTCTAGACTACTAGAATTGTTTTGTTTTTTCTTAATTTATTGATATATCCTGTCATTCCGACAATTATGATGAACCTAATGATATGTCAAAATTAGCTGAACCACTTAGGCTACAGAGGGCGCCAAAAAATAGGCCTGCATACAAACGCTCGAAACACATCGCCCTCTTTCGGACAGTCAGGTAAAAAGAGCCCTCTGCATCTTATTGGTTAAACAACCTTTTGATTTACATTGAGTACGTACATAAACGAAGTTAGTCTTGACACTGTGCACTCTCGCGTAGATAGGCAGCTGCGTCAGATCGAAATGCGGACAGGGCTCGGAGTCCGGCGTCCACGTGGATATCTTGTGGCACTTGAGGTTGTCGCACGCCGGCACCGGCACTGCGGCCAGCGTGCCCGCGGGCGGCGGCCGCTGGGAAACCACAGTTAATGTTGCAAAGCAAAACTCCCTTAAAATGACAGTTAAAAAAGTAAAATAATTCTTCAATGGTAAATCGAATGGTAATTTTAGGGTTCCGTACTTCAAAAGGAAAAAACGGAACCCTTATAAGACCACTTTGTTGTCCGTCCGTCCCTTCGTCGGTCTGTCAAGTCCCTTTATCTCGTGAATGCATGGAGATACCGAGTTGAAATTTAAACCATATACACGAGTCTACAGCCCCTTGAAGCTGTGAAAAAACAAATTTCTAAGTTAACGTAAAAAAAATGATACGGCCGTTTATGACGCAAAACATGTATATTTCGACACTCAAGGGCATCAAAATCTATAGGGTATTTTCCGTTGACCTGGCGTAGTTACGGGCACGGCCACTCGGCGGCCCAGACTGAAAGCCAGTTCTGTAAATCAAAACTAGCATTTGCTTATACCAGCACTCATTGTCAAGGTGTAAACCTATTCTGTGCCTAATTCTACGTTTTTCGTCTACTTATTTATACTATGGCAATAGTGTTTTTTATTTATTTAAATCTGCCTGACTACTCCATCAGACCCTAGATACCATTCTTGTTCAAAGTAGATCCTAAGATGATTCTATCAAACCCAAACAAGGGCTCGTTACGTTTTTCGGTCTTGGAGTTCCATTGCCTAGCTTCCGCCTCCATCATCAGATCAGCTCGATTGTACCATAATCAGTGAAAAGAGTACATTAAAGATGAATTTTTTCATCAAAATTCACTTCAAAAACCTAACTTGCTATCAGTTGATAAAATATCTTACCTCGTTGAACTGTATAGCATTCTCTAGAATCTTGGCCTTCGCCGCGAGACCACTCGCTCCGAGTCGCTGCCTTTGGGCTTCAATTCTCTTCTTTTCTTCTTCTGCCATTCTGTAACAAAGTTAACTATGAACGTGCCATAACCAAAGACCAGGACTACTCTGAAATTCGACATTCATATAGTACCGTCTCGCTCACTCTCATGTTACATACTATAACCGTGAGCGATTTGAATGGATTTCATGTACACTGCTGGTGCATTCATGCTAAGGTGTTTAAGGCCATGGTGGTGAATAATAAACAGGTCAGTAAGCTACTAACTGGTCCTGCAGCTGTATGCTGGGCGAGCCGACGATGGTGATGAGTTCATCTGTGAAGTACTTCTGCAGCACACCGAGCCAGTACTCGGGCCCTTCCGAGAGCAACGCTTGCAAGTCTTGTTGCGGGTTCAGGCGGGCGACGAACTGCAAATACATAACAGACATATAATTGCTTTAAAATAATAAGGGATGATTGATAGTGATAATAATGATAGAGCTTAATTAAGCTCACTTAAGTAATATTACGTGGCAAAGCAATTTGAATTCAATTACTTCGGGAATAAAGTCGAACTGCCGTGTTATAAAACAATAGAAAAACAAAATTAGTTTTACTTGGTTACATTTTCATAGGTCCGTAATTCACTTGAACTTATGTACATTCTATTGCACATTTGGGCGGCACTAAGCTTACAGCCCAAGCCCTCTCATCATCAGGAGCTCTTTGCCCAACAGTCAACGTGTATAAAGCTGGGTCGCTTACTGATCGAGCCGCTAGGCGAGCCAAGCGCATGAGGCATGATTTCGTTTGATATAAGGCTCAAAATCGCACCGAAAGGACGCTCGCTCAGTGAAGATTGAGACCCGTTTAAGACGAATTTTCTACAACTTACGTCCTGTTCATTCTGCGAGTAAAGTGCATCCCCAATGCACCTAAACGCGATCGCATGGTGCGGGTCAGACTCGAGTCCGGCGAAGCACTCCCGCAGCTGTTTCTTGAGCAGTCTGTTCAGACGGTCCATATTGAGCGGGTCGTTGCCGTCGCGTACGCACTTGAGACACCTCGTGGCCTCATCCCGGGCTTCTTCTAGCTTGTCCACTGGCACGTTATCCAGTTCTATTTTGATCAAGGAAGCTATGTTCTCTGTTAGGTTGTAGGATACCTGAAATATGTTATGAATGCCTACTATTAATAAACGTGAATATATTCCTCTATGATTCAGTTTGATAGTTCCCTAGCACTCATGCAAGACTAGATATGTAGGCACATAAATTAACATAATAGGTAAGGTACATTACAGACTTAATATACTGCGCGTGCGTGCACGTTCTTTCACGTTAAAACAGCTGGGCGCAATTGAATGAAATTTGTTACGTAGATAGTTAGAGATTTGCAATACCACTATAGGCTATTTATTATCCCGATATTCCTACGGGATCGGAATAAAATCTTGAAATATCAACCGCTAGGATTATAGATTTCAATTTGGCACGAATGGTTTATATGCAAAAAGCGACAATTTAATTTAATTGGAATTCCCATGGGAATTTAGTAAAATTCAACAGTGGGTAATTGTTTACGTGTGCGAAGCCGCGGGTAAAATCTAGTCCTACTAATATTTATAAATGTGAAAGTTTGTAAATCGTTTATTTGTTACTTCTTTACGTCTAAATCGCTGAACCGATTTAGATGTAATTCAGTATACAGATAGTATGAGTCCCGGGGAAGGACATAGGACAGTTTTCATCCCAGAAAATTGCAGTTACCGCGGGATAGCGATAAACGTATTATATGGGCAACAGCTAGTTAGACATAAAGCTTTTTCTATCGGTTTTTGCCGATTCCGCGTATCGACTGTGGAGACTTTTATAAAGTGTGTCTGTCTCACATCGCCGGCCAGCGCGTCCTCTCGCTCGACGAGGCAGCGCTGCAGCGGCGCGGCGGCGGTGTCGCACAGATAACGCAGCAGCACGGCGCACGCCGTCAGCGCGCGCGCGCCCGCCGGCTCCGTCAGCAGCGGCCCGCGCCATCCGAACAACACCTGTACGGACACTAAACTTAGCAGGGCTACTACGAAATTCGAAAATCAAAGTTCGTATCGTACGGTCCCTCTCACTCTCGTAACGCAACCAGGCCAGCTCAGCCAGGTATAAACGCTCTTAATCGCTCGGTTTTATGATGCGATAAACGCTGCGTTTGACGCACATTTAATCCAACCAATCACAATCCACGCAATCGAATCAAAATGCGCGTAAGACAATGTGTGGTAATTAAATTATCTGACAGAGATTGATGTGCGTCAAACGCATTGCGTTTAACGCAGCGTTTATCGCATAAAATAACCGAACGCTTTAGAATCAGCGGAACGTCAAGATACAAAGTTCGAATTTTGCACCTCGTAGTATAGGGCCAGCAGACACGTCCCTAAAGGTTGTCATTGATAGGCACAAGCTACACAGAAGAGACGTGAGACGGGGACCCTTGAATCAGTTTTCAATTATAGAAACTAAATATATAGAAACGTTGCGATCCAAAGCGATAGAAGAGACGAGGCGAAGACGCCCTCGCCCCGTGCCCACTCCGTCCGGGACGCGCCCGCGTCCCACGTCTTCCGTGTGGCTTGCACCTTACATAGTTATCAGAAGACGAAAGGCCTTGTTGATTGTCTATGTAAATTACAAAAATGCGGAAGCGCTAACTATTCAGCATTGTTGCAATTATTGTATAGTTAATAAATAACTTTTAAAAAATGTAAACAACAATCCATACTAATATTATTAAATGCGAAAGTGTGTGCTTGTTTATGTGTTTGTATGTTTGTCCGTCTTTCACGTCGAAACGGAGCGACGGATCGACGTGATTTTTGGCATAGAGATAGTTTATGGGCCAGTGACATAGCGTCACTACTTATAAAAAAACTCGTACCTCTAAATAGATAATTTTTCTGAGTGAACTTTATGAACATTATCTTAAGGTCCAATTTTATTCACATATTGATTTTAGATACGAGATTTTTTCAAAGTACGATAGGTCACTTTTTATATCGGAAAAATTAACAGTTCCCGAGGAAACAGCGCGCGATAACCGAATTCCACGCGGGCGAAGCAGCGAGCAAAAGCTAGTATAATATGAAAGTTAGTACAACAGCGTTTTTGGTTATGACTATGTATTGTTGCTTTAGAGTTCTGGCTAGAAAAATACTCTCTTCAAATGCCATTGTATTTAGTAATCGGTTTTATTTTTTGCTATATTTCTTTTACCCTTTTCTTGGCAAATTGAAACAAGTGCACTGAATTCAAGCCTCGTTGGATTTGTTGTCAAACTTAGAATCTAAAATTGCTAAAAAGTGGCAAGAAGGGTAACGATTGTGATGCTCTGCATGAGATTTGTGTATGACATGTCTGTCTATGACTAGGATATTTGAATTGTGTGTGTGTGTGTGTGTGTGTGTGTGTGTGTGTGTGTGTGTGTGTGTGTTGCAGGTTTATCAAAAATTTTCATAAAACTATTTTGAATAACTGCAAGAATGAACTCTACCTGTCCACAGTCCTCAGTATCTGCAGGCCACTGCTCCTTGTATTCACCATAGCTCGGCAGAGGAGGGATGGTCTGCCACGGCTTAACCCATGGTTCTGAAATTTCTCTTCCCCTCTGTGAAGAAATATGATTTTTAAGCAGCGCTACACCCAATAGTACTAGTTAAACTAGTGTTTACTGGATGTCTTAGTGTGCGTGACTCACAGCACCAACAGGGACTAAGGACACATTTACATCTACATTCATAAGATGTAGAGGTACAGTGAAAAGATGCTATCACCATAAATAAATCAACACCCAACAATAGCCCTTTCGAATGCAGCTGTTACGATCGTGCGGGCTAATTACATTTGAATTTGAATTTGACATTGATTGTACATAAGGTTGACTGTCATGCATTTGAATTTTGAACTTGATATGAATTTTACATAAAGTCCGTTGTCTTAATTCTTTTCATATTTGGCTGGGTTCAAAAGGGAAATGTTCAAAAAATGTGTCAATGAGAATGTAACTGTGGGCAGAATTGGGCAGCAATTTGTACTGACCTTGGTAATGATGTCATCTTCTACAGTCTCTAAAGCTTTGAACACGTCATCTGCCTCAATTTGACCAGTTAGTATGATTGTCAAATTCTCAGGCCTGTAGAACTTCTTGTGGAAATCTCGTACCTTTAGTAAAGCACAAGAAATATTTCCATTAATTATTCAGTTTCTTGCCAGATTCTTCTTTACAGAGGTCTTTACTTTCATGATTCTCACTCATAGTCAAAATACCATAAACGGGACTTATCACACTATTTTTACACAAGTAATATTTAATTTACCTCAACGTTTCGGCAACATTACAGTTGCCGTGGTCACGAGTAGACGAGTAGAGTGGTAGTAACTATATAATATTTACAAGGAAAACTATAATGGTTAAGTTTGCTTGAGAATTATTAGTACTTTAAGTTTAAGAGTGAATAGTAGCCTAATGTATAAAATATACCTAAACTTGGAAGATTCCATACAAATTACAAAATTCTTAGAAAAATAATACTTCATTTTTTCATAATGGCTACGGAAACCTATCTTGGGCGTGTCCGACATGCTCTTGGGCGGTTTTTTTTTACATTTAGAAGTGCTTGTCATAGTCAAAATAAATTGAAAAATTAAATAAAGATATTTCGAACGTGAACATTCTAAGTGACAGAATTCTGAGGTAAC
Source organism: Choristoneura fumiferana (assembly GCF_025370935.1). Taxonomy (NCBI): domain Eukaryota; kingdom Metazoa; phylum Arthropoda; class Insecta; order Lepidoptera; family Tortricidae; genus Choristoneura; species Choristoneura fumiferana. The sequence goes on from NC_133474.1 coordinate 8,972,914, forward strand.
AAAATAAAAAAAAATAAAAAAAATGTGTAACCTTTTTTTCTTTTAAGTTGGTTTAAAATGGTAACTGCATTAATTAAGGCAATGGCTTTTAAGTATTAGCTTACTTTAGTGTTGTTGGTTGATTCTCTCAAATTCTTAGTGATACCTCCAGTTTCAGCAGAGTACCCACTGTTGGGATATGCTGCCCGTATTAGGCGCAGTTCACACCTGAAAATAGTTTTAATAAATGACAAAAAATTTAAAGTGACACTGTTGCAAGTGTAATTAAAAATGAATGCAGTATGGAAAACTAAATAAATTAGCAGTATTAATAGTTATTATAGTCAAAACCGTTCAAAGCAACACCAGTAATAATGACATAGGTATCAGATGTGAGAACCAAGAAAAAAGTCCCAACACAAACACAATCATATATACCAAAATAACACTGGTTATGGCTACCAACCATGTTTAACTACCACTTATTGCTGTCCCTTTGATGACGCTACATAAGATTTTGACTAGTTTATTTTGTTAAATCTACAAGGGCGTCGCCAGCCGGTGGCCCATGGGGGGGCAAGTTGATATGGAGAATGAGGGAAGTATGAATTCAATGAATTGCAGTTAAAGTCGAGAGCACAAACAACAAACTTTGGCACTCAGGACTTTGGTTTGGTTGCTTTACATTTGGCAACTTTTTTAGAATATCGAGGGAGGGGCAGCTAAAATGTTTTCAAGTGCTATACCCAGAGTGATTACTTGCCACTCTTTAAGGCCACTGTGTTGTGGACACACATAATAAGTCACTGTTTGGCTATTTTACTGGTCTTTAGTCAGGACTATATTTAATTTTAAAATAAAATAAGTGTAATTTGAAACTACTTACCTACTGTCTGCGCTATTTTCTCTTCCTTGCATCTCGCAATAAACAACACCAGCATCATCACCGTCACCATCCACATGATGGACTTCGGTTATAAAGCCGTGGTCCGTGAGTGTCGGATTTAGTATGTGGTCCAAGTATATTGGCAGCAATGTCAACATACCAGAATCACCTGCAGTGTATATAGTATAGCAGGTGTGGTCGGTGTCGGTCCAAGCATTAGTACCATGAGCCATACACCGATTAGCTAGCAAGTCTAGAATACCCTTATACGGGTATCGTTGGGACCCCAGAAAAATAAGATGCTCCAAAGTATGAGGCAATCCATCGTCATCATGTGCTTCCGTTGCTGTAAAATAATTATGCATTAAATTATATGACAACAACTACAAATAATTGAGACAAGAAGTTAAACTACCGAGACAGAAAAATCCATTCACGAGTGGTCCCTCTACATTAGCGATAATTACGGTCAACCCAGTTTTGTCTGATACGTATTTATTGACAGGAATTACATCGGACGCTTTTGTAGATGATATGAGTTTAAAATGAGTCATTTTTTTCCCCTAGCAGACAAAAGGTGCAAAATTATAGCAACAACACTGCTGAGTTGAGACCGGTTTCCTTATGACAGCGAGGGTGATGGGTGAGGTGACTGACAGGCGAATTGAGGCAATAGGCAAACAGACTATATATACTTAATATGATCCATGAGGTGACAAAACAAAAGTGACAAAACCAAGAAGCTTATAGACACTGGAGTTAGTAAGCTGAAACATTGGTTTGAAGTAGACATGGTAATTCGACTCCGAAGTGATCTGAGGGCCTACTCCGAAATTCGAAAATTGAAGTTCGTGTCGTACCGTCCCTCTCACTCTCGTTTTAAATAGTACAAGTGTCAGAGGGATGGAACTACACGAACTTCAATTTTCGAATTTCGTAGTATTAACCCGCTGATTAACTATTCTAATTCTAAATCCAGCTTCGATAACCGATTCTGCTTGAGTGGTGCTTATCGACTCAGACTCCTTTTTTGAACCCGGTTCTTTAAAGAAAAGTGATCATTAATTTGTCTAAAGCGAAGGCTAAGCCATAATAGTTCTTTTTAATCTATAGGTACCATTGGATTTAGTACACATTCGATCCGATCCAACCTGATTGCGCTAGTTTCGATAAGTTACTCGGCGTTGGTAACTCTTCAGAGTCGATAACATTAGAAAGGATGAGGGGTCCGCTTCAGGATCAAAATCGAATGTTTTGCCTGTTGAAGCTAATATTATTTCATACGAGAGTGAAAGAGACTGTAACATGTGAACTTCGATTTTCGTAGTAGCCCCCCAGTTCGTATTATATTTTGCCGCCATGACGGATCATGACTAAAAAGTATCACCAACCTTAAGAAATCATGACATATTTATTAATAACAAAATAACATGATATTTACATCGGCAGTAACGATAGAGCCATATTTCCAATTTTTTTATTGAAATAATATGATGGCATCCTACGGAAATTTGAGATATTGAAAAAACTGTTTACGGTTTGTGCTAATGTTGCACTCTGACAGCAGAAATTTTCAAAAATATTCCCCATGGATGGCGAATGAATCCGCCTTCGTCTCATAGTTCAGTATAAAATTTCCAGTGTCTATATAAGCTTCTTGGACAAAAACAAACTGTCAAATACCTACGTGACATAAAGTGTTACTTGCCAGAAAGAAAAATAATAAAACCGTGAATACACTTGCATGTTCTTTGTATATAAACTTGTTTACCCGACTGCCCGAAGGACAGTTATTAACTTGCGCCACTGAGCGGATTCAGATGAAAATTGGCACCCAGATAGGTGTATTTCATCTGGACACAAGCACAAAGGACAGTTTTATTATGAAATTATGAGATTCGATTCTATGCAACATATTAGTAAACCCCCTATCTGTATTACGAATTTCATTCTAATCCGTCCAGCTGTTTCAGTAACAAAAATACAAACTTTCGCATTTATATTATTAGTAGGATTCTATTTTAGTGATTTTAATTCATTCTTTTACCCTAAAAATATCATAGTATTATGTACGTCACGAGTGGTTTACTAATATGTTTCATAAAATCGAATCTCATATTTTTTTTCTCATACTATCATTTCTCATAATATCGATGAGAATATAATTTACATGTTCGAATAGTAAGAAGATATATCTCATAATATTACTTTGAATAAGGATAATAAAAAGTAATTATTTCAAGGAATAATCCTTCTTTACATTGACAATTTTGCATGTAACTAATAAATAGAATAGTACTACTGTATATGTGTTCTGTATTTAATTTCCTATTCCAATTTAACTTGCTATATCATTAGCAATTCGGTTATAGTTAGAAAGAACTTATTAAATATACAAAATAAAATTATTATCAACACAACACCCAATGTTATACCTTTAAACGCGCAATTCTTGTATATATATATATTTCGGGGATCTCGGAAACGGCACCAACGATTTCGATGAAATTTGGTAGGTAGGGGTTTTCGGGGATGAAAAATCGATCTAGCTTGGTCTTATCTCTGGGAAAATGCTTGGTACCAAGTTTTAGCCCTTGCCCAAACATTAATATTATTATGTGTCATTACGGTTGTGAATCTGACAGTTGTGAAGCGTTAAAAACACCCAAGCGTTGTTTTAACTGTAGTTTTATATTAACTTAACCTTGATTGGGGGCAGTAAGATTCTGGCGCTTCGTCGGCCGCTGCCGCGGCACGCTCGCCGCTCGCTGTTGTGGTCGCAGTTCTAACCTAACCCAACCTACTATGTAGCTGCTGTTCTGTTCTGGCGCTTTGCCTGCTGCTGTTACAGCACGCTTACTTTCTTTGCTGGCTTTACTTTAACCTTACCCATTCTTATGGTAGCTGTTAGTTCCTTTAACAATGTTATTACGCCATGTTAAAGTCAGCGCTATTTAAAATTCCGTGTAAATACAATAGTCCAAACTAGTATTTTGCTATGCCATTATGCCATAAAACAATCGGCGATATTAATGTTCTGCTATTTAATATTCTGTAAAAGTATATTCGGCGATATGAGTGTTCGCTATGTAATATTCTGAGAAATGACTATTATTCGAACTGATAATTATGCAGTGATGATTATATGCAAAAGTATCATTCGGCTAAAAAAATTATGAGATACCTGTTATTCGAAGTGTAATTCGGAGAATCGATATTATATAATCGATTTACCGTAAAGTTCGTGGTAAATTTCAAATGTGATTTCGCATATGAACTTCGAAAAACTAAGTGGTGTGAGCCAAGGTTTGAATCCACGATTCTCTGCTTGAGAAGCGATAGGTCAAACCACTATAGGCCACCACGGCCAATAACATGGCGCCAACATTAGTATTGACTAACAATGTTAGAGCCTAGTTGTTGGCCCTGGTGGCCATAATAATAATCACGTATATGTTAAGTTAAGGTGCGAAAAATAAAATAAATCTTAATAATTAAATCTTTTTTGGTTCTTTATTATTTAAAAAAAAAAAACAAATCATTAGCTTGTAATATTTAGTCATTATTGGTCTTTCTTTTACATGTTCACAATCTTACAAAGTAATTTATTTTTCATAACGTAACAAATTACTTCCTACAAGATCTTTTATGATATTTCTGAAATCATCAATTTTTTTGTTCTGTCTATAAATGATTTGATTTAATATTTTGATTTTTTTTCTTTGTTCCTGGCATGTTTGTTCTAATTTCCTAATTCTTCTACTATTTTTTTCCTGAAACAAAACAAAATAATTGTTTATTCTAGTTACAGGCTAAAGTATCAACACTCTGTATAGTGTATGTTCATTTCATTCACACATTCCACTTACACATTTATATACACAAAATAATCTAAGAAATAATATACCTGTAAATAATTTGAAGTATCAAGTTCAGCAGCAATCTGAAAAAAAATGAAGAATAAAGTAAGACAATAAAATACCAAATATATGTGCAATTGGACAGATAAATAAGGCAATTAATATGGCTATAAGGAGTCATCAAAATAATAGCAAATTTAATAGCAATACATATGTGACAGGGGGTTCTAAAAATGGTCAAAATTGGTGTGACATACTTTACGGATGGCCCCTAATTTTGTAATTTTACAAAATAATGAAGATAAAATACTAGTACAATCAACGTCAAATTAATGTGATTACTTTTGTACTTTGTTGCTTTCAGTTGTTACACAATTTTTTAATGCTTTTCAAACATGATGTTAAAGTGAGCACTTGTTTATGTTGTTGTTGGTGATCAACCATGGCAATATTTACCTGACAAGGATTACTAGGCTTCATTAGAAGAGTTTCCAAAATGCTAGAATTATCTTGCTTGATATTCTGCTGAAAGACAAAATATGTTTGTTATTTTTTTTAAGTAATGTTACACAATACTATAGCTTAATGCTTTAATAAGTCATTGAGTGTAATCAGAGATTTACAAATACAATCCTTATTTTATGAAGAAATACTTAAAAGCATTAGTTTATTTACTTATTCATTCAATATAATATTAACTCTTAATTAGCTCAAGTTACAAAAATTTCTATTGAAGTTGTCAAAGGTAATATAGGTAAATAAGATTAATAATAAATTAAAAATAACAATTACAATAACATTGGTTCTCCACTAGGAATCATCACAACAAAGTTTAAAATATAAATCAATTTAAACACAATCAATTTTAAGTTTGTAAATAATTTAATATGAAGTTGTTTACTTCTAGAGGTTTTGATGGTAAAGCATCATCTCGCAGTCTTTCAACGCCCAAGGTCCAATAAAAGGCATTTTCATCAAAATGTTGGGAGCAAATGTAAATGTCCTCAACATCTTGCCTTATGTTGTTCATCCCTATTGATTCCAGCCACTTCTTTTTCTTGTCTTCACATGTTGGTAATCTTAGTAAGATGAAATGACAACACTTGTAATATACAATATTATTGATGTTTCAAGAACATGCACACTAGTTAACGCATTCACTGCCACCTGACTTCCACAGGTGCCACCGACACACATGTGCGTTCAAGATGTATGAATAATTATGACAGCGGCACAGGGTGAACTTCCCAAAAAAGCATATGGCAGTGAATGCATTAACAATATTGTCAGTTGCTTTGCAGGTAAAAACTTAAATTTAATTATTAATTAAATTGTTGAAAGTAGGTAAGTATAGCTCCAAATTCAAATCATTTATTCAGTAAATAGGCCGCAATGGGCAGTTTTACACGTTACTAGCGCTTTCGGAAAGACCATCATTGCCAAGAAGAATGCGCCGCAAGCACAGAGTAATCTGTGGCCGCAAGAAACTCCATTGATATCAGGGGCGTACCCAGCTTCTGGCCTAGGGAGGGGCAAGTCAGATTTTTAGGTCAGATCGCCCGCGCTTGTTTTGTCATACACACTACACAAAGACATGAAACACAAGGTATATGTAGTGTGTTGGGCAAACACCCGCAAAGGATCCCGTTTCATAGGGAATCGGGGCATAATATATTGTAGAACATACAATTTCCAGGAAGGGGGGCAGCTGCCCTCCCCTGCCCCCCCCTGCGTACGCCCACGATTGATATTATCTATGATTTATAATAATTAGATGAGACCAATTTCGAGGTTGAAAAAGACACTATAAGGACGCCTTCCTTTGATCCTGTTATCCTCGGAGATGACAGATTAATGTGTAAATGTGTATAATATTAGTTTCATTATCACTACATACCGATGCATTGATAACTTTGGTTGAGTTTCTGTACTTTTCAACTCGCATCCTATCACGCTGCAGTTTGGCATTATTTTGTGCACTCAGTTCCTTTTGTTCAAGAGTTTCGAAGAAATGCCTGATGAAAACAAACTCTTATCAATTCAATTCAATTCTCGAAAGTGTATAGCTCCATCGTTACTATCGATCGATGATAAAAAAAACAACAATACATCAATCAAAAACATCAAACTATCAAACAATGTAAAATGCCATTATAATATTTTTGTTAGGCAGGCCAGCAACTCGTAAAGCCCGCAACTAAACTCGTAACTCAAAGTTCGTGTCGTGCGGTCCCTCTCGCTCTCGTATTAAACAGTGTAAGTGTCAGAGGAACCGCACGACACGAACTTCGAGTTTTGAGTTTCATAGTAGCCCTGCTGCAGGCGTGACGTTTGTTTAGTGACTACACTTTAGTCAGTGTTACCAAGTCGAATTTGACAAAAAGTCGGGAGAAATACAAGAAACGAGATCGAGAAAAAACAGCGGGGCTACTACGAAATACGAAAATCAAGGTTCGTGTCCTTCTGTCCCACTAACGCTTATACTATTACGAGAGTGAGAGGGACGATACGATACCAAATTCGATTTTCGAATTTCGGAGTAGGCTTACAGTAGGTATATATCGAATTTACATTTTTTTCACTTAATCGACAGAGTAAAATATTTTTATTCTTATATATTAGAAGACGGAATCGTAATTTTGTTGTTTATTTTCTCCATGACTTTCGTAATAAACTAAACAAATACCTAACAAAAGGTACTCTCCAAACCCAAAAAATCGAATATCTACTTACCCTCGTTAAAATATGAAACTTCACCAAATAGGTATCTACATTTTACATAAATTGTAACTTTCAATGACATATTTTGTAAGTACAATATTTTCATCGAAATCTAAAGGCGTTTTCTACATAAATGTAAACTTTTATTAAACAGCATAAATTTGCAACCGTCAAAATTGAATGAAATTTTTATTCTTATAATTTTTTACATATTTGTAAGGTATATTAAATTAAACAGCCCTTGTCGTACAACTTAACAAAATTGTCACTTTGTAGTAGTAGGTGTGTAGAATTGTAACGTTTATTAAATAGGGCCCTGGGCCCTATTTCATATAACTTACAATTGTCAGTGATAGGTGATAGGTGACAAATCAATCAATTCTATAATTTTATGTTTCATAAAACTTTTGGGTCTGACATATTTGTAACCGGGAAAGCCGACAAATTTTTGTCACATTGTCACGACATTTGACATTGTTGCGTTTCATAAAAGTTTACGAGTGACAGAAAATTTCACAACTTGTCGTAAATTTTCCGACATTTGTCTTTTATAAAACGCAAAATCGTCAATAGACAATGACAAGTGTTTGTGTTAGGGTTACATTACAACTGTCGAGTGAAGGAGTAAGTCGCAACTTCTTAGTTAAAATGTTAAATTCGAGCAGCAGCGATAGTAGTGAGTGATGATTTAAGTATATTTGTTTGAAAATAGACGAAGAAGAGAATTTTGCGGAAGAACAAACTTTTCTTTTGAAATCACGGACTTTACATTCAACGAAAAATTCAGAATCAGTAGGGTGGCAGTAGAATATATTTTAATTAAAATAGGAAGACATTTGAAACACCCAAGCAACAGAAATCAAGGTTCCAATGAATTGCTAATATACCAACAATAGCCGGAATAATTGAGGGTAGCTTTTTAAAAATAATCCTAATTATCCAATGAACTAAATTCCTTGCTCACCCGCGACCTTACGATAGCTAAGCTTATGTAAAATAAGCGTGTTCATGCAGTTCCTCCACCTCCACACTGTAAGAACACACACAAATCACACAAACCCATCTATCACCACCACTACACTACACTGACGCGTTTCGAACTCAACCACAGCTCATCTTCAGAGTGACACAACCGTACACCATGCTACCAGCTGTTAGACTAACGAACCACAACCACCGTTTTAATTTGTCACTGTAACTCCCCAAGTACCCACATATATTTTATTAAACAAAACAAAACTACCCACAAATTATTAATAAATTTTAACCGTCCTTCAAAACTAAGTAAAAATAAGATCCAAGCCGTAGCAAGGGAGATGAAACTAAATTTACCTGCTCATTATAATGATAGCTCGCAGGACTGATGGCCGATGGGGTCAGAAGGTTCTCGAATGGCGTCCGCGGACCGGGAGACGAGCTGTCGGTAGGCCTCCAACAAGATGGAGCGACGACTTGGTTAAGATCGCGGGATCGCGGTGGATGCGGAAAGCACAAGACCGGTCTGAGTGGAGAGCCTTGGGGGAGGCCTATGTCCAGCAGTGGACGTCTTTCGGCTGACATGATGATGATGATGATGATTATAATAATAGACGCCATACGGTCTGGAGTTCAATACAAAACATGTTACACGATGGTTTTTGAAACGCCCTAAGCAAAAGTGACAATTACCCCTGTTTTTACTGTCTACAATAAGATTTTTTTTAAGTTATATGAAACGAGAATTGTCGTGACTACCCGACATTTTGTCATAATTTCCGACAAATGTCGACTTATCCTATTTTATGAAATGAGGAAGGTCGCTGTATTGCATATCTAATAGGTAGGTACCGTAAAACGAGGCTACTTTGCCCCCCACTGGGTAACTATGCTCCAGTTCTGTATTTTGTTTAAATTTTAAATGTCTTGCAGGTCGAAGTCCCGGTACCCGATACACTTCCCAATAAATTGATCTACTTTACATACATATATGAACATACTACAGCACAGCATAATAATTTTTAAAATAAAACGAAGATTACGAAATTTGGAGCAAAAATCCGTGCAAAGTAGCCTCATTTTACGGTACGGAGTATTATTTTGACGGCTAAAATTAAATTAACAATGGAATGTTAATGATTTACTTAAGTTGAGTTTAAGTTTTCGTCATATTTCACAGAAAGTAATACCTATCTACCTACCTATGTAGCTACTGATACTAATTTAATCACATGCATTCTTATTTACTATTAGGTATCGCGTTATTAGGTGTTATAAAAAGTTACTCATTATCAGTGAAACTTCTAATTGATTACTCTTGTTATCTTTTATCCTATTGTTTGTGTGCATTTATTTGGTCTGTGTTGTGCGAAAGTTGTATTATCGGATAGTAGACATTAGCCTAAGTCCCCAATAGCAGATTGTTCAACAAGGGAGGAAAATAACTAATATCACACGAGACAACAGACATCCAATGCCTTTATTTTTTAAAATTTATTTCTAGCCTTGGGAAGAAAGTATATTTAGTACCTAATTTAATTTGTTCTCTTATGTTAGATAATGATTTGCCTCACTTCTCGAGTATGAGAGTTGAAAAAGTGTTTTCCTGGCCTATTCCCCAGTTGTCTGTACCTATTAGTTCGCACTGCTTAGTACATTGCCTACGAATTATTATTCGTAATACATTGCCCATACTTCTGACACCTAACGAAGATCGGTTCTAAAATAAAACTACAATAGCATCACTTCCTAAAGGTCACTGGGACACTATTCGACACCGTCTAAGTGATACAAAGTATTAGAGAACTGAGTGATACTACAGCGCGAAAGCTAGTTTTGGACCAACATTGCACGTCTCATTGTTAATGTGAGGAAAGCGAACCGTACCTAACCTACCCTTAAAACCGGTGCAGACGGACTGCATTCCAATAGTTAGAATCGTCAATCGGGAATCAGCAAATGAGTAGTTGGCACGGCAGTTGGCAATTAACGTAACTGCCAACTGCTGACTGCTCATATATTTTTCATTACTTCCATTGCAGTCGGTACAACTGCACGAAAGTGGTACTTAGTCGGCACAGGCGCGGATCCAGCCCTCAAAAAAGGATGTGGTCAGCTAAGTCACAGCCATCCAAAAATCGGCCAAGTGCGAGTCGGAGTACAAACTCGCTCATGAACAATCATGACTCATGAATGAATGACTTTTGAAAGTGTGTCGTTACTACTTCTATTTGGGTTGTGGGCATGCCCATCGTGCCCACAACGGTGGATCCGCCCTTGAGTCGGCAATTGGTTACATTCCAGTTGGAATGCAGTCCGTGTTTACTGGTCCTAAGAGACATGGAAATCTCGCCTGCACACATCGACGATATCACGTGGGCAATGCCGAATAGTCACCCAGGCGTAGCATTATTGCCATTGCCACCTATTCAGTTGATAAAGATGGATTGACAAGGACGGTCGTTAGGCCAAACATGACTGATACTAGGAGCACGCTCACTCGCACTCGTCGACAGCCGTCACGTTTCAAGCCCCAAGATGCCATTAAATTTAATTAATACTAATACTCCTCAACAGGGCCCATTCTTGGTACAGTCAAGAAACTGAATCGGGTAGGTGCCTACCAGGATGAAACATTTGCACTATTAATTACAGGTTATTATTCTTGGTAGATGTGGTAATGGAACATCAATATATATCTATCTACCCTAAATACCTTTAAACGAGCAATTGTTGTATATATAATTGTAATCCGAATCTCGGAAACGGCTCCAACGATTTCAATGAAATTTGGTATGTGGAGGTTGACAAATCGATCGATCTAGCTTGGTCTTATCTCTGGGAAAACGCTATATCGAGTTTTAGCCTACATTGAAATTAAAGTTTCCTCAATATTTTAGTGTTTTTAACAGACTTCACACAAGAGGAGCAGATTCTCAATTCGTCGGAAACTTTTATTTTTAGAATCAGCGAAGCATCGAGCATACCTACGTATATACTAATTGTAATATTATCAATTATAAACACGTGAATTTGTCCTTCTTTCAATAGGTAGGTACATAAAATTAAACAATTGCTTGATTATTTTTGCATACCTACCGATGCGACGAACTTGTCATATTTATCACAAAATATCGCAATTACAATAGATAGGTTTTAAGTATTTTTATCTGTTAGTATTTTCCTTGTCATGATAAACGATCTTTCCGTCGTATTACTTCCCCATTTTTTAATCAATTTAATCATGAAAAATCCTAGTAAACTGTTATTTGCTGATGATGATACGGCATTATTATTCGTATAGTTTACCTATTCAGAAAAAAATCTATATTTACCTCGTAGAAGGCTAGCGACCTATATACAAACAGTTTTAATGTTTAGTGTCTCTGGTCTAAAGCGGGGTAAGTACTAAGTTATTAAACTCCTGTGATTGACAACCTTCCGCTTCGTTTCGATAGTAACAATGTCTTAGTCTCCAAGGCGAATAAACAACTATTTGAAGGTGTTAGTCGTAGATTGCTCTAATAGTAAGAGCCCACTGGAAAACCAAATTGATCTTCTTTTTAGGGTTCCGGAGCCAAAATGGCAAAAACGGAACCCTTATAGTTTCGCCATGTCAGTCTGTCTGTCTGTCTGTCTGTCCGTCCGTCCGCGGCTTTGCTCAGGGGCGCTCAGGGACTATCAATGCTAGAAAGCTGTAATTTTGCACGGATATATATGTAAATTATGCCGACAAAATGGTACAATACAAACTTCCAAAAAAAATTTTTTTAGGGTACCTCTCATAGACGTAAAGTGGGGGTGATTTTTTTTCTCATCCAACCCTATAGTGTGGGCTATCGTTGGATTGGTTTTTTAAAACCATTAGGGGTTTGCTAAGACAATTTTTCGATTTAGTAATTTGTTTGCGAAATATTCAACTTGAAAGTGCAAATTTTCATTAAAATCGAGCGCCCCCCCTCTAAAATCTAAACCGGTGGGTGGAAAAATTTGAAAAAATTCAGGATGGTAGTAAGTATATCAAACTTTCAAGGAAAACTATAACGGGTAAGTTTGCTTGAGAATTATTACTAGTTTATGAGTAAATAGCAGCCTAAGGTATAAAATATACCTAAACTTGGAAGATTTCGTATAAAATACGAAATCCTTAGAAAAATATGACTTATTTTTATCGTAATGGCTACGGAACCCTATTTTGGGCGTCTCCGACACGCTCTTGGCTGGTTTTTTTTTAATATGGCGTGGAAAACACCTTACGCATGTAGCGACTTTCGGGGAAACTGGGTTTGCGGGACTCTACCATAAGAGAGGGAGGGCTACCTTACCTACTAAGAACCATACGAGATGCCTTATGCCTGGCTAGTGTGCATAGGCGCTATTGATGCGTAGAAATTTACCTGACTGACCTACCTGGTTTTAATTTTTAGTATGAATTTTAACACTGTGTTAAATATGATATTACGTCATGATAACCTACTTCCTGATTGGCCAACTGAGAAAACCACGTATTACAAGTGGTATTCAAAACTTTAACTTAAAATAGAAACAAAGTGTTGTATAATTTTAATATGTAGTTGAGTAGGTAAGCAGGCTCTATATTAAGACGGAGCGAGTACGTTACTTTATTTATACAAAAATATTAACTCCTATTAAATATAATGACCCGGATAACTCACGTCTTAAATCGAGTTTAGCTCGACATGTTTCGGGCTAATCCGTAGCCCTTCGTCTTCGGAGCTAAACTCGATTTAAGACGTGAGTTATCCGGGTCATTATTTTTAATATGAGTGAGTCTCACGGTAGTTTCATGTTCAAAATATTAACTCCGTTTGAAAATTATATAACAAAATTTCACATTGATGGCACGCGAAATGATAGGCATTATTACATGAAAGTCATACATATACAATAAAATCGAAGGCTGTGTATAAGGCGAAGGCGTACAGTCACTGACAATATCAGACAGGACCAAGCACTCACAAATATCTGACGCAACTCTATTCGTATAGCCATTAGGGCGTATCGAATGTTGTGACTCTACGATATTTTTGCCATGACTGTATCTATTATAGTATCGTCAAATATCGTTAAGATTGTCGATTGATCCATCTTTTTGCTTAGAATTATTCTCACATCACTTGTATGATGAAATGTCATCGTTTTACAGTCATTATAAATATTACTTTTTTGTATTGCAGTGTTGGCAGCGCTACACTGCAGGGTTGACTCTACCATGACGATTTCTTGACCTAGTGCAGTAGCAACTAGTATTTATTTTTGAGATTAATACAATGTATATAAAGGCATATTCGATGCAGATACAAAAATAACCTTAATGCGAGATACATACCTACTTATTACAAAAAATATTACGATGTATACAGGTTCGAAAATTAGTACCTAGGCACTTTAGACTAATGCATCCGATCCGACATATTTATTTAGGTAGATATAACTTTAGAAGGTCTTTTTTATCAGCAAAATAAAATAATAAATAATCTTAGAATGTCACTTTAGAGAAGGATAATATTTCACTTTATATTATACATTTATGAATTTAGATATAGATAACCCTATTTGTGAGAGTATCATCAAATCGCCATCTTCTAGCGATGTTCACGATGAATGAAGTGACTTTCTAACCGGCGATTGCTTTTACCTCTTTCTTCGATAGCTAGCACGCTCCTCGCCAATAGATGCACTTGATTCCATGCTGCCACGTTGCAGTGCCGCAGTATACATATTTTATTAGTGGATCAAGTGAATATTGGTGTAAATATGTGAAAAAGTGGGTAAAAGTATTTTATTTTTATTTTTATGAGCACATTTTTGTTGACATGGTAGAAGATTCGGTTACAGTTTTGTGAAAAAAAATGATGTGACGTTATTTTGAGGGTGGTCCCATAAGTTATTGCTAAAGTTTGTCACTTAGTGGTAAGTTAGAACCACCATCCATGAACACCCGCAATACCAGAAGTCCGCTGGCATCACTCATCCTCTGTCTATTATATAGTATCTGTATCTCACGAGCCAGCAATTTCATCGGCTGTCTAATCGATATAGAACATTTCTTTAGTATCCACTTTAATGTAAACACACTAACCGTAAAGTGTCGATGCAAATGTCATGTTGCCATTTCATAAAATCGGCTATAAAGAAATCATCGTGAAATTTATTGTAGGCAGATAACAGATTCTAACCTGGTACCCAATTCAGTTTCTTAGAGTCGATCATGAAATTTCTTTACTACCCCAAGGATCAGTGTCATATGTACGGCTTAAAATATTAAAAACTATTTTCACTTTTAAGTCAACGAACTGTTGCAAAAGATAACTAGTAAAGCACTAAATTAAAGCACTTAGGTCTGTACTTGGCCGACTATAGATTTTTAGTAGTTTGGATTGGAATGATCAGAATAGATCATAATAATGAATCAAAGGTACAATTTAGTTCTAGAAATAATTAGATTATGGAAAGTTCTTGTAAAGTCATATAAAAAAAACATTAGTTTCTAATTACTTCATCACTGTCACTAATTTGAAATATTTCGAATTTTTCTAGTAGGGGTACAGCTTTTTTTAAGCTTGTCTATTTAAATACATAAACGGCTTGATCTTGCTCGCTAATCCTGCCGTGAAGCAGCAGTGCTTGCACTGTTGTGTTTCGGCGTGGAGAGTAAGACAGCTGGCAAAATTACTGGCACTTGAGGTATCCCATCTTAGGCCTCTAGGTTGGCAACGCATATGCAATACCCCTGGTGTTGCAGATGTTTATGGGCGGTGGTGATCTCTTACCATCAGGAGACCCACTTGCACGTTTGCCATACAGTCAAATAAAAAAAATAAAAAAAAGATAACATTAGGCCCATACACATCGCACTCACTGCTGATCAAAGATCTCTTTTCAGAATGAAAGAGAATTGACTATTGTTGAAACACGCGCCCAACGTGGATCGGAACCATTACACACACCGATGAATTAAATTGTTTCACAGACAGGTATGTACCGGTTCCCTAACGATTTTTCCTTCACCGTAAAGCACGTCGTAAATTTCAAGTATAATTTGGTGGTACATGTACTCCGAAAATTTTAGAGTTTTGAACCATATGAGAGGCCATATGTCAAACCACTAGGCTACACGGCCTCGATAGTCACGAGTGACGCTACTACAACCGTATTTAAAAACACAGTTTTATAATCATATCATACTGTAGAAAATCTGTGTAGCTTGTAGTATTATCAAGCGTATTATCGCACAATAACCGCGCACCCCACCGGCACGACACCGGCTCGCATCCGCAGCTCACAAACACGCGGACCTCCCCGAACGCAGGCTGCGTCAGTACCGTACTGCCGGATATTACGCGACTGTGGACTTTGAATATACAGTTCGAGTTTCGAAGGTGTTTGAAGTTATTCTTTTTAATTTTTATTCATTGGTAAGTCCTTTGTGGCCTGATATTTTTAGAAGCGTAAGTTTTTTTTTATGATGAATGTATTGTGCAGTTCATAGCAAATTATAAGTGAAAAAAAATACTTCGCTCGTTCATAAAAAAAACGTGACCACGAATTTAGCAGTGGGACATCAATCCAGGTTAGATAATAATAATAATAATACTTTAATAATATGAGTGATTATTATATTTAGGTAACTACAGTTGACTACAAAAATATTTCAATACTTAAGGTGAAAAAGTTACTAAGTACACATATTTATAAATTTATTTACGTATTTACTTTAACAATGAAAAATTACAAATATACTTCGCCAAACTGAAAATCAGTTCCTTTGTTGTTTGTTGGTTTGTTGAATTTGCTTAATAAAGCATCATCTCATATTTATTTATTTATACCACAGCAGTCGACTGTAAAAACTGAATCGCTTGTGTGTATTTGTGTAATGCCATGCGACATCCCGTATATTTGCCAAAAAATAAAAGTGAAATTGCCTCTGATAAGTTTCCACCCCGGTACGTATTCATCATAATTAGATTCTAGATTTAGATGTAAGTATTTAAAATGATAAACGTTACTTACATAATTTTCTCCACGTAATTTTAAGAGTCAAAAATGAAGTCGATCTTTAAAAATTATGCTTGTATATAAGGAACTTATTATACGGTAATATTATACGGTAATTTACTTTATTGATTATTAAATGAATGACTAGAAACATCTCTAAAACTCATAAATTGTTACCAAGAAGGTCTATTCCGACCTCTAACGTCATTATACTTACTATTTTCTCATAATAATTATGTGACTGCATAAAAATATAAAATGAAGGTAACCGCTACTATAGCCGCTCGTAGAAAATTTCATGGAATTTGTTAGAGTCGTTTCCGATATCCCCGTAATAATTATACAAGAATTGCTCCTTTATAGATGTTATAAACAAATATGTGTATAAGTGAACCCGCTGTAGATTATTACCTACCTTTTACAAGGAACTCGAGATTGCTTAGACATCGATGCATTGTTGATATACAGATCAGTGTTAATGCAAGTGTCACGAGAGCATCTTTTATGCTAACTGGTTGCTTAAGCATTACATAATGACGAATTACTGGCGCGGACACGCAAGAACCCTTTGGCAATTCACGTTACTTCACTGCCGTCTCGCTCTCGGCGGACAATATCGCGATTTCGCGATACTTCTAAAGATATTTTCAAGATACATATTTTATATGTTCTTATGTCGTTCCTGCGAAGTAGATATAAGTAATTCCTCTAAACTACCGTAAAACGAGGCTACTTTTGCCCCCCACTGGGTAGCTATGCTCCAGTTCCGTATTTTGTTTAAATGCCTTGCACGTCGAAGTCCCGGTACCCGATACACTTCCCAATAAATTGATCTACTTTACATATATGAACATACCACAGCATAATAATTTTTAAAATAAAACAAAGATTACAAAATTTGGAGCAAAAATCGGTGCAAGTAGCCTCGTCTTACAGTAGCAATTCGTGTATATTTATTTGTTTATTTCGAGGATTTCAAAACAGCTCCAACGATTTCGATGAAGTTTTCTATGCGTGGTCTAGTTTGATCTTCAAATTAGGGTAAACGTGTGTTTTAGAAATTTAGCCTGAGAAGCTCGGTTGGCTCGGTGGCCCAGAGATTATAGAACATTAATAATGTAATGACATTGTAAATTCAAAGGCTGATTTCTAAAAATGAAGCACTCGAAAATACATCAAGAGTGGTTAAATTCTGTAAAGGATTGCTACAAAACGAGAGCTCATTTAAGGTATTTTACAATTTGACGTAGACTATGCAATTTTTCCGGGATTAAAACTATCCTATGTCCTTCCCGGGATTCAATCTATCTGTGCGTAACGAATTTCATTTAAATCGGTTCTGTAGATCCAGGGTTTACACCCCACAACCTTACACACTCACAAACTTCAACTCTTTATAATTAGCATATAAGTTATATATATTAGGGTGTCTCTGCATCATGGGGCTTTGAATTCAAAGTACAATGAGGGCTATCGCGTATGAATTCGCCACTAGAGGCGCTAGTGTAGCGTGAGGTCTCCGAAATGTCAAATCTCATAGTTTTTGGGTGAGCTACGCGGGTTTATTTATAATTAGAATAAATTTGTGAATATTTTCCAATATCTGAAATTAATTATAGCAAATATGCGTTCCGGAGCAATGAATGTCTGTGTTTTGAGACAGTTTTGTCTTTCGGAAACCTTTGTCCTCCCTTTTTTCCGAACAAAACGGGGACTATGCAACACTGTGGCATGGTCAATATTTTTATGGTACGGTTTTAAGGTGTATTAAATATGATTTTAATCTAAACTTTGTTTTTCACGCCCGTAATAACAGACTTTGAAAGCCATACTTAAAAACCTCACGCTACAGAGCGCCATCTAGTGAGACAAAAAACGATAGCCCTCATTCTACTCGCATAGAATTAAGCTACTTTTGTTTTCTAACATTTTGAAATACTTAACTTGAATTTAGATAATTTATTGATCCTCAAAGTTCAATCGTCAAATCAGTGTATCGGACATGGCGGAGTTATCGCAGTCTCTTGGTAGGGGCCTTTGAAAAATTTTTGACATTTATTTGACCTATTAGATAAACATTTATCATATCAATGTGCAATATCAATTTGTGTTGTATCGCATACAATGAAAAATACATTTAATCTGTACAAAAAAAAACAGTGATCATTATATTTTTAAAAAGTTGCAGAAAGAAGTTATGCGAGTAGAATCGAACCTTGGATTTAAAACCCCAAGGTCAGAGACTCCCTGTGGACTTAAGACAATTCTTTACTACTTCCGAATGTCATACTTCGAAAGTAATTTCAAAAATCGAGAATTTTCGTCGGTATCATTTTCTGTTTTATAATGATGGTTTCATCATTGAACTTTACATTAATATCAAAGGCGGTTATTAACCGGTTCTTATTATTTAGCCAACAATTAGTTACAAACAACAAAATAATTACTATTAATTTCACTGTACGATCAAAGTACTTAGTGTCGAAAGCTATATAACTTTTCGTTAAATGGAGATTTGTGATGAAATATCGTCACTACTTTGAAAAAAGCTCGTACATCAAAATTCATACTTTTCTAAGTGAACTTTATGAATATTATTTCAAAGGTAAATTTTGTTGACGTGTTGATTTGAGAAGCAAGATTTTTTCAAAGTAGTGACGATATCTTCTGAAGTAGGTATATTTTTTTTAATCGATGTGTCGGAGTGACTTCACAATTGCGGATGCATGTTCTTAGAAACAATGATAAACAGATTCCAACAATAGCATGGGGAAAATAATTAGATACCTAATGTACCTATATCTATTGGATAAAATGAATGAATGAATGTATGTACGTATAAAAATTCTGTATTAACTTTAACCAATAATACTGCAATTAGAAATAAATCTAACAAAATTGCAAAGACATTGGTTCGAGTTTGTGTCAACGATAGACGACAGGGATAAGTTGTATGAACTTATATGTATATCCATACTAATATTATAAATGCGAAAGTATGTGTGTTTGTATCGAAACGGAGTGACGGATCGACGTCATTTTTGGCATAGAGATAGTTTATGGGCCAGCGAGTGACCTAGGCCACTTTTTATCCCGAAAAATGCACAGTTCCCGAGGGAACAGCGCGCGATAATCTAAATCCATGCGGGCGAAGCCGCGGGCAAAAGCTAGTACATACATAAGGTAAATGTCCTGGTATTTGACAAGCTAATGCCCAATGGAAGATACCCTGCTATCACCTCTATTGCTGATACTTATATAAAATTAAAGCCGGCAACTACCGGACAGTGACCAACACTCGGACGTCTAACATTACCATCTAGCAAAGAGTTCTAACAATTTCCACGGAGGTCTAGGGTTAGCAGTAATAGTTTGACGTTTGGTTTGACGACCGGATGACCAAGTGGTTAGAGAACCTGACTACGAAGGGTGAGGTCCCGGGTTCGATTCCCGGCAGGGGCAGATATTTGTATGAATAATACGAATGTTTGGTCTCGGGTCTTGGGTGTTTAATATGTATTTAAGTATATACATATTTATCTATATAAGTACTTTTGTCTGTTGCCTAGTATCCATAGTACTTACGAGCTTTGCTTACTTTGGGACTAGGTCAATTGGTGTCAAGTGTCCCATGATATTTATTTATTTATTTTATTTATGTATCTACGTCAATCTTCAGGAACATTCGTTTCAGAGATATTGTATATCTGTAATATTATATTAAATTTTTAATATGTGGCGCCATTTTTTGACGAACACTGACTGAAATAAGTACCTACCTCGTAAAACTTTAAATCTCATGGCAAATTTACGTCCGCCTAGTAAACCCAAAGATAAATGAAAATGTTATCGATTTTAATCCTACAAATCTCTTTAATTAACTACTCATTTGATAATCAATGTTACGCGAACGATTAAAGTTTTAGGAGTCATTGACAAATTTGCACTTAAAATCGATTTTATTTTATAATTTAATTACAAAATATTATAAAGGTATAAATAGCTATGCTATCAATTTGTCTAACGTCCCGCGGAAACTTTACAAATAACCGGCATAAATGTTACTTGCTAATAACATATCTTTCCGTAGGCAAAATATTTTTTTAAACGGGTTCAGTAATTATTGAGTTTATCCATTAAGTACAAACAAATAAATACATAATATTTTTTTCTTTATAATATTACATTTATAGGTAGACAACGAGTAGACTTAGAGCAAATACAATATCACTACGATAATTCTATGAGAAGTTCCATTCAGGGATACTTACATAATGTGAAATTTACGAATGACAATAATATATTATTTTATTAGACCTAATCGTGAATTGCCACCTCCCTATCTTAACCCCCTTGTTTCTCACAGGCAAATAGCTATCTTATCAAAGCTTAATGTCATCTGTTTTAAAAATGCCACTTGAATAATTGCTGCACTTACATAATATCTTATCTCATGAAAAATAATAAGCACTTGCGCAATTATCATTATTTATAAATTAACATATCACTAAGACGCTTTTGGCAAGTATCACCAGTGTCGTATGGCAAGTTTACTGCTACATAAACGCATATTGTTTGTATCAGCGACAATCGTGATGTATATATTCTAAGGTTTAGTTGTGTGTGTGTGTGTGTGTGTGTGTGTGTGTGTGTTGTGTGTGTGTGTGTGTGTGTGTGTGTGTGTGTGTTTGCGTGCGTGCGTGCGTGCGTGCGTGTGTGCTTGCGCGCGTGTGTGTGTGTGTGTGTGTGTGGTGGGTGTGGGTGTGAGTGCGTCCGTGCGCGCGTGCGTGCGTGCGCGCGTGCGTGCGTGCGTGATTGCGTGCGTGCGTGCGTGCGTGCGTGTGTGTGTGATTTTGAGAAACCCCTTTTTGACACGCACAAGTTTTAACATGAAAACAAAGCATCAATCAAAACATTTAAAATATTAGACATTATTTATGGTGCTATTGTCAGAGAGCGTTTACATAAAGCACTATTTTTACAAAATATGTACCTACTATAAGAATGGCATTGTTATAAATAGTATATTTTTTATCGAGTGACTAAAATAAGCCAAACCCGAGGCGATTAACCACCCGAGCTTTAGCGAGGGAGTCTATTTATCCGAGGGTTTGTATTGACTTTTAGACTCGTGGTGAAAACTCTATTTTTCACTTAGATCGCGAGAAAAAAATAGTCAGTTTAGTACAAAAAGTACATTGTGTCTTTAGGGCGGTAAATAAGGAATTACGAACGAGAGTCTAGTAGAAGCCCGAAATCGAAGACTGAGGGCTTTAATGAGTCGATGTTCGTAATTCTAGTACCGCCCGTGCGACATACAATGTTTTTCATCACATTTGCGAGTAAAATTTTATATTTCTAAAAAAAATATAATTGTTCCAAATATTGGCGATACCTTAGGCTGCGCTCTTTCAGCGCTGCCCTCCCCCCGCCCCCCTCCCGCAGCATACGCCGCAACGAGCGTGTGCATGTGGTCCTGCAGCAGCGCGCGCAGCGCAGCAGTATCAGTACGGGCGCTCTGACTCATTTACCGACCTTGGGCTTCATGACAACAAAATTAGTACGGGCAATGACACATTTACCGACCACGGGTTTCAAGACAAGCACATTAAGGTCGAGGGTTTTATTTGGGGGGTTGCAACCAAGGTAGCCTGCATGTTACGACACTGTTTACGAGCAAGTGTGATGAAAAAGATTTATCTTATCAAAAAATAAATATAAATTTTATTTAAATAAAAAAAAAATATTATCAATTATGTCTTTTGCTCTTTGCTGTACATCTTAATTTTCACTACCACATGACGATATTGTGAGAATAATCAATTTATCTTAACCGTTTACGATTTACGCTCTACAACAATTTCAAAGTTTTCGCGGTAAGTATTTTTTTCCAACCAGACAATGGTCCACACACAATCTTATTATTTGCAAGTAACTGGCTGTTTGAGTTTATCTAAGGCACTCACAGTAAATTAAAAAGTTAATTACTTTTACTCCCTAGGGACTAAAGTACTCATTTTACTCCCGCCTCGTAAGGCTATATTGACCTACGTTTAGAGCATGAGAAGTGAAAAATGATTTTACGCCGGGTCTTTGAACCTTTGAATCTGAATAAGAATGTATTCTCTTCTCATAATTACTTATAAAAGATAAGATACTCGTAAAATAAAAACATTTAAGTGTTACTTTCTTTAGATCGAGATTAGCATTTTTTTATTTTATTTTGAAAAAGTTTTATGTAGTTGAAAAACTAGTTTTTAAATACAATTGTAAAAAAATATTAGATACAAAAAATCAGTAATTTTTATATATTATATATATATTTTTTTTATTTTTTTTTATATTTTGCTATAAGCAAATATTTACTATTTTATTACCCACGGCGCGCGTCGCAGTTATTCTTGGTCTGTGGTAGTTAAAATTAAAAGTAATATTTTGTTGGAAGTTTATTCACAATCATTAATATATAGCAAAATCTGTTTAGTTTGAGAAATTGAACTTCAGGTTCATGTTTTATGTTACGTACGATTCCGCGTTTAAATACGACCACCAATAAAGTCTACCCTATATTTTGTGTCGATATAACAAAAATGTATATTGATTTGTGGTGTACAATAATAGAAGATTGTTCAACAAGGGATCAAAAGAAATCATAATGACACGAGATGTTCCTCGCTCTGCTCTGGTGGCTATATTTCGTGTGTCATTTATGTTACGGTTCTTTAGTCTCACGTTAAACACTACTTTTCACTTTGAATGCAAGGAAAAAAAGACATTCCTCTGTTCAAAATTACAAGATTACTTTTTAAAAACTTACGCTCAATACGACTGTACTGTATTATGGACATCTGAATAAAATTCAAATACATAGCAAAATAATTTGTTCCGCGGTTTTCTTTTCTATTTTTTTTTTGTAAAGTGACGCTTTAAATGCTTGCATATTTAGCCAACAGATTCAAATTTGTTAACTATTTTAAAACTAATTGGACGATGCATAATAAAATGAATTCATCCTTAATATAATTGAATAAATAGATTCATATTTTTAAGAAATGAATTCGTGTTTTTTTAATATTTCATTCATTGTTCAGTTGTCATTTTGAGATTCTTTCCACGCCCTTAAATGAGGGCTATCGCGTATGAATTCGCCACTAGAGGCGCTAGTGTAGCGTGAGGTCTCCGAAATGTCAAATCTCATAGTGTTTGGGTGAGCTACGCGGGTTTATTTGTAATTAGAATAATTTTGTGAATATTTTGCAATATCTGAAATTAATTATGACAATTATGCGTTACGGGGCAATGAATGTCTGTGTTTTGAGACAGTTTTGTCTTTCGGAAACCTTTGTCCTCCCTTTTTTCCGAACAAAACGGGGACTATGCAACACTGTGGCATGCTCGATATTTTTATAGTACGGTTTTAAGGTGTATTAAATATGATTTTAATCTAAACTTTGTTTTCACGCCCGTAATAACAAACTTTGAAAGCCATACTTAAAAACCTCACGCAACAGTGCGCCATCTAGTGAGACAAAAAACGATAGCCCTCATTGTCTATAGACAATCACTGAAAATGACGATAATCCTTCGTTATTGACTGTTGAGGGGTATTCCTTAGTAAATTAAAAAAAAACTCTAGAGATTAGTGAGGTGCTTTAGTCCCGATATGCAGAGACTAGACTAACATTTTAAGAGCATGAAAAGCGAAAAGAATATTAATATTGATTACAATAAGTATTGATTCAACAAACCCGCACATGGTAACAAAACAAGCAGGTTAATGTAAAAAAAAAACTTGAATGTAAATAATGTTTTGCTTTGTTTTATGCGAGACTTTGAACTCAATAAACCTGAAACACAAGACGTGCGTAGTTAGGTGTTAAAAATAACCTGTCAAGTGCGTGTCGGGCCACGTGTAGGGTGCACAGTTGCCTCAAAACCAAACTCAAAATATCTTTATTCAATTCACATGCACTTATGATTGTCAAAAAAGAACCTTTTTAAGTTGGTTGTTTATTTTACTTGTCAAGTTGTCGTATTGTATAGCTTACTGTGTTTTTATATAATATCTAGCAATAAGAATGCCATAAATTTTTTGCCCTCTGTCTATCCTTCGTTCCTCAGAACAGAGACAGAGGGCAAAAAATGTCTATATTCTTTATAGGTATACGCAATATTGTTGTGCTATTTATTTCCCCATTAATGTAGTGTCTTTTTGGATTAGTGATTTGTTACAAACGTCACTGATTCATAACCGGCCTTGAGGTTGAGATTATAAATCCAGTTTTAGCTTTATGGTTAACTAGCTTTTACCCGCGGCTTCGCACGCGTAAACTATTCGGTGTGGTAGCTGCAATTGAAATTTTCGGGATTTTACAAAATTCCCCTGGAAATTTCCAATATTTATATCGTGGTCTTCATTGAGGTTGTGTTGTGAATAACTGTACAAAATTCAAGACTCTAAGCCCAGTGCTGAAGTTTCAAAATTTTTCCCTATCCAAATTCAAATGCAAAATTCAAATTCAAATCATTTATTCAGTAAATAGGCCGCAATGGGCACTTTTACACGTCATTGTTTATACTACCAGCGCTTTCGGAAAGACCATCATTGCCAAGAAGAATGCGCCGCAAGAAACTTGGCAGAAAGTCATTTTTTGAAAATAAAATAATTACAAATAAAATACTTAAAAACTACAGTATACATTTAAAAAAAAATACGAAATAATAATAATAATAATACAGGTATGTATGGGGTTACTTAGTTACAAAACTATACCGTGGTAATATCGGGATAAAACGTAGCGTACTTATGTGTTATTCCAGACGTACGGCTAAATACATCCAAATTTCATGCCTCTAAGCCTAGCGGTTCTTATTTCGAGATTTTATTCCTAGGTATCCCGTGGGAATATCGGGTCAAAAAGTCGCTTATGTGTTATTCCAGACGTCTAGCTACCTACATACCAAATTTCATGACTCTAAGCCCAGCGGTTATTATTTCAAGATTTTATCCCTATCCCGTGGGAATATCGGGATTAAAATTAGCCTGTGTGTTATTCCAGAGGTCCAGCTACCTACATACCAAATTTCATGGCTCTAAACCCAGTGGTTGTTATTTCGAGATTTTATCCCTAGGTATCCCGTGGGAATATCGAGTCAAAAAGTCCCTTACGTGTTATTCCAGACGTCCAGCTACCTACAAACCAAATTTCATGACTCTAAGCCCAGCGGTTATAATTTCAAGATTTTATCCCTATCCCGGAGGAATATCGGGATAAAAAGTAGCCTATGTGTTATTCCAGAGGTCCAGCTACCTACATACTAAATTTCGTGGCTCTTAGCCCTGCGGTTGTTATTTCAAGATTTTATCCCTAGGTATCCCGTGGGAATATCGGGTCAAAAAGTCACCTATCTGTTATTCCAGACGTCCAACTACCTACATACCAAATTTCATGACTCTAAGCCCAGAGGTTGTTATTTCGAGATTTTATCCCTATCCCGTGGGAATATCGGGATAAAAAGTATCCTATGTTTTAATCCAGGTTATAAACTAACTTTTCACTAAATTTCATCCAAATCCGTCCAGCCGTTTCAGCGTGAAAAAGTAACAAACATACTCACTCACTCACTCACTCACTCACAAACTTTCACATTTATAATATTAGTAGGATTAAGAATTACTTTGGCAATACTTACTAAATTACTTTACATACTAAGACAGGCATCTCAACTGGGTAACCCTAGAATCAAGAGCCAAGACTGAATTATTTGTCTACACACATAATAGTACACAGTAAAATATATATATATATATATTTACTTTGACTTTGACAGTTAGATCTAATTAAAGTACGATACTGACAAAGGTAAAACGGAGACTGGCGATGCATAGAAGGGGGTCTTGCGCGGACCAGATTTAATCAATAACTCTGAGTACTTAACTCAGGATTAAGTAAAGTCAAAATGTATAGAACCATCATCTGGTTTACTGGTTTAAAAATTTTTTTTTACCGAAGAATAAAACCAAAAATTGTCTCGTCTCGAGATAGGGTAGAGTCTAACTTACTCAAGTTTAAATTATATAACGTAAAAGTTGGCCAGGCACTGTATATTCGTTGACACGCAAAATTAATTGACTGAATAGCTATGTTACCTACCCTAAGGTTTTGTAAACAAATTTGGACATCAACACGTCGGTCTTTATAATTTTTTTTAGTTTTTTTTAAATATATTTTTATTTTAGGACATACATAAATAGTTATCGTATAGGTAATAGTGGCATCCTGTTTTCTGTATTTTAGAATGATACAAAATTTGTTTTCACTTCAGCACCTCAAACAGGCAGGTTTTGCTATGAGAAATCAGTGAGCAAAATCGCATTTTGCTCACTCCGTGAGACAAAGTAACTTTTTAATTATTTTTTTTAAATGCTGAGTACAGTGTTGGGTCTACTCACTGAATTCCAAATATTTGAACTTTACTTTGATCTGTCATTTCACTTCAACTCGAAAAAAGCAAGAGATAGGATCAATTTGTCGATTACAAACTTAAATTAAATTTTTGTATTAAAAACATATCGAAAATATTTCCAAAATGTAAATTTTCCCGATCTTTAATAAAGTACGCAACCTCGGTTGCACGAAAGCCCTTCTTTTTTTTTTTTTTTATAAAAGAATTCCGTATACTGCCTCTACAGTTGGAATAAATATTTGTTAAATCGAATGAATTTTTAACAAATCAATTTATGTTTATGTAATAGAAATCTTAATAAAAATTCATATTTAAAGGTTTAATTGTTCAACCTTTTCAATTACCCCGAGATGAGGCTTTTTGCAGTTAGTAATTAAAAAATAAGTGTGACATTAGTACAAGATGTTCTCAAATTACAATGCATGTTGCATGCTATGAGTACCTATGAGATTCGTATTGTAGCTACTGGACTCTTTTTTATGGTTTTAAAATTGATTATTATATATTTGATAATAATCGGATTCTATTTAAAAAAAAATGTGTCTGTTTTGTAAACAGGTAGGTACCTATATTGTGGTTTTATTCTTATGTTACATTTAAATTATGTTCTCGCTGCTGAGGTGAAAAATTGTATGTGTCACACGAGACCAAAGTTTATTTGCATCTCGTGTATTTGAATGAATCCCTTGCTGATCTCAGGATTCTAACCTAGAATCACTCGCAGACGCTCGTGATTCAATTATAGAATCCTTCGCTTACTCGGGATTCAAAATCAACACTCGCATCAAAAAACAACTTTGCTCTCTTGTTGCACAAATAACTATTGTCGTTTTGGGTAGGTAACAATGAAATTAGAGCTATTCATTCAAACCCCAAAGTGGCAAGGCTTATAAAAGCTTTGCGGTGGTTCACTGCGCATAGAAGAAATAAAATGCGGTCTAATAATCATCAGAATCAGAATCTGATGGCCGTAATGTAATAGTTACTTAGAGCTGACCTCGCTAGAGACTTCCCGCGAAACCACTCGTATTACCTCAAATTAATATGAACCTACATACCAAATTGCAGTGCGTGCACTGCGACGGACGTCAGGTATAAGGGTTTACGAAACATCGGTACTCGTAACGTTGGAAGGTTACAATAAGTATGATTGTGTATTTTCAGTGCTGGCGTTTATTCATTCAAAAAGTCGGTTTCTATGGATCGTTGCTTTTTAGATTTCCTTTTATTTAGCAATTTAAATACCTTTTCTTTATTTTCAGGTGACTGCATTGTAAAATTGCGTTGCCTTCCAAATTAAATTAATGGCTCTAAAATAGCACCATGTCGCTACATTAATAACTGACTGGCTAGACACAACGGACACCTACTTAAACCTCTACGCCTGGAGTAGTGTAATTAAGCAGACATTATATACCTTGAGTGTTGTTATAGAGGCACACTAGGAAGGTTTTTTCCATGGGATATGACCAATTGTTCATTCTGCAACGGGCCGCCGAATAACCTAATGTTCAACACGAGACTCTACATTAGAATTTACTGTACATTTGCTACGATATTTTGATAAGGTTTTAATTTCTCACTGTAAAAAGTCTATTGAAAATTTATGTTTTCTTGAACATTCATCCAACTGCGCTCATAATTGAAAGTGAAGATTTTTACTTACTTAGGTAGTTTATTAACTAATTTATTGTTTGAAACGAAATAAGTTATTTCGCATTTTGCACACTGCGTGAGACAGAGTAACTTTTTAATCATTTTTTAAATGCTGAGAACAGTGGCAAGAAGTATATCATAAAGCAACCTAATAAAAAATACTGCATTGATTACAATCTTAAATTTAATTTATGGTATTAAAATATGTTGATAACGCATTAATTATAAATTACTATTGTATTGTTGACGACCGGATGGCCAAGTGGTTAGAGAACCTGACTACGAAGCTTGAGGTCCCGGGTTCGATCCCCGGCCGGGGCAGATATTTGTATGAATAATACGAATATTTGTTCACTGGTCTTGGGTGTTTAATATGCATTTAAGTATGTACCTATTTATCTATGTAAGTATGTTTATCCGTTGCCTAGTATCCATAGTACAAACATTGCAGTGTGTGTTATTTATTACATTATAAATTTAAATTTATAATAAATTACATGTCAACGAATTATTTCCAAAAATTTTCTCTCTTTTTTAATAAAGTACTCGTTCGTATCTACCCTCGTTGCACAAAAGCCGCTGCTCTATCTATTTATATTTTTGTTTCAAACAATAGAAATCCTAATAAAATCATATTTTACAAGGACTTCCTAAGTTTAAATTACAAAGCACTGGCATTTTTAGCTTTCTGGTGATATTAAATAATAATATAATGGCGACTCAGCGCATAATTTTTGAGAAAAGGTTTTAAATGTGATTATTATATTTGTTTCCTAATAATTGGATCATATTAAAAATGTGATTCAATTATAGAATCCTTCGCTTACTCGAGATTCAAAATCAACACTCGCAGGAAAAAACAACATTGCTCCCTTGTCGCACAAAAAACCATAGGTATTCATACAGCAGTGCACAAAACACATTCACGTGACCTAGACAAAAAAAAAACATACTGTTCATAACAAATATCCTAAACTTATGTCCATCAGTGTCACCATATCTTAGGGACCTTCAAAAACCGAGCCTAGTCTATCCTCAAAGGGCCGGCAACGTAAAGGTAGTGCCACGAGAGTTGGAGTGAATAATTGCACATAAGTACAGCTACATGAAGAACTGATTGCATAAAGAAGAACGAATGAGTGAATGTCAAAATCCCGCTGTCATTACCTACGAGTACCTACATGACATATGTTCTTGTGTGCTTGGCCTCAACTCTGGTGGCACTACCTATACTTAATTCTACTCTTGTTATGGATGTCCATGGGCGGTTCTGATTGCTTTCCCCCTCGTTTAAATCCCTTATATTATATTACGAGTATAAAAAATAGGCATAGACAAAATGGCGAAGATACTGGCAGCGTTCTCTGAATAGCTGATATAAAGCTAAAGCCAGCTCTTCGTTCGAGGAAGCTGACGGCTTTTCGGTCCCCTATGGCAGTGTTTTTCAACCTTTTTCATGACACGAACCCTTTAATGTGAAAAAATATTTCGCAACCCCCCTACCCGTTGCTTTTTTTCATGTAGGTCATATAATTTTGTGACAAATATTATTAGTTAACATTTTCTTCATAAATATTTTTAAACTTATTTTTTTACTGAAGTAGTTTTCCCAGCAACTAAAAGGGGCTTCGCGACCCCCCTAAAGAGGCTTCGCAACCTCCCGGGGGGTCGCGACCCACAGGTTGAAAAACACTGCCCTATGGCGATGACTAACGCCATTTAGTTTATTGCTTAGACAGCAGCAGGGATACTACGAAACTCGAAACTCGTATATAGTTCGTGTTGTGCGGTTCCTCTGACACTTATACTATTTTACACAAGAGCGAGAGGGACAGCACGACACGAACTTCGAGTTTCGTAGTAGCCCTGCTGACCTTAAACTTTGCAATCAGTGTTGATAGTTTATTCGATCAGGACCGGACTGTCGGGCACATTGTTGAAAAACTCTAATTAACTGTTTATGTTAGTGAGCGATTCATAACAGCGGATCGTCGTCCGGTTTGTTACGAAATTTAATTTAAAAACATCCCCATTCTTACTTACTTGTATAATTTAAAGCTGATTGAAAATTTAAATTTGTCGATTCTCGTGGTACTTATACCATTCTTACCTAAAGTTAGTAAACAAGTACAGTCATACTATTAATACGGGATTGTTGAGCAACTTGTCATTGTTGGTAGTTTGGCCGTACCTAAGTATTGCTAAACAAGGTTTATCAATTTTCTTTGGTGTGACTGCCTAGGTACTAGCGGTTAGTTACCCTTAAAAAATATTCAAATTGATCAAATTGATCATGTCTGAATCAACAAGTTTTTGACACTACATAGGTAATATCATAAATTTATAGTTGGTAATAAAATAACAGAAAGACCAATGTGATGCGCTTGTCCATTTCTGGCTGGCATACCGTCGTTTTTAACCGACTTCAAAAAAAGGAGGAGGTTATCAATTTTATTCTTTTGTTTGTTTAAAAACACCGTCACTCCGTCCGTTTTTTTTAATTCGTTGGTATGGGAATATCTTCAATGAGGGTTTTCCGACAGGCGAAATATCGCTAGATGGCGTTAGTATCCTGAGGTCCGTTTGACGTTTAACGTTTGCTTGCGATTGGCTCATAATTTAGTTATTTAAGTAATCACGACACAACACAAACACGCAAACGTCAAACGCACCTCTCGATAGTAACGACATCTAGCGATAGATATGTCGCCTGTCGGTAAACCCTCATTAGATCCCACAGGCACCAAATCTGGATCTGATGAATGGATCCTTAGGAAATCGAGCGAACTCTTCAAGTGTAGTAGTATATACGAGTATTTGGTGCTTTGGATATATTTAGAACTAACTCGTGCATTTGCTCTTGAAAATCACCATTTGATGAATTGGAACTGAGTGAGGAAGAGGTGAAGTAGACCACAGTTGACAATCGTAACTAGCTATACTCAGTATAATACAAAACGAGTATTTCACGGGTTGAGATTCAATGACATAGTTGCTTAGCAATTTATGTTCGTCGCAATGCCCTATGATAAAGTGGAACAGGTGGTGAAGCACCAGGAGGACTCCTCAATAATGAACGTCTCTGCATTGGAAAAAGCAATCTTTTGTAAAAGGTGACGGGCAGTTGACATTTAAGCTATTGTATCTTAGATAAGTTACAATACCTATATATAGCAAAAAATTTATCGACTACAAAAACAAACATGAAAATAATTTTCTACTAGTTTGAAATCGGTGTCTCAGTACGAGCCCGCGGGTAATTGAAGTTTTTAAGCAAAGCAGGCAATGAATTTAATATTTACCTTTATTCACGGAAAAGTAAATTTTTTTAGTCGCTGGCCGTACACCTGTCACGTACATACATACCGTAGTGTCTTTAAAGTTTAAAGCAAGTAATTACAGCTGTCATTCCCTTGATTTCTTTTTATCAAACTGAGAGATATAATTTTTGGTGCCAAATTTGAGAGCAATACAACAACTTGATATTTATGACTGAATTCTGAACTGAGCAACTCAAAAACAAACCTACCAAACGGCTTTGGTTACTACCATTACCATGTTACTACTTACGTTTTGTATCGTAGTATCTAACAACAGTTTGGTGACTATGGTTTATGAATTTTATGATCCTTGATGTAACGATGACATTAAAATTATCGCCTGTCTTTGACAAAGGCGCTAACTGCATGCTTTTAACCTCGCCGGTGTGAGGCGCATACTAATTAGGAACTCGTTGTGATTAATATGCGGTTTTGTAAGTCTTCCTTACCTTTGCTACTAACTGTACTTAGAAAACGTTAATACCCTATGCACATTGATTTTCGGCCAATTTCACCGATGGGTACGTACTTGTTATTGTTCTGTAATTGTCACAGATCCTAAAGTTGCAGGACAAATATGTGAAGGCATCAACGTAAACATGCATTTTATACTTCGATCAACGATATTTAATAGCTTTAATTTCAGAGTTTTGTAACTCACAATGCTTGTCTGCTATGGCAGACAAGCACGGCTATAGGTTGATTAAATTACACCCGTACATTGACCCGAAATTTTAGCACATAATTGCTCTGCTTGCAATTATTAAACACTATACTTTTCACTTGCAAGTGTATGTGACAAACAGCCACACTGTTTTTTCTGATGTAGCAACTGTCAATTGAACTTATTTTGATAACTATATGCAGCTTCACTTTTAACTATGGTAGTCATTTTTCAATCATCTTTGTGATGATAGCTCTTATATGGTCTATTAAAAACTTCAATCATGTGTTTTTGGCGAATGCCTAAATAGATTTACATACTGTCAGAGATTATTGTAAAAAATGACTCTATTTTATAAGTACCTACCTAACAAAAAATGTAGGAAATTAAATCTTTGACCACGAATTTGACCAACGTCTTAAATATTGTCTCAATAAAGCTGAAAACCTACCAGATATACTCGTACATATACAAGGTGAAATTTTAAACGTGATACAAAATTTATGATGCAATTCAAACTGTCATACCTACTGTATCGAAAATAGTAGAACTTTTATAAAGGTTAAATTCGCTTAATCTGACTTGCTCTATCATTGCTCTTAGTTTAGGCGTAGATTTTGAAGATATTCTGTAGCTTTATAAAATATTTTTCGAAAGTAAGGAGTATGAGCCGTATCATATAGCGCCAACAAAAGTCAAAGAGGCCAATCATAAGCTTTCTGTGAGTAAAAGCTTATAAAATAAATGTTAACTTTCACCTAAAGGCCTTTTGACATCAAACTCAAAAAGTTAGCGAAAGTATCAAGTGTGTTGAATAACTTTATTAATGAATTAAATACTTAAGTGGTGTACGTTATGAAATGTGTAAAGAATAAGATAATACGTAGACTATGTTCTGTTTTGTGGCGTATTTTTTTGTCTCTTTAGGGTTCCGTATCTCAAAAGTAATATAAGGATTCTTTTTTTAAATTTCATGTAAGATTTAGGTTTACTTGGTTGTCAACATGTCTGTCAGTTTGTTGAAACAGTTTTCTCTCAGAACTTTTCAGAGGTAGTATTAAGTTGAAAAGTTCACGCGACGAAAGGAAAGATACATTTGGCATCAAATAGGTACAAGTCTCACAACGCTAGAAAAGTAAAAGACGGAAAACCACTAATATGTAAACTAATGTAAAATTAAAATCATAAATTCATACTTACTGTGAAACTTTTGTTTTGGCTTTTAGATGTGTACAGAACACATCGTGCACTAGTCTGACTTGCAATTGGAAACACGTTTTTTACACGACTGTCCAAAGGAAAGGAGTATTGTTTTCCAATTATTATTTCAAGGATTATTGGGAAGGTTGAGCTTGTTTACTTGTTTGGTAAAATCCGTGGGTAAAATAGAAAACTATAAACTGTTCACCGTATTTTACCTTCTTTGCTTTTCCTTCCGGGAAATTATATGCACGCAACTGTCGTTCTATAGATATATATTGTAGAAGGATATAGTAAAGATAAGTAGTAGAAGCCTGTAATGAACAAAGAAGAGTCGTACTTAAGGTGATAGGGTCTCGCGTGGTCGTTCGTACCTGAAGGTAAAAATGTAATGAAAAAAAAAAGAATCAGACTTTAAAATTGTAATATTATTAATTTAATAACTAAAAAGGGAAAATAAAACTTTTATTTCATAAACTAATTAGCAGATTAAGATTAGATTTTTTTAAAGATTTTCTCGAGAAATAAACTATGTTACTTACTTCAAAACTTTAACTAACACAAAATAGTGATTAATTTATAACAGCTGCGGATCCATATATTAAACCATAATTTTAAGCATGCCTACGGCTTGATAAGTTTAAGGCTAATTATGTCTTTACTGTTTACCTATAAAACGATTAAAGTTTTACTAATGAGTTAGAGTTGACGCTACATTTGGCAACCATCCAATAAAGACTGTTTATTCGTGTGTTAACAAAAGCTAAACAAAGGAAATACCTTAGCATACCAACAATGATACATGGTTATTCTTAAGTAATCAAATATTTGATTACTGAAGGTTCGTTGTTGTCTCTGGTTAAGGCGATCGTCCATTCGTCATCCAACGACATTTTTTCCATATGTTGATGAATATCTCCAATGAAACAAGTAGGTACTTAGTTACTTATTAGTTCGCACATATTATCAAGGCAGTGGACGGCCGCTTTAAATAACGTTAACCCTCTACAAAAATAGGGGTAAGTATAACGCTAATGTCTATTAGTCTGTGGCATCGTAGTTCTCAAACAAATGGACCAATTCCGAAGCGGTTTTTTACGTGAAAGCGAGTTTCCTTGCGGTTCTCAGCTATGTTTCATTAGAATCAGGTCAGCCATTTTTGATATACTGAATTTTGAAATGATAATGCCGGGGGTTTTTCTAAGTTTTTTTCAAGAAGTGGTTTATATTGACCTTAGATTTTATTAATATGTATGTTATCATTAATTCTGCTTAAACATAAAAAAAATCTGAGTTAGGTTACCTATACGAAATACTCAAAAATATTCAAAACAACTTATATTCCTAAAGTTATTAGATAGTATCAGGTTTTTTTAATTTTGACTTATCAGATATTATGGCAGGTGGCTGTACCTACCTCTCTAGCGAGTTGTGGCCAAAGCTAACATTTTAAAGTTGCTGTTATACTGTTTACGACAACCGATAATTTAAGCCACTCGTAAAAACAAACATTGTTAATTTACCTAGTTACCTAATAAAGTTGATTCAGTGTCCCACAATAGTAAATGAGATTCAAATTGATAGTGTAAATTACGCTGATGTTTATTGAGTGTCATGTCGTAAGTGGCTTTGAACAATAATTAATATTAATTAGTCATAGCATCCCGAAATGCTCCGGCTTTGTGATTCGCATCACAGATCGCTTGGAATCGCATCGCTTCAAATATACTCAGCGGCACAAAATTTGGCCCACCCTTCATACAAAATTACCGATTCTGCATACATTTGAGGGCCAGATTTTTTGCCGCTCAGTATATTATCCAAAGTGAAAATTTGTGCTGAATTTGAAACACGATTCTACCGGGTGTGGCCTGTAATATGAGCAAATAATTAAAACATAGATCATACTCCTCAAACCCTCAAACTTAACAACATTAATTCAGCGAATTTTAAAAATAATTAGTTTTTAATTTTTATTACACTTAGTTTATTCGAAGAAGCAATGTAAAGCCAAATTTTTGATGTTTGTAGCGTGACAGGCGATGTCAGTTGTGTTCTAGGATGGCGTATATTGATAGCAGTATTTAATTTGTATGCAAAAGGAATATTCAAAGACTCCATTATTTCTAAAAGTCGCTGAACTAATGTGGTTCAGTATGACGAAGACGATCTATGTTTTAATTGTTTGCTCGTATTACAGGTCACACCCGATATATTAATACTTTTCGATGGTATTTTCGAGTGATGCGATTTTAATAATTGCCCCCCTGAACACGCGCTGATCTGAAATCGTAACACATTGAAATTGTAGTTCTTTATGGTTCTGCAAATTATTATTCAAATAGAGGTATATATTTTTTGGACGTATTGTTACGAAGCGAACGGAACAAACAATTTGGGCGAACACCACATCCGGACTGAGATAATATTTGATTTTTCTTAATATGTTTATTGTTAAAATAATAAATAACATTTGCAAATATTTACCTACATTTGAAAACAAGATTTTTTTGTAACGGGATTACAAAAAATTAAGTGTGAAAATTCTAAAAACCGTGGTACTTTGAACTTTTAAAATAAAGTAACGTGAAGGAATAAAATGGACTGGACTGGAATAAAATTATGTGAAGCTCATAAAGTGAAAATAAGCTTTGCACCATCTAATAATAGTCATTTTATAATGATCCCAATTCTGACTTCTTCTTACAATTAGTCATTCATCATCATCATCTTTGGGTCCATGCCGCGGGGGAATCCTTTTACGTTGTTTTACTAGTTATAGTTTCGTTATTAGTTACTTTTATTTTACTATATATAATATAAAAGTGAACCGCCAGAACGGGAAAAAAACGAGACAGAGCAGGATGGCGCTCTACAACACCATTTTGACGCGTTTCTCCCAAACAACGCATTATTTCTCTGAAATTATAAAGCAATTCGATTCTTTGACCTTGGGAATCGCGAAAAACTTGAGAAAATATGATATTGGGTGGTGTACATTTTGTATATTAAGCAAAATAAAATCACAAGTTCGAATTTCGAGCCAAAAACGAGCGATCTATTATCTATGCCAGTGTTGCCATTCAGGGAAAAAGAAATCTATTCATTATCCTGCACTGCAGTCTGTAAAGCTCTTTACCCATTCATTGCCGCGCGCCAGATTATGCTGGGCTTA
Source organism: Choristoneura fumiferana (assembly GCF_025370935.1). NCBI lineage: Eukaryota > Metazoa > Arthropoda > Insecta > Lepidoptera > Tortricidae > Choristoneura > Choristoneura fumiferana. Next base: position 9,009,839 of record NC_133474.1, read on the forward strand.
GAGTAATGAAATTTGGTATGTAGATAGCTTGATGTCTGAAATAACACATAGGCTACTTTTATTCCAATATTCCCACGGGAATTTTGTAAAATCCCGGAATTTCAATTGTAACTACCAGATCGAATAGTTTACGCGTGCGAAGCCGCGGGTAAACTCTAGTTAGTAATAATTTTGAACAGGAACTATATTTTCTGTCACTTAAGTTTATATTTGTCACTAAACTGCGATACCCTAATTATTATATCTATCCCTAAGAAATATAAATTCGATCACCAAAATAATAGATCTGTCACCTAATAAATAAATCAGTTCCTTAATTCGATGCTTCTTCCTATTCTACTTAGGCAGGTCTGTTTAAAATTTTAAAGTTTTATTGTGTTTTGCTAAGTCACGGTTAGTAAAGTTCGTAAAGTTTGTACTTATAAATGCTTCAACGAAATCATTACTTTCACTGTATGTATTTTAAAAACAATCCGAATTAAGTTAAATAGTCTTAAAGAAAACAACTTAATAAAAGCTCTCTCTGGACTCTACATCAGTCATTTCGATTTTAGAATAGAATAGAATAGAAAATATTTATTTTAGGGTATGTGACACTGCATTTTTTGTACTTATTCCCGCCACGACCACCTTCACCCTTCAGATAGTTACTTCTGAAAGAAAGTCTTAATTTCTCTCTTGTCATGAAAAGCGAGATTAATTTACTAAGGTAATTGCATTAAGTTTCTAAATGCCGCCTGGGATTGCAATTTTAGTATCACACAATGGCACCTAGGCTATCTAGTGGGTGGGAAAGCATCGTATTCAGTTGTTTATGATCAGTGACAGCTAAATATCACGGCGGGAAAGTCACGTCTTTGTTCGCAGCCCAGCTACTACAGCCGTTAGTTATGGTCGTTATTCGTTAGGTCAATGACTTTCGATTTCGATTCTTTCACTATCGAGTACATTTCACATGACGTCATCGGTCTTGGTTAGGGTGGCCCCCCGAACGAAGGCCGTCCAACTGGATGTAGGTTAAACTGCGCTTTGCATGTCGTATTTGTAAAATAACCCACTGGATTTTTGGTACTTAATCAAATTAGATTGACACATAATTTAGTGTTGTGTCAAATTGAAATATGGTTAAAAACGCAAAGTTTTTCTTTACATATTAAGTATTATTTTGAATACTTTGCCCAAGGTTCAAGGTGTGTTGTCAATATTATTCTTAACAACAACAATTCTTCGAATGTAACAATGTGTAAAAACTTGTATCCGTGATTTTTTTACAACGGAATCGACGAGTGTATACTCGGCTACAGTATACAATATCTATCTCTTTCATTCAAGAGATACTGTTTAGTACTTACGTACTTAAGTTCTTTTAAGAAATAATGTGCACGATAATGGTAAAGGTTTACTTATTCACGGTTTCTAACCTTGCACACCATTAACGATTTATTAGATATCAGTAAAATTCAAGTAAAGATTCATCGACGAAGCTTAAATAAGACAATTTCTCAAAGTTTATCTCGGCCTAATATATACTTAGGTCCCACTGCGGGCAGGGTCCTCCTTTGAGAATGAGAAGGCTTGGGCCGTAGCTCGTAGGCCCCATGCGAGTCCAGTACGGGTGGTGGGTTCACACTCACACGCACCATTGACTATAGAATGAGGGCTATCGCGTATGAACTCGCCACTAGAGGCGCTAGTGTAGCGTGAGGTCTGCGAAATGTTAAATCTCATAGTTTTTGGGTGAGCTACGCGGGTTTATTTATAATTAGAATAATTTTGTGAATATTTTGCAATATCTGAAATTAATTATGGCAAATATGCGTTCCGGGGCAATGAATGTCTGTGTTTTGAGACAGTTTTGTCTTTTGGAAACCTTTGTCCTCCCTTTTTTCCGAACAAAACGGGAACTATGCAACACTGTGGCATGCTCGATATTTTTATGGTACGGTTTTAAGTGTATTAAATATGATTTTAATCTAAACTTTGTTTTCACGCCCGTAATAACAGACTTTGAAAGCCATACTTAAAAACCTCACGCAACAGTGCGCCATCTAGTGAGACAAAAAACGATCGCCATAACGCTTGTAGTAAATTTAAAATGTAATTTTAAAACACTCAGAGGTGCAAGCTCGGGTTTAGACCTACCTACGATCCTCTACTTGAGCTGAAGTTAATTTAGATTTGTATTGTTTCAGGTACACACAGTTAGATCACAATGAGTAACTCCGAGGCTTGAGGGACTAACCCATTAGGCATAAAGTGTATCATAGAGGAGTAAACACACTTGAGACAATGTCCAGTACGGAGGCGATTGTCGATGACAACATGAACAAGACTGATGCTAGATCACAGAATGAGGTGAGAGGCGTTAATGTTTAACAGCTTTCAGCTTCGAAAATACAAACTGAGACATGGATGCACAGAAAAACCAGAAAAAGAGACCAGCACTGGGAATCGAACCAAGGTCCTCAGCATTCCGTGCTGCGTGCTATAACCCCTACACCACTGCTGGACAGGAATCTAGACACGAATTTTTCCTATGCATACATATCTCAGGTTGCTTATTTCTACTTTGCTACTTAAGCAGCAGCACTTTCAGCTTCTTGTTAAGCAGCAGGGTTCCATACATCCGAGGTACAATACGGAATCCTTGAAAGGTCACTCGTGTCTGTCTGTCCGTTTGTCACAGCAAAATTGCTCTAAGTTAAAATTTGGCATACATTTATACCGCCCAAACACGAATGTGTTACGCAAGTAAAGGAATTTTGACTTTAGGGACACCCTGGTATGTACGCGATTGAGTTTCTCGACTATATTATATACCTACTATCTAGTAGGTAATTTTGGGTTAGGTAGTAAGGTGTTAAGTAGGTAGTACTTAGGTAGGTACTTGTTTACAAAATATGCACTATTTTAACCGGAGGACTTATCAAAGAGCTTCAGATATAAACGTAAAGTTGTGAAATAAATACTCGTAGTAAACAAACTGCGATAATTAAAGGCACTTTATTACTTAAATCAAGGGTCAAAGCCGTTAATCAGCATTTTATTATGTTATCGTCTTAAACTATAACTTGAATTAGTTATGAACCAATTAGTTATCTGAAATAAATTCGAATGACATGTGACAAATGACAATTTAAGAGCGTTTATCTTCGATCAACAATAGGCGTTTATACTTGCTGTGCTGGCAACGTTGCATTTTTGTTAGTTTTTCTCGATTATTCCATAAAAATTGAATGAAAATTAAAAATGTGGTCTAATAGAACTATTCTTAATATTTAAGTTAATGTGTCTACTGCAATAATTATTCGTGATAGACTTTTATTTTCTTTAAAAACCGTTAATAAACATTTGTTGGTTTTTAAAGAATATAACAGTATCACGACAATTCAAACAATTCGGTTAAGTCGTTTAAACGTGAAGACGTAACAGATAGACTATTTTCACATTAATATTAATATGGATTTAAGATAGTGATATTTCGAAAGTAAAACTTGATAACCTTCGATAATTGAAAAATGAAAATAGTCTATCTGTTACGTCTTTACATTTAAACTGCTGAACCGATGTTGATGACATATTGGTATTCAAATAGTTTAACATCCTTGGAAAGACAAAGGATACCTAGTTTTAATACGTTAGGTAATACCTACATCGTTCAAAATTACATGGTTATATAATACATTAAACTAATGACACAGTTACACTAAATACAATTGCAAATAATCATTCACAATGGACATGTACTTATCTGTCCATTTATCTACATAATCATTTCGTCAGCAAATCGTATTTAAACTGGTGGAGCCGCATACTTAGGTAAAATTTTTAGTTTACATACTCGTACGCGAAATCGTATAATTTGTACCTACACTAATGATTATTCCATACGATATTACTGTATGGTAACATTTTATAACAACTAGCCCCTAAGTCTTTGGAACTTTAGGAATTGTGTGTGATGTTGTTATAAGTGGGGTCGGCACTTCTGTTATCTATCCTAAGATGCCAAATCTATACCTACCGAATTGTTAAACCGGGGAACAGAAGTAGGTATGTACTTAGCTCTTTAAAAAATATTTACCTCTAATTAAAAGTCAACATGGAAATGAAGACAACTTGTTCTTTTTTGTCGTTTATGTACCTTGAGCCAAAATATGTACGCAAAAGTCGCTAAACGACATATACCTATCATAAAGTGACTTGAAAAATCACAACTTGACGTGTGCCTTGCCTACGGTAATGGTGACCCTGTGACGTAGCTACCTGTTGACGTATGTATATAGGTACTCGTGCGGTTGGTTTTTGAAAATGCAAGTTCAGTAGAAAGGTCGTTCTTGTAAGTCAGCTTAAGATTTAATTAAGACAATTGGCTATTACAAAATCTTAAAGGCATTTAATACGTGATCACGATGATATCATAAGAATTATGATTGTGATTGTAACCATGATCTCTTATTTTTATGCAGGTAAAAAGTTTTGCAATATTGTAACGTACAGTCGAGTGCATAAACTTGTGAGCAAAAATTTGATAAAAAATATCTGAACACGCTTCTACGCCGTTAACGATAGAGGCGTGTCGTTTTCAGATATTTTTGATCAAATTTTTGCTCACAAGTTTATGAACTCAACTGTAGGTACAGAATGCTTATAATACCCGACTAAGAAAATGTTAACGTTTTCTTCGTCTCCCTTTTAAATTTGTCTGTAGGTATATTTTAGCTCAAAGCTGACAGGAAAAAAATGTACTCTTCCATTCTGTGGAACTGTCGATAACGACCATACACCTTTAAAAACAATTCGCAAGAAAAAGCTCTCTCAGTTGAATTTTAAGTCCAACTCTGACGTAGAGCAGTGCTTTGTGCGTCACAGAACGAGACAGATTGATAGAGGTATTTATTCCGATAAAGAATGTCCTACTCCACTGCCACACATTGGGTAAGGTGCTCTTGTACAAAATCCTGTATAATGATGCATTTTGTATTGACATGGTGTATCAATGGCGCTCCATAAATTGGCTATTACGGACTCTGAATTACAATTCGATTTGTTGACGATTTATTAGTATTACACCGATAAAGATATGTACTCGTATGCATGGCTGGTAAGCAATGAATAGTTAGCGCCATTATAATCTTTAACTTGATGGAAGGGTATTGTTTACCTATGAATTTCTCATGGGCGGTGGTGATCATTGCCGATCAAAAGACCCGCTTGCTCGTTTGACTCCCTCTCACAAAAAAAAAACAACGCAACTTATTTGCATTATTTAGTACTTAGGTGAATTACAAAATGATCTATTAATAAAAAGTTCAAAATAAGTGAAAAGTTTCACCATGTATGTATACACGATACATTATATACCTACTCGTAATTCACTCGATTGTTTACTTTTTAGAGTTCCGGACCCAAAATGGCTAAAACGGAACCCTTTTAGTTTCGCCATGTCCGTCCGCGGCTTTGCTCAGGGACTATCAATGCTAGAAAGCTGTAATTTTGCACGGATATATATATGTAAAGTATGCCGACAAAATGGCACAATAAAAAATAAAAAATAAATTTTTTTTTAGTGTACCTGTCTCCCATAGACGTCAAGTGGAGGTGATTTTGTTTTTCTCATCTAACCCTATAGTGTGGGGTATTGTTGGATAGGTCTTTAAAAACAATTGGGGGTTTGCTAAGACGATTCAGTGATTTGTTTGCGAAATATTCAAATTTAAAGTGCAAATTTTCATTAAAATCGAGCCTCCCCCCCCCCTTCTTAAATCTAAACCGGCGGTTGGAAAAATTTGTAAAAATTCAGGGTGGTAGTAAGTATATCAAACTTTCAAGGAAAACTATAACGGCTAAGTTTGCTTGAGAATTATTAGTAGTTTAAGAGTAAATAGCAGCCAAAGGTAAAACTTGGAACTTGGAAGATTCCGTATAAAATACGAAATCCTTAGAAAAATATTACTTATTTTTTTCGTAATGACTACGGAACCCTATTTCGGGCGTGTCCGACACGCTCTTGGCCGGTTTTTTTCATCGTAAATTAGTACCTAACTATCTTATATTTAAGTAGTGAAACCTGGAAGCAAACCAATGAAATACAACCTTTCTTAGGTTTTCGGAGCAGTCAAGGTGGTCAAAAATATCGGCACATGCACTCTATTATTAAGGTCTTAGAGTTCATGTTTCGATATTTTTGATCACCTTGGCCGCTCCGAAATATCTGATGGCCACTGACTTACTTTTAAAAAGAGTAACGTGACTGACATCAAATGTGAGATCTACGGGAGTAAAGCCATGGGGTTAAAGCTCTATTATATATAACAACGACGGTAGCTAAGTAATTATTATGTTTTCTTTTTTTACAGGTGAAACAAAATGGTAAAGATTTAGAAAGTGGCAAGACATCAGACGAACCCAGACAATGGGGACGGATAATAGCTATAGTTCTCGCGATTGGTGTACTGGTGGCAGCCTGTACTGTCACGTGGGTCTTCCAGAATTGGCAGACCAGCCTCCAAGTCTTCGCTATTCTCGTAGTGGTTTATGTCATTGCGTTCCATTGGAGATGGATTTATGTTGCTATCAGAACAGGACCGAGAGATTTTTCGTAAGTATTAAGATTGGAAAATTTTGAAAATGAGCACAAGTACTTAAGTGTTTTTACTCCATGTAGACAAGCTCTTTACACTACAGAAATGACCATTTTAATCTACAACCTCAGTACCGAACAAAAAAAACGCAACATCGATGCAGAATATACTGCGGCCTTTTTTTGTTAATTAGGTGCATTTGAAATTTACCACGAGTTTTACGGTGAAGGAAAAACATCGTGAGGAAACCTGCACAACCCTGCAAAGCAATTCAATGGTGTGTGTGAAGTTCCCAATCCGCACTGGGCCCACATGGGAACTACGGCCCAAGTCTTCTCATTCTGAGAGGAGGCCTGTGCCCAGCAGTGGGACGTATATTGGCTGTGATGAAATATTTTTAAACGAGCTCAGAGAGAGCGAGAGTGAGAGTTTTTTTACGTAAACGAAAGACAGTAGGTACCGATACTGCGTACCTAAATGGTGGTAAATACTCGTATCGTTCAAAGATAGTATTCAGCCTAAGTATTATTCGAAAGTTATGGGCTTGTTTAAAAAGAAGGATGTCGTAACGTTAACTTTTGGACCGGCATTTATTTATCCCAATCGCCTCAAATTTTCTAATGGTATTGGTATTAAACGTATTATGACACTGAATCACTGAATATGTATGTGGAATTTCGTTGGCAGAAGGAAGAAATTTCTCCTTTATTTATATTTTTTTTTATAGGGCGTTGTACTGTTACATCAAGATCCTGCTGCTCACGAGGAAGCTAACCAAGAAAAATTATGTGATGCCGGACATGTTCCACGATCTCGTGAAAAAACACCCCAACAAAGCCTGCTTCTTATTCGAGGAGGAAACTTGGACATTTCAACAGGTATTCTACCGACTAATTGCACCTCGGTCAAATACTTAAAGCTTTAGCCTTGACCAAACCACAGCGGTAATAATGTAATGATCTATGTAACAATGTTGAAACATGAGATGTGACCGAGTAGACATTCTCAGACAATTGTCTGACACGGTCTTTAGTTACATAAGAAAAAATGCTTATATTCCGCGTAAGTAGGTAGGCTAATGCCAATTTCTTTGGCAAAGTTCAATATCAACCATGAGCAATTATGAACCTGTTTGCTGACCTAAATAACTCAAATAATTATTTTATCTGAGAATGTAGAGTTAAACTTGAAACGACTTTCCAGGTTGAGGAGTACAGTTTACGCGTGTCAGCTGTTCTCAAAGCCCATGGTGTCAAGTCTCAGAGTAAAGTGGCCGTGATGATGATCAACTGTCCTGAAATGCCGGCGACGTGGCTCGGAGCGTGCCGGCTGGGCGCAGTTGCCCCGCTCATCAACACCAACCAGACCGGTGCTGCGTTGATCCACTCAATCAACATCGCTGACTGCGATGTCGTCATTTACGGAGACCAATTCGAATCTGGTTAGTTGCGAGCAAATTATATAGGGATAAGTAATTTCGTCTTTATTTCTGGTTAGGTATCTGTTTTATCCTACCTATTCTATATGCGTTTGCTTTTACGTGATATTGTGGTGTGATTGTGATTTTAACTAGACTGTATTTATCATTGGAGGGAGCGCCAAAATTCGCATACTCTTCGGAAGTCATACCTACCGTAATTTTTGTCCGAATCATCGTTTGTCTTATTTTTTCCCACTAAAATCTTAATTTTTTCTGAAAAATTTAAATAGTCCTCCTATAGAATACTATAGGTTAGGTTAGGTTTGTTTTATAACAATTCTGAACAATAATTGGATTCAAAGAAAAAAGAGTTATGATATGACAAACGATCATTCTGACAAACATTACATTCGGACTTTCAATAACTATGCGAGCCGATATGGACCCCTTTTGCAGTCTCTGAAACTCAAATTAATAATTTTACTCTTATTTTGCTTTTTTTACATACAATCTTCTTATCCGTTCATGCAGCAATCCAAGACGTTGCCAAAGATCTTAAGCCGTCTATAAAACTCTTCAAGTACACTCGGCGTCCACTAAACACATCAGGAGATGGCGTGAAGATAGCAGAGTCTTCCAATGACTTCACGGCGATGCTGGAGTCTACGCCGCCGTCACCCTGGCATCTCACCGAAGGCAATGGCTTTAACGGCAAAATGCTGTATATCTATACTTCTGGAACCACTGGTCTACCCAAAGCTGCTGTTATATCTTCTTCCAGGTAAACACAAATCAGATTAAACGTAATCCTTTATACCGCCTTTTAATAAAACTAGTGTCTTCTGTGAGCTGTAGTGTCTTCTGAGTTTTTCGAAATAGCATATTTCAATTCCTATGGCTCCGCCGTTTTGAAAAAATTCTAAAATTAAATCTATTAAAAAATTCTTATTTCATACTAAACCTACCAGACAAATACAGGCTGATCTTTTTTTTAATCTAACTTTTTATTTTCAGAATGGTGTTCATGGCTTCAGGCATCCACTATCTCGGCGGCTTGAGCACAAAGGACATCATTTACTGCCCCATGCCCCTCTACCATTCGGCAGGCGGATGCATCACGATAGGACAAGCCTTCCTCTTCGGCTGCACAGTAATATTGAAGACCAAATTTTCGGCATCAGCCTACTTCAAGGATTGTGCCAAATATAACGCTACTGTAAGCATTGTGTAGTATCTTTGTGACGTAAATACTTACCTATTGACCTTATGTTTCATTGTCTTCTCCCTATTTATTTTTTCAGGCTGCTCATTACATCGGTGAAATGTGCCGTTACATCTTGGCAACACCTCCTTCAGCGGCTGACAAGCAACACAAAGTGCGCAGAGTGTATGGAAACGGAATGAGACCAACTGTAAGTCAAACCAGCAATATCCTAATCTGATTCATTAGAAAGAAACACAGTTTATTTAAAAACGTTACTTATTTAAAACGTTTTGGTGTAAACGTACCTATTTTTATTACTGAAACACATAAGGTTTTTTTTCTTAATAAAATTGATGCTCACTTCCCAAAAGCTGCCTAAAGCTGGTGTACACGTTGCCACTACACTTCAGTATTCCTGTTCATATTACTTATTTGTTTTTTTTGCAGATATGGACCGAGTTTGTAACCCGGTTTAATATAAAAAGGGTTGTAGAATTTTACGGCGCCACAGAAGGAAATGCTAACATAGGTAAGTAGATGCTACTAATATCTACATATATATAATATATAATAGTACCTATCACCTCTTAACTGATTTATTTTGTTCCAGTAAACATCAATAACAAAACCGGAGCAATTGGATTTGTATCGAGAATCATACCGCAAGTGTATCCAATTGCTATTCTAAAAGTTGACGAAGAGACGGGCGAACCCATTAGAAATTCACGAGGGTTATGCCAGGTAACGAGTGACGCTTATAATTTCAAAGTCCGTCGCAATATGATTAAAAAATACAAGTTTTTAACTACAAGCTTTACTTTGTGCCTATATAGTAGATTGTACAACAAGAGCATAAAACGAGCCATTTTTTCCAAGATGTTCATATAGCCTCCCGAGCCGGTACGGCGAGGGTGGATAGACACGTCGAGGGGAAAATGGGTTTAATGATCGATAGTTTAATGCACTACAGCACAAAAAGTCATAAACACAACAAGCAAGTTATAAACACGATTACGAGCATGAGAAGTGAAAAATGTATTTATTCACTTTAACAGTGGTCGGATTGACTTAAAAACCTGATGATTATGCAAAAACAAATATACGTTAATTTTTTTTCTTTATTTTACAGGTAGCCAAACCTAACGAGCCAGGAGTGTTCATTGGTAAAATCAAACCTAACAACCCTTCAAGAGCATTCCTTGGATACGCGGATAAAGCAGCATCAGAAAAGAAAGTCGTGAGAGACGTGTTCACACGCGGCGACTCTGCTTTCATATCAGGTAAACTATTTGAACTATTGCAAGAGTATATAGGTACCTTGACGTTTACCCCTGCTGCTGGTTAACCCTGCTTTCTGATCAGACAGAAAAGTTGGTGACACGTAGTAAGACAAACTATTAGACATCTTTATTCCAGCATACCTATGGAGGGACTAAAGATTGAAATGAGATTTCGGCTTGAAAGTTTTGTGAGTGAGATTTTGAAACTTTCTGTTCCAGGTGACATCCTGATATCCGACGAGTTGGGCTACCTATACTTCCGCGACCGCACGGGCGACACGTTCCGCTGGCGCGGCGAGAACGTCAGCACCACTGAGGTGGAGGCCGCCGTCTCCAGGGTCGCGGGCAACAGGGACGCGGTCGTCTACGGAGTTGAGGTATAAGATCCACTTCACTCTAACAAACATTTTGTACAAACATGCATTGTCAGTTTTGGTTCTGGCTTCTAGCGTGACACCTCTCTCAAAGACTAGGAATAGCAATTCAGAGAAGTATGTGGCCAGCGTTTTGGAGTCGGTACATGTGGCACAAAACCTTGACAGCGTTGAACTTTATGAAATTTAATGATGATTAATCTGTTAATAATACAGGGTGTAATTGTTAAGTGTTGCCAGGTGATTATTCCGTAAATACCTATAAAAGGTATCAGAAAAGTTTTAACCTGATATCGAAAGTACGTTAGACATGAAGAGGTAACAAACAAACAAACATACTTACAAACTTGCGCATTTATAATATTAGTGGGATAATATGAGTGGGATGTACTACCTAACTTACTTCATATATCGTTTCAGATCCCCAACATCGAAGGTCGCGCGGGCATGTGTGGCATAGTCGACGTGGATGGCACTTTGGACCTGGATCAGCTGTCCCAGCGTCTCGCGAAAGACTTGCCGGCATACGCTCGACCCATCTTCATCAGAGTCATGACTAGCATAGATATGACGGGTTAGTTGACAGAGTTAATAGTTTCAGATAGATAGAGTATCTACTTTTCAGTCTGGTTGCATATATATCTAAAAGTATAGGCACCACTTACGATTTACAATTTAAACGAACGAATTATCTTCACCGAAGTATTTTTGAATAAAGTTTAGTTAAGAACACTGTTTAATTGATCATTTAGGACATTGTGGCAAAGAAGGATGGGCAGATTTGTATGGAATCTGGCCTAGGAACCAATAACGACAAGCCTTATATCATTGGAAAGGTTTTTTTATATTCTTCAACTTTTTGTACGGTGGGCAATCTCGAATCGCTGTGTAATAAAATATGAAAACGCTTATAAAATAAAATCATGATACAAGATCATGAACATACAGGAACTTAGGTACTTACTTAGTATCAAAAAAACCTACATTTATGCAGCGGTAACTTTTTTCACACAAATATTTGGGACTACCTGCCATAGTAAAAGTTTTAGAACTTAGAATAAGCTATCCAGTGACATACCTATCGTTTGCCTTATCGGTCATTAAGCCAATTAGCCCACCCTCCTTTAGGAAAAGATGCAGTACAATAGTAGTTTATGTGACTGTAACATAATATAGGCAAGTCGCATCAAAATAAGAATATGGGCTTTGATTATTAATGCGTAATAAATAATAATGTAGAATTACAAATACTGCTTTATCTTCTCACATATTATAAACAAAACAAACTAGATAATCTTTGTGACAAGAACAAGACAAACTGAACATCATAAATGGCGCCAAATGAATACTTTTCTGGCGCGTAAATCACCTATGTAGTTTTTTTTTATTCAAAGACAAACTAGACACGGCTCCAACCTGGATTCTTGGTCTTAGGCTCCAACTCTCATATCGTTCGATATCAAGTGCCGTGCGAGATTTTTCTCGAATGCGACGTAATTTCGACAGTATTAGAATTGAGATCGTTTGAAATTAGAATTTCACAATAAAGTCGATTTCGATGGTATTTTACGAGCGGTCGAAAACGGCAACGGTACGGAATCGCAGTGCGCACCGTTTTTTTGCATGCTTTCCACACCGCTGCGCAAACGCAAACGGTCCGGAATCGCAGTGACGTGCCGTAAACGTCACGACTTTTGTTCGGTAAAGACCTGCAGGGCTACTACGAAAATCGAAGTTCGTGTCGTTCGGTCCCTCTGACACCTATGCTATTAAATACGAAAATCGAAGTTCGTATCGTACATACCGTCCCTCTCACTCTCGTATTAAATAATATAAGCATAAACGGGACGGCAAGATACGAAATTCGAATTTTCCAATTCGTATAGTAGTATATAGGGCCAGGTGACGGCTTCCCATCAGCTGACTCACCTGCTCGTTTTCCCCCTATTATATGTGTATATATCATATTTATCCCTTTATAGAGCAGGACTTTTTTCGCGCAAATCTTTTTCACAATCTATATATCCAATAAGTTCTTAAAGCTTTGAATAGATTATATTATAACAGTATGCTCTGCCTACCCTATTTGGGAATACAGGTGTGAGTGTGTGCGTGCGTGCGTGTGTGTGTGTGTGTGTGTGTGTGTGTGTGTGTGTGTGTGTGTGAAAACTATTAATTTTGAGTCTTATGGATTACGATTTATGTATCTTTATGCTGGTCATATTTTTTAATTTTTGAACGTATAAGCATTATATATATTCCTTATGACAATTAAATGTTCCGTCTTTGATTGGTCAACAGGGATTGGCTTCAACTAATTATTCTTAATTTAAGTATTAGGAAAACAAATAAATATTATTTTTTGTTCACAGGTACATTCAAAATGAGGAAGGTTGACTTACAAAAGGAAGGATTCAATCCAGCGGCTATAAAAGATAAATTATTCTACTTAGATGTAAAACAGGGGAAGTATCTTCCTCTAGGCCCCGAAGAATACCAGAAGATAACGTCGGGACAAATAAGACTGTGATTAAACATAAAATATGTAATGGGTATATATGTATAATGTTTAGTCGAATAGACAATTACAATGAATTAGAACTAAAATGCGCCTGACCAGATAATTTATATAAATGCTCTTGAGCATATGTTACAAGACCAGCCATTGTAAGAAAAATATAAATGTTTTTGCTTGAAGGTATCTAAACTGGGTTATCTGTTATATCGAACTGACCTGAAAAGGGTACTCCTATTTATAATTAGTGATCATTTTGTAGAAAATAACACAGGATTATGAAAATTACCAAATGTGGTGCGTCTTCTTTGTTTACTTTTTATGAGGTGTTTATGATCATAATTGCAATTGTTGTAACTTTTTAAATTGGTGTACCAGTTTTAATGATTCGCGGTTATTTACAAGAAAATAATATATTTGTTACGGGACGTAAACGTTCACGCTTGCCGCTCATTAAAGGTAATCATAATAAATATATTTTGAGTATAAGTATTTAATATCAATTCGTAACTTTACAATTCTATTTGAGATTATATTATGCTTGTAAATACGAGTTAAATATTAAGTAAGTTACAGTGGTGTGATATTATAAGAGGTTAGCAATATCAATGCAAAAGCTAGGCCGATAGCTAGAGATGTGATATCCGCTTGACGATGATGCGTTCTACAAACGCGAGTCGTCACGCTGTTAGTTTTGAATGAATTGTATGATCACTTCAAAAGTTCAAACGGACGCCACGCGCCGCGTGAAGTTTGGCCTCATTAAGTTTTCATTTTAAGCCGTGGTGGCCTAGTGGTTTGACCTATCGCCTCTCAAGCAGAGGGTCGTGGGTTCGAACCCCGGCTCGCACCTCTGAGTTTTTCGAAATTAATGTGCGGAATTACATTTGAAATTTACCACGAGCTTTGCGGTGAAGGAAAACATCGTGAGGAAACCTGCACAAACCTGCGAAGCGATTCAATGGTGCGTGCGAAGTTCCCAATCCGCACTGGGCCCGCGTGGGAACTATGGCCCAAGCCCTCTTGATCTGAGAGGAGGCCTGTGCCCAGCAGTGGGACGTATATAGGCTGAGATGATGATGATGATGAAGTTTTCATGACAATAGGTAGATCGTAAGAATTGTATTAAAAAGTTTTTGAAGAATAAGTTGTTATATATGAACCATATCAAACAATATTCGACTTCAATAGGTATTTAGTTGTTTTGCAACTGTACTGTACTGTACTTTACCATTGGGAATGTCAACCTCAACCGTGCTAAAAGTCCGAGGCACCGGTTAGTTAAAAAGCCCTACGTTTAATTTCCCAACTTAGTCTGTAGATAATTGTTTAAATAATGGTGGAATGAAGTATTAATTGGTTTATAATAAAGTTTTTGAAGAATAAGTTGTTATATGAACCATATCAAACAATATTCGACTTCACTAGGTATTTAGTTGTTTTGCAACTGTACTGTACTGTACTTTACCATTGGGAATGTCAACCGTGCTAAAAGTCCGAGGCACCGGTTAGTTAAAAAGCCCTACGTTTAATTTCCCAACTTAGTCTGTAGATAATTGTTTAAATAATGGTGGAATGAAGTATTAATTGGTTTATAATAAAGCGTGTTAGGTAAAAAAACCAGGCAAGTAAGGTGCCTATCGGGCCATCGACTATTGCTCGTAAACTAGTAAAGCCTACAATGCTTTTATATGTAATTTTCCTTTTAAATTTGTGAAATAATGTACTCTTGCTGGTAATTTTGTTATTAGGTACCTGCAATGCCCAATAACAATTCTGCAAGATTGCACAACTTTGTGGAGCCTTTTAGCTTTATAGTAAGCATTGTTTTTATTATCTATGATTTGTGATAATACTTTAGTTCTCATGGCCGCAAATCAATGTCTTATTATTGAATCCCAAATGTTAACCGGTTCGAAGGACTAAAATAAAACTAAAAGGCCAAACTAAGGGTTCCATTTTCGCTATTTTAACTACGGAACCCTAAAAAAGAACAGATTAAATTTACTGCAAAATATCATCAATACAATGCAAGGGGATGTATAGATTGTACCTCTGGAATCTTTTCGAGTTGGTTCATTGTTGTTAGTTGAAAAAGTAAAGAACAAAAAGTTAATAAGTGTTTTTTGCACCTACCTACCCCTACAAACTTTGATTTCCGTTAACGTTAAGAGAAAATTCTACAGGTCAAATAAAGTTCATTTCTCTAAGATACTAGTGGCTGAACTCTTATTGTTTAAAAGAAAACTCGTTTTTATGATGTCGATCTTAAGTGTCATGTCAATGTCACTCGTCAACTTTGTATATTTTGTAATTTTACCTTTAGTACTGGGTGTGCAGTTATTATATTTATGAAAAATCAAGAAATCTTTCGTTTTTTTTTTTTAGTTAGTCATAAAGTTATTACCAAGTAGTTTCCAACATGAACTGAGTCCGCCGAATTTAACGGAAATCAATAAAATCACGGTGTACGTATATATAATAATAGGAATTACGATGGAAAATCAAATTCCAACTATACTGAAAGATTAAAAGAAGTCAAACACTAAACAAAATAACCCTTCTTCGGGCAGTCGCGTAATAAGACTACAATTACAGTTAGCCAAGAAAATAAGATTGACGTATCGTATTTTATAATATAATAGAATAATTATCGCTAAACCCAAAATCACTCAAGTAATTCGACTTTAAAACTACATAGTCCACATACACTGTGATTGTGACTCTCGAATCAGATCTGTACCTAATCTGTAAAGTAGTCGAAACATGACCAAATCGACTTTTGATCCGTACTTAATTTAACTAAATCGAAATAACGAATGTTATTTCTTTATAAGTGGAAACTGTTTTGGCTTATGTATCAGCTAAGTTATATTTATATTCAACTGTGTGATATATGCTGTTTGTTTCCCAAATAAATAATTAAATAACTTTATCGCGATAGCAAATCGGAGAATATAAAATATTAACAGTCTTCTCGTGACCCCGGCCACTGTAATGTTGCCGAAACGTCGAGGTAAATATTACTCGTGTGTGTTAGCGTGACAGACAAGTCCTGTGCCCTTAGTGTAAGTTTTCGGTTACAAAATACGTCTCGATCGCGTTCGCGTTATAAAATCTCAATTTATATGGAAACACGAACAGCGCCTCTAGCGGAACGTTTGCGATATTCGTGTTTCCATACAAATTGAGATTTTAACACGAATGCGATCGAGACGTATTTTGTAACCGAAAACTTATACTAAGGGCACTGTGCGTAATATTTCTAATCTCTTAAATTAAGTTCGTTTTTCGTAATAGCCCCCCTATCGACGAATTACAGGACTGTTCTGAAACCCAATGTTCAAAACTTTTAACCGTAATTCAGAAGTATTATGTTACTTTTTACCATTATCAATTTAATGTTAGATAGTAATATTCGAAATAAGATAAGTCAAGGTAAAATTCAATTTCAGATTTGGGAGTTCGACTAAAGTTTTAATTCATTTATAGCTGTTTTTTCGTAGCCCATTCCAGTTTCTGAACATATCGTAAATTGACAAATCAAATTGAAAGTCAGGAACAAAAACCAGTTTCTACGTTTTATGCTACTAAATTTTTTATTTTGGCTATTCCACGTATTTAAAATTCACATTCCGGTAATGAGTTGTTTATAATTACAACCAATACGCGCGCCTTATCGGTCACAAACAGTCAAAAGAAAAAGTCCGACCGTAAGCACAGTTAGGGCTGCCATCCGTCCGGATTTCCCCGGATTTGTCCTAGTTTAGAGGGCGTCCGGGGAGCGTTCCGGTGGGGTTTCATTTGAAGTCCGGGGTTACGTACTTCATGTTTTTTTGTGTTTTTGTGTAATTTGCGAAGTGCGAATAAATATTTCTATTTCTATGTAAAAATATTTTATTAAGTATTTTTTAGCCAATACAATTAAAAATTTTCAAAGAATTAATTTCCAGCAAGCTGCAAATCGTTTTAACACCTTCATTGGGTCCTAAATGCGTGTAAGTGTAATCCGATTTTGCCTCCTTTCCAGGAGGTATGCATAACTTTTGGAAACCAATTAACCGCGAAAATTATGCACTTTTTTTCAGCTTTTTTGCTTCTAGCACAAAAACGATACGTCCACCGGAAATGTTATTTTATTCAATATAAAGAATGTTAAAATTTGCGTTGATTGAGCATCTAAAAGTTCAAATTTGGTTCAGTGATACATCCGACCGAAATTAAAGGCGAAGCGAACAAAATTGGCCCCTGACGACGGATTTGGTCATTCTTACTGGTGGTGTACCTACTGGCAGGCCCTAAGAATATTCTATGATAATTACTTGAAAATAGAGTAAGATCGAGGATTGATAAAAAGCATAGAATGTTCTTAGGGCCTGCCAGTACAAAAATCAAAATCAAAAATCAAAATCATTTATTTTATAATAATGTGTGTACAGTGGTTGACGAATCCTCCTTTTAAGTTTAGCACTTGTATTAATGGTGGTATTCGCTCTTTCGTACAAGGTCGTGATTATGCTAGAATTAAATTAAATACATTAGTACCTACAACTAGATCAGAAACTAAAATTAAACAGTAGTACATGTTTGTGTTTACGTGTGGGTAGATCGCATGAAAATAGAATAACTTAAGTATTTCTCTTAATTTAATTAAATTACATAGTACCCTTCTTTTCTTAACAAGTAAAATAATACTCAGTCCTTTTTTGTTTGATTTAATTTGCTACCATTTAATTCTTCGTCTGAGCTATCACAAGTATTGATAATAATTATGATCTGTAATTCGATTCATTTCCCCTTCTTGATATCTACATTTAATTTTATTTTCTCCACTTTCTCTTAAATAATTAAGAACTCGAGACTGACATTATTTTGGAATTTTCTTCTTCCATATAATAATATCAAACCACTTTTTAAGCTGATAGTACGGGAAAAGGGAAATTTCAAATATAAAATGCCTATAAACACACAAGTATACCACCTGAAAGAATGGCCAAATCTGTCGTCGGGAGCCAATTTTGTTCGCTTTGCCTGCTAGACCACAAACCGAGAAGAGTCTCGGTTTGTAACGTTTGATCTCGACTGTACCACTGAAGCGAATTTAAATTTTTAAATGCTCAATCGACGCAAAATTTAACTTTTTTAATATTGAAGAGAACAACATTTCCGGCAAACGTATTGTTTTTATGCTAGAAGCAAAAAACTGAAAGAACAGCAAAATTTTCGCGGTTATTTGGCTATGGTATGGTATGTTTAATTTTTCAAAACGACCGAGTTCGATTCCCGAGCAGAATACAAGTTTTTTTTTTAAATGTATGAATGCAGTTTTTCTTGTTACTAAAATCGATGACATGGTTCCTAAGATCAGATCTTCGAATGTTAGCTGATTTGTAAAGTTTTTGTCTAATTAATGTAAATCGGAATTGGTTTGTTTTGGACATGTTTTTGCTTGAAAATGCATGAAAAAAGTATAAATCTTACATTATGTTTATCTGTTCACAATTAGTAGCACATTCATTTTATAATTTATCCAAATTGAATTACAATCGGATGAATATTCATGGGTCTGTGGTCAATTTAAGAAGAAAAAAGTTTCTTGTGATTTCTGAAAAGTAGTTTTTTTTTGATACAGTCAAGATACAGTGTTTTGTCATGACACGGCAGAATACGGCCTCTGGTTATCAAGTTTTAGAGATGGCAACCCTAAGCACAGTGGGTCGCCGATCAGCAGTCAGCCGCTATTCGTGGCGCAAACAAATCGTGATGTCGTTCGTAGTGGCTGGCTTAGCCGCGGCTTTCGTCGCCGTTTGGCTCTATTACGGCTTTCTCTCCACTTTAACACTTTTTGTACCCTTATTGTTGTTATATGGTGTTTTGTTCCATTGGAAATGGATCTATGTCGCTCTGCGGACAGCTCCGCGGGATCTTTTGTAAGTTTCCTACATAAGCACGTCATCATTATCATATTTAATTTAGTTCGCACTTAAATTACTTATGAAGTAAAAATATATTTAACTGAATCACGCTAGGGTCTGTATCTATTGGATACTATGAAAACTTTTATTATTGACCTTTGTACTTCATTCATTAATATTTGTTTTATTTACACATCTTATTCAATTCACTGTAAGTTTATGCTTAGAAAATAACCTTCTAATTATGCCTTATAATCAGTTCGATTATTTAATGGTATCTAACAAATATCACATCCAACAAGATGGTTAAGTAAATACAAAGAGAAAGCGCTACCATTTAGATATTATTATTAGTCCTATTTGCATAACTATAGTCTTCTGTGCTACATTTTGTGATTAGTGTTTTCTATTAGATAATCATAATTAGGACTAAACTTTTTTTTTGTTGCATTGCATAGATTTTTAATATACTTACTGAGCGGTAAAAAAAATCTGGCCCTCAAATGTATGCAGAAATAAGTTGTTTTATATGGAGAATGGGTCAAATTTTGTGCCGCTGAGTATATCTTTATTTACTGTACAAACCTTCGAAACAATTCAATGATGTGTGTGATTTTCCCATTCTGTACTTGGCTCTGAGAGACATGTATATACAGGCTGGGATGTATTTACTTTTTATCTTTTTGTTGAGGCTTTGAACACTCCAGGTGATCATATCAGCCTCATGGGTGCTCGCTCATTTTCCCTATGCAAGGGACATATTAAAGAAGTGGTAAATGCAAATGGCTTTGTCAGATCTGCTCTGAGAACCAACAATTGACCTGGCCCTTGTGCATGGGGCCCAAACCCCCAAGAACCCTTCTCCTCAAGTCCCGAGCACATTCCAACAACAAATGGGACAAGTCTTCTACCTTCTGGCAAATCCCACACAGAGGTGATGGTTTAACTCTCATCACATGTAAGAATTTCTTTGTTGGGATGTGACCGGAACATACACTGAAAGCAGATAATGTATTTACTTGGATCCCAATAAATGAACATGGTAACTCCAACAGGACTTTAACATAAATTAAATTTGCATCTATTAATAGCTGTTAGATTAAGGTGGCTGGCTTGACAGATAATGAACAACCTAAACCACAAGCTAAAGATTTGAAATTTGGCAGACATATTCCTTGAGAACCATTGGTAAAATAAATTTAAGAAGTCCACCACAGGTCTCTACTTGTGGGACTACTTAAATTTGTTTTACCTTTGTTAATTTAATTTAATACATATATTTTATTTTTAGAGCGCTCTCATGCTATATAAGACTACTGTGGCTCACAAGAACGTTTGCAAAGAAGAACTGGACTCTTCCAGACATGTTCCATGAGACTGTGAGCCAATACCCTGACAAGCCCTGCTTCCTGCACCAAGATGATGTGTGGACATTTAAAGAGGTGAGACGATGGCTGATTGACCCAATTAAATTCACCTTGGCTAATAGAAATAAAGCGTTAATTGCTTCATTATAAAAACTAGAATATACTAGATAGATTGCTGTACTTGCTATGTATAAACAATTGCCATATGATCTAAAAAGAAATTTGATATTCCAGAATTGTATAGGTAGTGCCACAAGAGTTGAAGTGAATGATTAGTTACACACAGCTACAAAAAGAACTGAGTGCACAAAAGGAGAATGAATGAAATGAATGAGTAAATGTCAAAGTCCTGCTGTCATTACACTACATATCCTTGTGTGCGTGATCTCAACTCTGGTGGCACTAAGTATATGTGTGCTTATTGTATGTTTAGGAAAAATCTAATACATATTTACCAATGCCTATAGCCTTTGAAAAAAAAATACTCACTTGAGTCAGGTTTTTCAAATATTTTAATGACATAAATGCTTAACTCAAGTTGTTGGAATAATCTGATGACATAACATAATTTTGCAAAAATTATATATCTATAGGTGCATAGTATATTTAGTTTATACATATAGTAGTTAGCTATGTAAGTGGTAAATATACTTAAACTTTAGTAATACTGAAAAACTGCTGCCTTTCCTTGTTACAAGTTTTTAAAATATTAACCACAAATCAACAACATTGTAATTTTCAATAATTACATTGTTATTAATTATTAGCTTTTGCCCGCGGCTTCGCCCGCGTGGAATTGGGTTATCGCGCGCTGTTTCCTCAGGAACTGTGCATTTTCCGGGATAAAAAGTAGCCTATGTCACTCCCTGGCCCATAAACTCTCTCTATGCCAAAAATCATGTTGATCCCGCTCCGTTTCGACGTGAAAGACGGACAAACATACAATCACACAAATATACAACCACACAAACTTTCGCATTTATAATATTAATATGGATTAAAAGTCTGAATTGAGTGATAACTCCTTGTGCTGACTGATTTATTATTTACCATGAAACAATATAATTTTAAAGATACATACTTAGAAAAATAAACTTCCAATTTAATTTAAAACTTCAAGGTTAATCTTTATCATTTGGATTAACCTTCAACTTGAACAGAAACTGGTTGCTTACGGTAAGCAACCAACTGCCAATAACTCATGATGGCAGCAAAGTGTATGTTGTGGTGTTTTTTTATAGTTCCTAAAAAGTAGTATTTTATTCCCAAGCCCACTTGTAGATTAAATTATAATTCTTATTTACATCTTTCTGTTGTGTTTAACACTTATATTGATAGTGTCAACCACAGCGACCAATGATTCAAGACTCTTTTTGTATTTTTTTTTAATGTAGAATTTTTTGGACTATAATGTACCAACACGGCTTTCATTCACTTTTTCAATTTTGTCAATTTAAGGGTTAATAGTAAATTGTACAACGAGAGCATAAAATGAGCCATTTTACCCAAGACGATCATATAGCCACCCGAGCCGGTATGGCGAGGGTGGATAGACACGTCGAGGGGAAAATGGGTTTAATGCTCGAGTTTTACACTCTCCTTTTCACTTAGATTGCGAGGAAATGGAAATAGCAACAGCAACAGTGGAAACAATAATTCACTTTCTATGTACCTTTTATTTTTTATGCATTATTATAATAATTGTTTTTTTTTTTTATTTTACTGATTTATTATGATTGGTTTGATTGATTTCATAGTTTTATAGAAATTAAAAATTATTTAAAAAATATGTACAAACTTTTTTGTTGGTGGCTGTTGACACCTGATTACCAGCTTGGTCTTAAGTTGGCCTTAGACGAAGATTTTATTTTATGCACTAGAACATAAAAAGTCATTTTATGTCGCCTAGATACAGCCTAAACACGAACTTTACGAGCATGAGAAGTGAAATAGTTATTTGTGTAACAAGAGAGCAAAGTTGTTTTTTGTTGCGAGTGTTGATTTTAAATCCCGAGTAAAAGAAGGATTCTATAATTGAATCACGAGCGTCAGCGAGTGATTCTAGGTTAGGATCCTAAGAGCAGCAAGGTATTCAAATACACGAGATATATGCCCTGGGTCAGGCCCGAGGACATGCCGCCAACAAGCCCGGGGGCATAACCGGCGGATATTTGTGTCGCCGGGCTTGTTGCAGAAACAAGGCAACGGCTAGGCCACCATTGTGCATCAAGTGCTGGTGACCTGATAACGCCAAGGGCATACTCTGGCGGCAAAATCCCGCATTCCAGGCCGCCGGTATAGCGTGTAGGGAGGCTACAAAATATATTTTCACTTCTCATGCTCGTAAAGTTGGCTTTTATGCTGGATCTAGGCGACATAAAATTACTTTTTATGCTCTAGTCCATAAAGTAAAATCTTCGTCTAAGACCAAAGGTAATCAAAGGTAAGGGTCTTAGATTATTTATTTATTTTATGTAAAACTAAAAATTTGTAATTATAAAGCAATGCACGAAAAATAAAAGGTACCTAGTAAGTGAACAATTGTTTCCACTGTTGCTATTTAATTTCCTCTCAATGGAAGTGAAAAGCAGAGAGTAAAACTCGAGCATTAAATCCATTTTCCCCTCGACGTGTCTATCCACCCTCGCCGTACCGGCTCGGGTGGCTATATGAACGTCTCAGGTAAAATAGCTCGCTTTATGCTCTTGTTGTACAATCTACTATTGAATACAATTCGCCTAACATGGAAGTAAACACCATAAATTAATGTTATTTTCTCGAGTATTGTACACGCAAACGGCTAGCATTTTCTCACTTGTGTCAGTGAATCTTTTGTGAGCTAAAAAGCTGGCCCTATACCACGAAGTGAAAAACTTGAACTTCGTATGTTGCCGTCCCGTTGACGCTTGTCATTTAATACGCGAGTGAAAGGGACGGTGCGATACGAACTTCGATTCGCGAGTTTCGTAGTAGCTCTGACACTGACACTAAGCAAGAAAAAGAAGAAGAACTACAATAAGCGATTTGCTTATCTTTCTAAGGTCGAAGACTTCAGTTTACGCGTAACAGCTGTCCTAAAAGCCCAAGACATCAAGAAGGGCAGTGTAGTGGCTATACTGATGAACAACTGCCCCCAAATGCCCGCCATTTGGCTGGGCGCGGGGCGGCTAGGGGCGGTGTGCCCCCTCATCAACACTAACCAACGCGGCAACGCGCTGGTACACTCCATCAATGTCGCTAATTGTGACGTCATTATATTCTCCGAGGACTATCAATCAGGTAGGTACACCTATTGTTAGGTTTGGTAGCAGTTGAACTATCGATGACTTGTATGTGCGGAATTAGAAATTAGTAATCACTTTTATGGCACTTAATACACGCAAAAATCATGATTTTAAAATGTAATTTAATATTTTTAGTGATTCAAGAGGTAGCAGGTCAACTGAATTCGTCATTGAAATATTTGAAGTTCACTCATCGTCCGCTGAACACGACGAATACAGAGGTCAAAGCTAGCGGTGACGACTTTCCTGATCTGACCTCTTTGCTGGAGACCACGCCTCCCGCTCCTTGGACCCTGGCTGATGCCGAGGGCTTCCATGGAAAACTCCTTTATATCTACACTTCAGGAACCACTGGCTTGCCCAAAGCTGCTGTTATCTCGAGTTCAAGGTTAGTCAAATAAGCGTATTTTCTAAGATTTAAATTTTTGTTTTGCTAAGTAGCTATGGCCATTTATGGAGATGGAACGATTGCATTGCATAGTCTTTGTAAAGTTCCGTTCTGGGTTCAGAATTATTGAAATTCATTCTAAATTTATTTACGACATTGAAGGAAATATAAATATTTCTCTGCTGGTGTTCAAAACGACACTAATGACAATATAGTAGGTTAGTTATACTTTCACTTGCAATCTCAATCATGACGGAATGCTTTCTCTTCGCGTGCATACGATAGCCCACGCATTTTCGTAAATGTAAATTTATTTTAACATCTAAAGTAATGATAAATTCCCCTTAGTTTAAATTTTAACAAAATGGTCGTCAAATGTGTTTACATCTACTAACATAATGACTTTACTAGATTGTGCGGTGTTCTATCTCAGAACAGACATATTCGTCGGTATTTTGACAAATTATTATACGAATCAGTAATAAAATATATGGAAAATGTTAGCGTTCATGTTTTCTATCATAAACCGATATCGCGAGTATGCGTTTTTTTTTATCTAGTTACACGAAGTGACCCATCTTAGGCTCCGTTTCCACCAGAGATGTGCGAGGATGTGTTGCGAGGAATGTGTTTTTCATGAACCATTAGAAACTCTTAATTTACCTAACCTCGCTCCGCTCAGCTGTTTCCACTAGAGGTGTGCTGTGCGAAGATAGATAAATGAAGCGTTCCTACTGGTTCATTTGCAACACATTCTCGCACATTTTTGATGGAAACGCAGCTTAAATGGGCCACCCGATATGTGTCGCAGGGTAATGATAAAAACAGGGATTTGATCAAATTCCTCAGGGATATGATCAAGTCCCGGAAGATGATAAAAAACATCGCGTTGTATCATCTCCCTTGCGGAATTCAGTGATTTGATCGAGTCTCCGAGCCGTTTTAGGGGAATGATAGAATTATAGCAATGGCCGATGGATTTCATCATTTTTCTTAGCGATTTGATCAAATCCCTGAGCTGTTTTAGGGAAAAGATAAAACGAGTTATTTAAGTCAACTAGATTCGAACATTTTACTAAACACGTCTAGTGATTTGATCAAATTCCTAAACAGATTTAGGGATTTGACCAAATACCTCAGGGATATGATCAAGTCCCGGGAGATGATAAAAAAAACATCGCGTTATATCATTTCCCTTGCGGAATTCAGTGATTTGATAAAGTCTCCGAGCCGTTTTAGGGGAATGATAGAATTATGGCAATGGCCGATGGATTTCATCATTTTTCTTAGCGATTTGATCAAATCCCTGAGCTGTTCTAGAGAAAAGATAAAAGGAATCATTAAGTCAATTAAATTTGAACAATTTACTTAACACGCCTAGTTTTTATTAAGTCCATTAGACGTAAATAATATCATGGGCATTGTTTTAAGCTTAAAAAATAATTTATACCAAATTGGTGCAGCTGCGGGAATTATAAAAGATTGGCTTCCGAGAAATGCTCTCCAAATGGCTACGACTACCTTTACTGAATCCGTCCCACCGATTACGTTGAGTTTGCGTGAAATTGCGGGAAAGTTATCTATATTCGGATTACGGAGGTCAAGGCTTTAAGAAGTGTACTTGTGTGACATCCAAAGTACAATGCAAAACAAGCCGTTGTGCATGTAAAAAAAATAACGTGTTCTGTAACTCGAAATGCCACAAATCTTATACGTGCTTCAATAAAAAATGAAAGTTTAAACAATATATTTTCTAGCTTGTAAGCATCCCAGTCTAACCACGCTAAAGCAAATTAGTTTACACTTTACCATCACTTCCATTAGAATAGGCTTAAAATTAACACATTGGGACAGTGTCGAGCACTCGGACGTTTACCTTAATAGGTAAAATTTCGGACGATTAGCTTAAAAGGCAATATGTTTTGGATGTTGATTATTTGAATATTTTGATTATTATTGTGTATGTGTATAACGTGTACATGTTACCTAAATGATTACCAAATAAGTATTTTGTATCTTTGTATGCTTATTATTTCATGTCACAAAATAATACGTATTTCTAAAACTGTATAGAGCCTGTCAATTGGCGGTCGCGGGCTTGATCCCCCGCTCGTACCAATGAGTTTTTTGGAACTTAAGTATGTACAAGTACAAGTTCAACAAGACATTCAACAAATTCAACCATGTGTGCGAACCCGCTCTGGACCAGCGTGGGGACTTATTCACATTCCCTCTCACCTAAGAAAGGACCTGTTCCCAGCAGTGGGACGTATATAGGCTAATGATGATGATGATGTATAGGGATTTGATAAAAACTAGGCGTGTTAAGTAAAATGTTCAAATTGAATTTACTTAAATGAGTCGTTTTATCTTTTCCCTAGAACAGCTCAGGGATTTGATCAAATCGCTAAGAGAAATGATGAAATCCATCGGCCATTGCCATAATGCTATCATTCCGCTAAAACGGCTCGGAGACTTTATTAAATCACTGAATTCCGCAAGGGAAATGATACAACTTTACCTCTCTAACTCCTCTCTAACTGGTCTATATCGACTGCTAGAAAATTGTTAGTCATAATGTTTTGTTTGTCATAATGTAATGTTTGACATAACTCGTTTTTTCTCTAAATCCATTTATTTTTCAGAATTGTTATAAAACAAACCTAACCTATAGAGTTCTACAGGATGACCATTTAAAAAATTATGAAAAACGTACGGTTTCAGCGGGAAAAAAAAATATGACTAACAATAATTATGACAAACATTACATTATGACTTATAAGATTATGACAGTCGAAAGGATCCCGATACAACGCGATGTTTTTTTATCATCTCCCGGGACTTGATCATATCCGCGAGGTATTTGGTCAAATCCCTAAATCTGTTTAGGAATTTGATCAAATCACTAGACGTGTTTAGTAAAATGTTCGAATCTAGTTGACTTAAATAACTCGTTTTATCTTTTCCCTAAAACAGCTCAGGGATTTGATCAAATTGCTAAGGGAAATGAAGAAATCCATTGGCCATTGCTATGATTCTATCATTCCCCGAAAACGGCTCGGAGACTTGATCAAATCACTGAATTCCGCAAGGGAAATGATACAACGCGATGTTTTTTTCCCCATATCATATCCCTGAGGAATTTGATCAAATTCCTGTTTTATCATTTCCCTGCGACAAATGTATACATATAAATATTATAATGTACATATAATAGGTGTTCACGTCAAACTGCAAATATCTGCAATTCTTAAAAATCCTAGCAATTTGCGTCACGAATTTAAAATTAGAACAGAAGCCAAGTTTCTGTAATCGGGTTTTTACCATGCTTTTTTTTAGAATCGTGTTCATGGCGGCAGGGCTTCACTATCTAGGAGGCATAACATCTGATGACACAGTGTACTGCCCACTTCCACTGTACCACACCGCTGGCGGTGTGATAAGCGTTGGCCAAGCTCTGTTGTTCGGATGTACAGTCGCCGTAAAAACGAAGTTCTCTGCCTCTCAATATTTCCCTGACTGTATCAAATTTAAGGCCACGGTATGTATGTTCATAATTAAGATGTATTTTTGTCGTTTCTCTTTTTGCCATTTACGTGTGTAGTTAGTCGTTGATCCGTAAGTTCATGGTCGTTTTTTATTGTTTTACCTTACTTGCCTAACGTATCTACTTATTACAAACAGACAACTTATTACGAACATTATACTTGGATTTTATTCACAACTCGTAGTCAAGCTGTTTTTAAGCTGGCAATAGAATGAGATAGTGAATGTGATTGTAATTGCGAGTGCGTTATGTAGGCGAATTATGTAGGTACCTATGTACAATGTACATTGTCATGAGATCGATTTGAAAATAATAAACGCATTTCATCATCTCGGCGTATATTCGTCCCACTGCTGGGCACATGCCTCCTCACAGAATATTGCCATAGCGGATTGAGAACTTCGCGCATACCATTGAATTTCTTCAAAGGCGTGTGCAGGTTACCACACGACGTTTTGCTTCACCTTCATGACATTCATGTTCATTTGATTTGAACCCACGATCCTCTGAGAGTCCACAGATAAAACCACTTTTTTTACCACGGCTTATAATTTTAAATGTATGCCGACTAAATTATTAGCGTGCAATGACCTTTTAATGTTAAGGTGGCGCACTACATCGGTGAAATGTGTCGTTACGTGCTTGCCACGCCTCCGTCGCCGGCCGACACACAACACTCGGTGCGAACGATATTCGGCAACGGCATGAGACCCCAGGTTCGTAAATCTCACTGTATCATTGTGAACACTATTAGTTTGTAACTAACCAGCTTTTACCCGCCGCTTCGCGTAAGTTAACAGTTTTTTTTTTCTTAAAATCTTCCTTATTTTATTATTATTATAAACATGAGACCATATTTGTCCATCGCTGAACGTCATGATTTAAGGCGCCCGCCATTTATTCTGCCCTTTTCCAGGCATAGTGCATATAGCGAGTAGCGACCACATAAATGTACGCAAATATTCGACCTTGCTACATAATCATTATTCGTTTTTAAATTATCCCTCACAGCTAAACAATATAAAACTATGATTAATTATTTGCTAGCTTATCTAAATTTGCTGGGCCTGGAAAAGGGTTAATATTGTTTACAATCGCTATTCCTGAAAATATATAAATTATGAACTAAACCAGACTAGTATTGAATCTCGGAGTTTTTGTCAAAATCATTGTAGGTACAGGTCGTATATATCAGCATTAATAAAGCTATTTTAATTAATCAGCAACACGGCGGTTGAATGACCGGAAAAAACCGGACAAATGCGAGTTCAACTTGCGTGGAGAGGGTTATGTACTTTCCTAGATGTTACGAAAATTTCCTATGGTACTCAAAATTTTAGGTCCAGTAGTTTCATAGATACGGGGGAAAGGGAGGGGAGACCTTGTGCAAAGTCCGCCCGGATTGCTATCGCCATCTTGCTGCAGGTGGTAGGACATTGTGCAAGGTCCGCCCGAATCGCTACCACCATCTTGCTCGTTAATCCTGCCGTGAAGCAGCAGTGCTTGCACTGTTGTGTTTCGGCGTGGAGAGTAACACAGCCGGTGAAATTACTGGCACTTGAGGTATCCCACCTTTGGCCTCTAGGTTGGCAACGCATCTGCAATCCCCCTGGTGTTGCAGGTGTCTATGGGCGGTGGTGGTCTCTTACCATCAGGAGACCCACTTGCTCGTTTGCCATCCAGTCGAATAAAAAATAACACGATACTCATAATTTTTATTTTCTATTTTACCCCTCAAAATCGACCCAAATCTTTAAAATTCATGTATTTACGTTAAATGTCCATTTTTAACTATATTCAATTATTTTTATGAAAAAGACACTTGTTTGTCAATTTCCAACTCCACCGGTGTAGTAGTTTCGGAGTAAATTGGCTGTGACAGACCGACTGACAAACAGACGGACAAGAAGTGATCCTGTAAGGGTTCCGTTTATTCCTTTTAAACCCTAAAAACTTACTGACTTCATCCAAAACAGTATTTCTTTAAGTTTTTCAAAGAATACCTAAATAAATTTTAATTCAG
Organism: Choristoneura fumiferana; assembly: GCF_025370935.1. Classification (NCBI taxonomy): domain Eukaryota; kingdom Metazoa; phylum Arthropoda; class Insecta; order Lepidoptera; family Tortricidae; genus Choristoneura; species Choristoneura fumiferana. The sequence continues at coordinate 9,039,740 of NC_133474.1, forward strand.
GACTGTATTGTTTATTTATAAAATTTACATTGTGAAATGAATAATGTTAATTAACCTTCATAATAAATATAAATAGCAGAAATGTTTGATATCGTTAGTAAACTTGATTGCACTGCTTGCTCCAGTCATTGGAAACTGAACATAATGGTATACTACCCAAAAGAAAATAGGAGCCACCTAAGGGCCAACATGATAATATATGTAATATAATTCTTTATAAAAATCCTACCTATTCCCGAAAATGGTTTTATAAATACAATACAAATACTTTTCGTTCGCGTTCGTTAAACACAAACATTTCAATTTACCCATGAAACTCAAATGGCCCCTATTTTCTTTTGACTGGTAGGTACTTATAATATTTAGAAAATAATGTCTCATACAAGTAATTACCATTGATACCACGACATCAGTTTTAAATAGTTTGGTTATTATTATTTGTTACCACAGTGTCACGGTTCAAAGTCACTTTAAAGCTTATGACATGTATTTTAAATTTATTTAAAAGACGTTACTTGGGTTTGATAATAGTGACAATTATTTAAATTACCTACTTTGTATTTAACACTGCAACACTGGTTACATAGAAAAGGTTTGTGTTAATATTGTTTAGGTATTTAGTTTTCTATATTTTTAACCCCCGGCGCAAAAAGAGGGGTGTTATAAAGTTCGACCACTATTTATGTGCCTTAAACGGATGAACTAATTTATATGCTTTACCGCAAGCTAATTTAATCGAGATGGTTATTTTATTAGCTAGCTTTGATTAAAATCGTTTAGTCGTTTTTGTGATAATGAACTTTAAAATGACAATCGCGGGGATATTTCAACTTTTCTATATTTGTTATTGATACAGATGCTTTACCGGCCTACAATTTTACATTCTAGATAAGAATGTTACAAAATATGTAATTTATGCTCTGATAAAATTAAATTCTCATGAATGTGATTCATGACTTGACATAATTATACTGAAATTTTATTTGTTTTTTTACTATTTTAAACGAGGCTATGCGTTTTTTTTTTTCAGATTTGGGACGAGTTTGTGAAGAGATTTAACATAAAACGGGTCGCTGAATTTTACGGTGCTACTGAAGGAAACGCCAATATTGGTAATTAATAATATTTCAATTCGATTATTTCTGAAATTAGAGCTTAGAAAAAAAGCTGAAATTAGAATTTTAAATTTATTTAAATAAATTACAAAATCACAACACTGGGAGTTCTCGGCTCGGTATGTAGAACTATGTATGTTTAAAAAATTCAAAACCCTAGGTTAAGTTATTTACATAAACTAGCCCGAATATGCGTCTCTGGCTATTCCCACTGTTGCACATAGCACGCGGCGGTGGCGACATTGATGTTAACTATTAATAATCTCATCTGTCGCTACGAGTAAACGCAAGATCACTTATTTCATAACTGGTGACTGCGGTATAATTAATTCTATTAATTACTTTAACCCTTTGACCATTATTTTTTTAAAGCAATGAATCGAGAACTTTAACGATACGCACAGCATGAATGATTTTTTTTATGATTTTTGAGAAAGAGAAATGTATATATTATTGCAGGGTTTCCGAATTATGAGACGGCAATATGTTTGCCGCTATCAGCCAAGGGCGTTAAGTGACAAGACCGTCATGTCAGTTTGCCGGGGGAACTACGGGTGGCACGACGTATCTAAAATAAATAAATTAAAAACCAATAGATGATAAGAAATAATTAAAACCTAAAAATAAAAATAAAATTAAAAATACCTAACCTGCGAGTTAAGCAACAACAATATATTATATTATAAGATTGCACGCACGAACAATCAACACTTTTTTTGCGAGATTTTTTTACTTCCGTTGTCATTTCTAACTAACACGGCTAATTCAGCAATAAAGGTAAAAGGCAAATTTGAAGTATTGAATTAAGCTATTGCTCCATATATAAATCAATAACAATTGTAGCCTAACCCACCCTTTCCTTTAATAAACACCAGACACTTAACGGATAGTGGCAAATATATTGCCGACTTCATTTTTTTAAATTATCAAATAACAGATTTTTTTTCTTTAAACTTTATATCGCCAATCTTGTCTCTGAAAGTAGAGAATTGTGACTATCGGATAAATCCAGCAAACAAAATTTTATTTACAAACATTTTTGTTCAATTGTAAGGAATAGTTAAAAATCTAAGTTCAGGCCTAAGAATCATCATTTAACATGGGTTGGAATAACGTTTATCTGCTATTCTTTTTTTCGTAAATTGGTACGAGTATGTTCTCTTATGCGAACCAAAAGTTATATTAACTAACAACACGTTCATTGAGAAAAAAATAAAATATCTGAGTCGTATGACGGCAAATATCTTGCCGTTACCCACTAAAGGGTTAACCGTTTTCCTCTTTCAGTGAACATCGATAGCAAACCCGGAGCAATAGGTTTCGTGTCCCGAATAATCCCGCAAGTGTACCCGATCGCCATCATAAAAGTGGACCAAGAAACGGGCGAGCCTATCAGGGACTCAAATGGACTTTGCCAGGTACGAACACACTTCAACTAACTTACGCGGGCGCGTACTTATTATGAATTAGTGAATTAATCTTAACCTGATTTTAAATTTTGACCTTGTAAATAAATAGTGTTGCTTACTATGAATTATAACAGACATTTTTTAGTGTAAAAAACATTAAATACGGCGGCTGTGAGTGCTTTATTGAAGTTGGCTTTTGTAAAGTGTGTGTAGTGTGTGTCGGAGGTTTGTGGATCATAAATTGTTATTTAGTCTTAATGCTGCACAAAAAAATAAACCACGGTTTTAGAGACAATTATTGTAATTATCGAAGGTTTTATAAAATAGCACTAATAAAATCGCAAATTTAATAAGTAGTTAAACATTAAACAACATAGGGTTACGGGCGTTGCCCCTAGCATCTGACGGCCGTCATCTTGGCAGCCTAGCAATTCAAAACCGCTGAATGAAATACGGTTCTTGTATGACGACTCCCTTTAATTTGTAACTTTATTTTATTTTTAGTATTTGTTGTGGTCGCGGCCACTGTAATACATAATCTGTGAAAATTTCAAGTGCCTAGCTATTACGGCTCAAGAGATAGAGCCCTGTGACAGACAGACAGACAGACAGACAGACAGCGGAGTCTCAATAATAGAGTTCCGTTGGCACCCTTTGGGTACGAAACCCTAAAAAGATGTCTAATCTAAAAATCTCTCCCTGCATCATGCCCGGTTGGCTTAAAATGTTAATTGATACTGAACATTTGACGTTGTCAACTGCCAGTACAAGGTCACACGTACCGGCGCTGAGTAGCAAAGTCGAGATATATATTCGAGAATGTACATTTTCAAATGGCACATCACTATTCTTTAGTAACACTTGAAGAAGTATAAAAAAATCGGTCAAGTGCGAGTGCGAGCGACTCGCGCATGAAGGGTTCCGCACCTCCGTACAATGTTTTTAAAACATCTCTGGGAGGCTGAATAGCGCTTTAGACTTTTGCCATGCGCAGCAGCAGAAAAAAAATTAGCATAGCTGTCAGTTTGGTTCATTCGCGGGAAATTCAGTGGACTTCGTATGTTGTGTAATTAAATAATAAGAAGCTCGACTAGTGTGAATAAATTTTAAACTGTATTATAAACCTTGTAAATAGTGTTAAATGCTTAGTATGTTTTTTTTGTGTAATAAACAATAGGTAAACATAGTGATTATACGGTGTGGATTTGGCGAGCGCTTTATCAAAGTTGGCTTCATCGAAGTTCATAAATTGCTTTATTGATTTTGCACAAAAACGAATAAACCACACAATCAGACAGTCACTATATTATATTATTGAAGCTTTTATAAAACATCATTAAAATCGCAAACTTAAAAGGTAAATATTCAACCGAAATAGCTAGTCGTTGCTAGGCGACTCGGTCGCCTTAGCAACGGCTAATAACGTCTTGCAACCAAAAAACGCTGAAAAAAACACGTTTCTTGTATGACGACCCCCTTTAATTTGTAACTTTACTTTATTTTTAGTATTTGTTGTTATTGCGGCCACAGTAATACATAATCTGTGAAAATTTCAAGTGTCTAACTTTTATGGCTTAAGAGATAGAGCCCTGTGACAGACAGACAGACAGACAGACAGCGGAGTCTCAGTAATAGGGTCCCGTTGTCACCCTTTGGGTACGGAACCCTAAAAATGAACTTTATTACTATAATCTTTTGCAGTTGGCCGCAGCTGAAGAGCCGGGCGTGTTTATCGGAAAAATATCAGCGGGCAATCCCGCTCGAGCCTTCCTCGGCTACGTCGACAAATCCGCCTCCGACAAGAAGGTCGTAAGAGACGTCTTCGCCAAAGGAGACTCTGCTTTTATTTCTGGTTAGTGCAATTTCTTCCAGTTGTTTTTACAAATTTGGTTTACATGACGTTGTAAGTGTACATCTTGAGCGCTATGTATGCTTGTGAGAGTTGTGAGTTAGTATTTCTCATGGATTGGAGTAAAATTTAATTCAACATAGATTCCGAACATGAAACTACCGTGAGACTCACTCATATTAAATGATATTGTAACGGATAATTCACGTCTTAAATCGAGATTAGCTCTTAAATCGAGTGCGCGTGTTGCGAAAGCCGCCGAGTCGCGTGCTCCTGAGAAGAAGGGCTCTCGCCCATGTGTCATTTGTCACGGTGAAAATCCACTCTGACCCATTAATATTTTGTGGGCGTAGTAGGCGTGACGCGGTCGCCCACAGTGGCGCCATCTGTCGACGACCACGGGCCTCAGGTGGAATGATATAGAGGGCGATACAATCGTTGCGGGCGTTCAGTGGAAGATACCCAATGTTTGCAGGCGACATCCTGATATCCGACGAGTTGGGCTACCTGTACTTCCGCGACCGCACGGGCGACACGTTCCGCTGGCGCGGCGAGAACGTCAGCACCACTGAGGTGGAGGCCGCCGTCTCCAGGGTCGCGGGCAACAGGGACGCGGTCGTCTACGGAGTTGAGGTAAGCTGTGCTGGCAGGCTACATCTTGATTACTAAGGTGAAAAACCTGCGTAAATAAGCGATAAAAAAGCGTGACCGATTAGTTACCGAAAGCCTATAAACCGATAATTCCTGAGCACCATAGCGTAAATTAATAAATTAACTTGGTCCTGGCGTTATCAAAAATGTACCTAAAACTCCTCGCTTCGCTCGTCATCGTACCTATTTTATCTGAACCTTAAGTGACAGTGAGAGTGACCAGAGTCCACGAAAGCGACAACTTTACGATGTGCCTTGCCCGGTATGTATCTGGGAATATCGACGAATAATTAAGTTATATTTTTTTGTATGTCGGTAAATAGATTTTCTTTTACTATTTTTATTTATTTATACGCATATCATGATATGCCTAGCCAACTCTTGGGCATTTCATGATATGCCCAGGAATTTCATGATCTGGCGCATTTTATTTTGCAATCGAGCAATGTAATTATATTGGTTGGTAAAGCAAGTGGATCGCAAAATGATAACGAACTGCGTTCAATTTCGGGACTCAGCTTATACTTTCTGGTTTTTCTGATGTCTTCTAGTTTCGGTAAGTTTTAGAAATTTTTGTAGAATAAAGGAATAAGAATAAGAGTGGATCCAGACGACTGTAATTTTTTTGAGTTATGAGTCGCGTAATTCCTACTGCTTTCGGTTTTATGTAAAAGTACAGTTTGTGCCGCACGGCGACTAAAAACTTGTTGTACACATTGTAAGAACCAGAAATACGCGTTCGCGACTCATGACTCAGAAAATTACGCTTGTCAGCTTCACCCTAAGATTTTTTTTTAACCATAGTAGAAAATACCTACATTAGATTCAATTAGTAGGATTGTAATGTCGATGCGTTCGCGCAGGTGCCGAATACGGAAGGGCGCGCGGGCATGTGCGGCGTGGTGGACGCGAGCGGCTCGCTCGACCTGACGCAGCTGGCGCGCGACCTCGCCAAAGACCTGCCGGCATACGCCAGGCCCGTCTTCGTAAGGGTAATGGACTCCGTTGACATGACGGGTAAGATATTTATTTATTTTTCAAAAAACTTACACTGCATAACAGTTTTAAACTAAAGCAGCGTTTCAACCAGAGATGTGCGAGGATCGAGGAATGTGTTTGTCATGAACCAATAGGAACGCTTCATTTACCTCGCCTCTCGCTCCGCTCAGCTGTTTCCACTAAAGCGGTGCTGTGCGAGGATAGGTAAATGAAGCGTTCCTATTGGTGGAACCGCAGCCTTACGCGCTGCTCACGACAAACACATGAGAGGATAATAAACATAAAGAAGGGAGAATGAAATTAAATAATAATTTATATGAAAAATATAACAAAACAATAATTCATAACCAATGGTTCCAACGGAAGACCAGCTTGGGACCATTTTGTGACAAAAATTGTCTCAATTTCCGTTTTTAGGGTTCCAGAGCCAAAATGGCAAAACGGAACCCTTATAGTTTCGCCGTGTCTGTCTGTCCGTCCGCGACTTTGCTCAGGGACTATCAGTGCTAGAAAGCTGTAATTTTGCACGGATATATATGTAAACTATGCCGACAAAATGGTACAATTAAAAATTAAAAAAAAAGTTTTTTTATGGTACCTCCCATAGACTTAAAGTGGGGGTGTTTTTTTTTGTCATCCAACCCTATAGTGTGGGGTATCGTTGGATAGGTCTTTTAAAACCATTTACTAAGACGATTTTTCAATTCAGTGATTTGTTTGCAAAATATTCAACTTTATGTAAAGTGCATAGTAGTTTAAGAGTAAATAGCAGCCTAAGGTATAAAATGCCGGTTTTTCTTTTTCCTTCTTCTGTAAATGTCACGAATAAATGTTTTTCTTTCTTTCTTTTTCTTTATAACTTTCCTATACATAATAAAAATTATTATAACAAATCAAAAAGATAAGAACAGGTGGACACACGTGCACCCATCATCTCACAAAACCTCAGACATTCATCACATACGGGGTTGAAACGATAAGTGATGTCACTCGATTATTTCTAAACTATACAAGATATCGAAAAACTAGTTACTGATCCTGCAAGTGCTTCACGAGTTCTATCAACCGGTATCAATAATAGGTTAGGTCAGAGAATAAACTGGATCTATCCGAAAAATAAATGTTTCAGCTTCCATACATTTAGTACAGCGACATGGCACTCGTCTCTTGATAAACATTTGAATCGAATAAACATAATAATACCTAAAAGTGGAAGTTCTTTTTTGTCTCGATGCAAAATGAGTGCAACAGGTTGAATCCTAGCGCAATCGGAATTTCTAACGGACATGGGGCTTGCGAATTACCTAGCGTAAGGGGGGGGGGGGGATGGAGCATTACAAACACAGAGAAACAGGACAGGTATTATCCTTACTAATGAGGTAAAGAGTTTTTTTTTTATTTTATACAATATATGATGTATGTATGTTGACAAACTGAAAACTTTTAGAGATCCCGCCAAGTTGAGCAAAAAAGCGGCACGGCCGTACCATCCTTTTCTCGACGCAGTTTAGGTCATTTTCGACCCCCTATAACTTTGTTGTGGATAAAACTAGAAGCCTGAATTTTTAGTAACCAAACCCAGCAGGCATTGTATAAAACGGTATGTTTCAAATTTTATTCAATTTGAACCAGTATTTTAAGAGTTATAACAAGTTAAAGTTTCTTAATTTTGTCACTCACTGACTGACTGACTGCCTGACCGATCATCAAAAGTCTAAGGCACTTCTAGTAAATATAGAAGCTTCAAATTTAGAATACAATTAGTGTTTAGTGTATAAATCAAGGGAAAACTAAAATATTCTGCAATTTCGGTCCAGTTTTCTAAATACACCAACTGCATAAATAACTTTGTAATCCCATAAAAATGTATCGGATTACAAAGTTACATTTGCAGTGAATGAATCAGTGTACCTGTATATGTATAATATAATGGAATAAGGTGTAGATAGGTCATCATCATCATCATCCCAGCCTATATACGTCCCACTGCTGGGCACAGGACTCCTCTCAGAATGAGAGGGCTTGGGCTATAGTTACCACGCGGGCCTAGTGCGGATTGGGAACTTGGAATTTGAACCCACGATCCTCTGCTACTGTGTAGATAGGTACCTAGATATAATTATGTTCAAAGGTAACTTGTAAAATGGTCAACGGAACAAAAAAGCAAGAATGAGACATGCTTTGTGAAGTTGTATGAAGAAGTAAGACTACAAAAAGAAAAGAGATCCTAATAAAAGGGTCGATCAACTTTTCCTTGTACCGCGTTGCCATGGTTACGTCCCCTGGGCAACTCTTTAAACCATGAGTTTATCCATGTTTTCTGTGGTTATAATTCATCGAGCATACATTTTTGTCGTAGTTACAAGCCCATTATTTAATGGTCAATCTCCTAAGTACATTACTAGCATATATCATAACAGTTTTTTTAAGAAATTCTGTCACTGTTGTCTCTTGGACAACGGGACAGAATTACAAACAAGAAAAAGTTGATCGACCCGAAAAACAAAACTTGTAAAAAAAAAAACAATTCTCGCAACTCAGTTCTCCTACCGTATAAAGTTGAGAGATCCATGTCTTAAGTTATTTATTACGTAATTAGCTAACCTTATAGCATATCAATATAAGTAAAGAATCTTTTATTTTTTAAATAAATAGATTGACTTGGCAATCGCAGAACAATATAATTTAATATGTGATACATTGAGTTTTCATGCGATGGCCCAGTCAATCTTTTTATTTAAAACATAAAAGTTTGTTTTATAATGATATGGTCACTATAAGATGTTGTTAGGTTAGCTAATTACGTAATAAATAACTTAAGACAAAAGGACCCTTAAGCAGGGACTGAATAAATTAACCGACTTGGAATTACATGGATCTCACAACTTTTTACGGTAGGAGAACTGAGTTGCGAGACTTATTTTATTTTACAAGTTTTGTTGTTAAGTTGGCATACTAAATGGGATACTACTAAACGTCAAGTTTTCTTGATTAACATTCAAGTTCAAATATGATAATCAAAATTTGACGCGAGGCGAGGTTAAAGGTCATGTTTTAATCATACTGCAATGTAAAACATACATACGGTTCAATGTTCTTTGATAAGCATTGTTTATGTTTCCATTACGACATTTATTATTATACATCGTTATTAATATACATCGTTTTTATTTCGATTAATGTCAAGAACCTTAAGGTGCAACCTCATGTAGCCGCTCGACGCTCGTTTTCAGCGATAAATCTGGTCAAATGACATAGCAATAAAGCTGAAAATTTTGGGCTTTATCGCTGAAAAAAAAAACTGTTATATTTTGTTTTCATTTACTTCTATTTATTTTATTTGTACCACTGCCACGATTGTCACCAAACGAGGTTAAGGCATCAGCTTCCAAGACCAAGATCATTCCTGCAAGCAGCCATCATGATTTTTTTGCGTCGAGGGAAATTCAAAATAGGGTCACGCGACCAGATATGTCGTTGGAAACGAGCGTCGAGCGGCTACATGAGGCCGCATCTTTACGCATGTCGTAACCAAAACCCCGTCTAACCTACTTATACAAATTCCCTGACCGCGACTGCGATGACAAAGCAATTTGAATTGCAAAATACCCGATGTATAAATTCGACGTCGAAGGTTAGATGGATCAAGTAACTTAGGCTAGATACACTAGAAGTGTGCGAAAGTGCGAAGAAGAGGTACGATGGAAGGAAAATATCCACCAGTAGAAATACAGCGCTGAGCGAGGCTAAAAAATGAAAGATGTAATCCTATTGAGGAGAAGTTTTTCATCGCATACCGGTCAGATTCCTCGCAAATCTCTGTTAGATGTACAGCTTTAACTTACTTATCAAAGGCGTACCATGATGTGTTTTTACCCGAATAGCTCCTGGACTGGTAACTATACGCATCATATCGAACTTAAAAATAAAATAAAAATCAACTTTCTCTGCGTTACAGCAGTGTTAAGTGGTCATGGCTAATATTGGTCATAGAAACAATCCGAGAAAAAAATGATTTTCTGAATCAGTAAAATTATAAAATACCGATGGATTAATTACAATTACAAATTAATTTAACCTCATGACAATAAGATATGTTGCGCAAAATTTTGATTAAAGTTGTTGATAGTACGCGTTTCCTATTGTTTCAGGTACTTTTAAAATGAAGAAAACGGACTTACAAAAGGAAGGTTTCGACCCGAGTGTAGTAGGGAAGGACAAACTTTATTATCATGATGCTAAATTGGGCCAGTATCTTCCGCTTGGACCCGAAGAGTACGAGAAAATTATCAATGGCCAAATAAGACTATGATCTGGATTATTTGTGATTGAACTGCGTGTTGTATGTTGATTTTAAATCTAAATGCATAATAATGTAAGTATTTTTACTGTCGTTTGACGCCTGTGTATTGCCAACATGTTACTAGAATAATCGAACTCGGGATGTAAGATGTCAGAAAATCAAAATGTTGTATTAAATAAAAAATATTCTTTTTTTTAAGGACTCAATCCAATGCCTTTGTTTGTTTACATTCTTATTGGATTTTAGTTATATAAAAGAAATACTCAAATAATGTTTGTTTTCAGTGATTGATAAAATAAGGATTAAGGTACTTAATCTATTAAATTCTACTTTAAGGATGGGTTGGGATTGGGATATTGGTAGTTTCGTTGAAATGTTATTAGTGAATCGCATGAAATTATGTTTCAAATTTTATTTTTATTTATTTGTTAATTGAAATCACTGTTAGTATACTTACGCGCCGGGTTTATTAATGTATTTATGTACTTATGTGATTTTTTATTTTCGATACAACACCACTATTTGTATATATTGTGATATTATGCTTAAGCCAATGTTGTTATCTGATAAAAAACTTTTTTCTGCATGACAACGTTTAAATTAAGTAAGTAAAATCGTCAGCGTAAACAGTATTGACTCGAGCACTTTGCTTTGTACACAACTGACCAAAAAGAAAAACAGTGTAATTGCTGAAATAAGTTGTCATAAGAAAATGTGGCCGTAACGTTTGCTTTATAAATAAATACAAATAGTACTTGAAGTTTAAGATATGTATAGTTGTTTTGTAATTTTCTTGCTTGTTGGAAATGTAATGCAATGCCTAAGTGTTGATCACTATAGTACTGTAGTGGGTCTTAAATATGTCACTCGCGGGATACTTTAAAAAGTTAACTGTATTTCAATTATTCCGGTCGCAATTGTAAGACTGAAAGCCTTTTTATTATTTCTTTGTTCTGTTACACCTACTTCTCTAAGTATTTCTTTCTTGTACAGATGAATTAAAAACAAAAACCAATCGACGATTTTTTTGATATCGCGATGTTTTGAATAAAGTAATTATATTTTTTAATGTTTTTCGTTTTTATTTGATCATTCTGCGGTATCCGATAAGCCTTTGTCATACAAACTGGGATAGAGCAAATCAATGGGAAATAATAAAATGTATAAGTTCAAGTAGGAACAACGTAAAAGATAGTTAAAAAAATAAATAATATAATTGAACCTAATTTTTGAAGCCGTTTAAAAATGTTGCAAATTTGCACTCTGTGGAGTCTAAACCACGATTAGATCTGGCGTCGAAAGATTTGGCATTTCTTGTATATTATGTAGGTTGATTCACAAGAGCTGGTTGTAATGATTTGAACAAAAATAATGCCATTTGCCACTGTGTGAGTTCTTTATTAGGACCAAGGAGATGAAACATCTAATAAGCGTAAAGGTAAATTTGACGTTTCGCTACAAATATTTTACTGCTATGGAGTTCTTACTTCATTTATAGCCTGTTTTCAATCTTAATCTGCGAAACCATGGCGAAAGTATGCGAAATTCATACGAAACTAGCTGGTGCCCGCGGCTTGAATCTTCTCCTGACAATAGCAAACAACAAAAAAAAATTGCGAAATCGGTCTAGCCGTTCACGCGTGATGCCGTGACATAGGGAAATAGGGATTCATTTTTATATATTAATAAATAATATATATAAAAGAAGAAGATTAGATGTTTTGCTGCATTTCTGCAGTTTACGGTGTCAGTGTGGAAACAAGGTTACATTATATTTGTAGTAGCTATTTTTTACACTATATTTGGGTGGTTATGAGACGAGATAGTCTAAGAACAACATTATCACTTGTTAAATAAACCTGTATCTAGTCATTTTGTGACGCACATTTAGATATTACCATTCAATTCATTCCTGCCAGCTTTTTGTGAATCGACCTATTTTGGCGTAAGTATGTCTAACATCGCTATCTAAAAACAAAGTACATATCAAATCATGTTCAGTGATTGTAAAGTTGATGAAATATTTTACACCGATACGTTAAAGACGTAAAACGAATTGGTACAACTCGGGTCCTACACCTACGCACGCATAGATTGATTAACAGCTATGCATTAGTATAGCAAATGTATTGGTCTCGCTTAAGTGGAATGATATCGCCTGATTTAGAAACAGCGAAAATCTTAAATCGTTCTGCCTCGCTTAGGATCTGTGGACAGTTTTTATCTCTCATAATATAGGAAATATGGAAACCAGTTTTTTGAAGCATTGATTGTCAACAGCAAAACTTTTGAAATCAAAATGGTTGAAAATAACATATGAATTTTATGCCAGGCGAGCCATTTACAGAGGATTAGCCGACCACAGGAGACAGCGGTCATAACATAACGAATAAAGGTCACGGAAGTACTAAGAAATATATGTTGCCCAAGGTTAACTAAGTATTTGTGGTTTTCTTATAGGTAGCACTAAAATTCCAGCAGACAAATTAGATAATAAAACAAAATATTTGCACCCCAGCTTGTTAACAACATGTAGCTATATATTGACGCAAGATTGACGCAGGTGCTAGCTAGCTAATATAGACAAAACGAGTAGGTTCCCCTTTAGTAAAATATAATGTGGTTTAGGCAAGGTTTAGGTATGAATCTATCGAATTCGAGTTACAACTTATTTAACGTCGGCGTTTGACAGGCTGTCAACAGCTATAAGATGTGCCCTTAGACAAGTGAAGATCAAGATGTGCCAGTTTGTGCATATATCGTTCGAACTACACTGGCGTTTGTGCTCAAAGTTCAAATATGGTAGGAATCATATGATCAAAGTAGCCTTCACTTACTTTGCGGAGTTTACGAAAAGAATAAGATTCACGCCAGCCACACCAGGCCAGGCCTCAATATTTCTTAAAAAACAAATTATTTTTATTGAGTCGGCGAATATGGCTCGTTGTTCTCATTGGAAATGTAAATAGATAGTTTTCAGATTGTTTTATTTACTTGTAAATAGTGTATCTTATGAGCAAAATGGGTTTTAAATATTTTTTTTCCCACATGAAAGCTAATATAGCTCTAGAAAGACAGCAATAGCTCATTAAGTATTTGATATTAAATTTTCACTTTGATACCCTTACCCTCAACACCTACCCGTTTCTGAGTAAATAGAGTTGACAAACACAAAGCCGCATGCACCGATGGATGAAGTAATCCTATAGCTCAAGCTCTATTTTTCTGATAGATACGGAATCTTAAAAATAAGCGGAAGTGGACATTTACGCCAGCAAAATGACAACATAAAAATTCTTTTTTAGCATGTAAAATGATCAACGTAGGTAATGCCTATAAAATTTTCCGATAAGTACCTACATTACAATGCGGTTAGTTAGACGACGCCTCTATACCACAGAATATATAATAGTACTAACGTACAGAATGGCCACACTCCGCCCCGCACCGGTTCGAGTTACCCCACCCCTCAAGCGCAGATTGCAGGAAAACCGCAGGAAAGCAGTCGGGTGCGCAACGCGATGTATATCGGCCGCGCCAAAGACTACAGTATATACAGTTGTGGTCATATAATTAAGAACGATTTTTTATAGAGAAGATTTTATCAAACTGACAAGTGTTACTATCTGCATGTATATTTTTGTACTTCTCTCGGCATCGTAAAACTTTTCCGTACTAGCGGTAAATTCATTTATACATATAATTGGCTAAAAAATAAATACATATATAAACTTTATACATTACATCTAAACCTAGTATTACTACTTACTGGCTGGTCATATAATTAAGAACGCTGAATAGTTTATTTTTTATTCAAATTTATATAGAGAACGGACGGCCGCTTTGTGGTTTTAGGTTATTATTCGAATAATTTTGGCGCCATTTAGTGCCGTAAAAGTCTTAAAGGCGATTGCTTCATATAAAAACAATGGGGAAAAATAAAAGTTGTGATAAATCTACAAGAGAAGTAATACTAAAACTTCGCGACAAGAATTGGTCGTATAAACACATAGCCGATCATCTGCAATGTTCAAAAACTATGGTTTTCCACGCCATAAAGCATTTTGCCACGTATCAAACTACTTCAAATGTTCCGCGTGTACCTAGACAAAGAAAGTCATCTCATCGAGATGATCGAAATATCGCTCGTTTGGCAAAACAAAATCCTTTTAAAGGGTCTAATACCGTCTAATGAGTTAAGAAAAAAATATTTTGGCGAAAACAATCGTTCATCCACCATTACCTCTCATATTTCGTTTTCTAGAAAACAACCCTTCAGCAATCTCGGCACGCATTATTCGAAGGCGTTTGGTAGAAGAAAAGTTGCACGGAAGGATAGCAAGGAAGGTGCCTATGTTGAAATGATGTCATAGGCAAGCCCGGCTTGCATTTGCAAGAAGATATGAAAACTGAACAGTCAGACAGTGGAAAAACGTTCTTTTTTCTGACGAGACAAAAATAAATAGGGTATGTTCTGATGGCAAACGATATGTAAGATGGCCTTCAAATAAATCATTCGACCCAAAGTACACAAAAGTGACTAAAGCATGGCGGAGGAAATGTGAAAATTTGGGGATGTTTTTCTGGACATGGTGTTGGATCTGTTAGGCTGATAGAAGGAAACATGGATCAATTTCAATACAAAAACATACTGGAAGAAACAATGTTACCATATGCTGAAGGCGTGCTTCCGGTTATTTGGACATTCCAGCATGACAATGATCCCAAGCATACTGCACGTACCGTTAAGGAATTCCTCACATCGCAATCAGTTTCTGTCTTAGATTGGCCAGCCAACAGCCCCGATCTTAACCCAATAGAGCATCTTTGGTGCGAAGTCAAGAAAAAGGTTTCAAATCGACAGTGTGGCAATTTAAGAGAACTGTATGACGTATTCTTAGAAGAATGGAACTCTATCTCTCTTGCGAAATGTCAAAAATTGATAGATTCAATGCCTCGCCGGTGTAAGGCAGTAATAAAAAGCCGTGGACTTGCTACTAACTATTAATTTTAGTTAAAATGTATTAAATTGCTTTTTTTTCTGTACACATTTCACGTTAGTGTGATTTAGTTAATCTAAGTTTCAAATAAAAAAAACTTTCGAGCAGTTCAATAAATCGTTCTTAATTATTTGTCCAGCTTCATTACTATTTGAATTTGTTACTAAACAGAATAAAAACAAAATTTGTAAAAAAATGTCAGCAATTTTATTATTTATTCTTAATCCCGTTTGCTCTATTCATGTGGCTATTTCATAACGTAACTAGTTACTTCTAAGAAGGAACCACGACTACACATGACATGATTTAGTTAAAAATAATCTGGAACTTCAAATCGTTCTTAATTACATGACCACCACTGTATAGGGAGGGTCGCGCGGCACTAAGTTCGGGAGCAATTATTTTGCGAAATGGTAACGGTACCCTACCTAATGATTTCTGAAATTATCGCGATTAATACATGAAATAACTACGTACTGAATAATTCGTTTAAGTTTGTATTCGTATATCTATGGTAATTAAAAATAATAATGCTTAAATACACAGACAGACACATTTTAAGTAGGTTTAAATAAATGGGTAAGATTAACGATTACTTTTATTTGCAGTATCTAAGCCATACCTACATATAAGTACCTTTAAATGTCATTGGTAACACTTATTAGGGTTTTGCGATAGTCAGCCCTGTGTATCTTACGCACACATTGACGCGTGTACAGACATCGTCGTGCCTATGTAAATTCAAGAACGCGTATTTTGTACGGCGTGGCCGCCGTGTGTCTATACCTTCCGCCGCCTAACTTTGTCTAAAAGTTCATTGCCCCGACTAGTACCACAACAACTATAAAGGTATAATTTCAATAATTGAATAGGCACTATACCGTTAAGCGATTCGAACACAATCCGGGAGTAACGTAAAGACGTCGCATAAAAAATGTATCTCAAAAATGCGTCAAAACTAATTAACCTAATATTAATATATAAACTAATTAATTAATTAACTATTAAGTAATGAACTTTTAGGCAGATTTATATGGCGCGTGGTATACTCTATCGCTAAACATAACATCAAAACAAAAGTTTTTTTTATTCCTGTTAGGATAACATATCATGCTCTTAATTTCCTGCCGCTTTACATTAGGTTAACCACCCCTATGCGGATTATTCATAGTTCCTCTGGCAGTACAAAAAAGAAGAATTATTAGTATGAAAGGAAAGGAATAGTTCTGCCAGTAACCCCTCTATGCCCTATGCTATATAGAGTTTCAAGGATAGTCAGAGCTTCCATATTCCAAATTCCAAGTCGGCGATCATTGTTGCCGTCTACTGGATAAAAGATGTCGCTAGGGGTAGGGTACTGTCGGCATTACTGTAGATACAGAAAGTACATAGCACGGCGCAACAATTAAATCAGTCTTATTTTTAGTACATTGTGTCTTAAGGGCGGTAAACAAGGAATTACGAACGAGAGTCTATTAGAAGCCCGAAGTCGAAGACTGAGGGCTTTAATGAGTCGATGTTCGTAATTCTAGTACCGCCCGTGCGACATACAATGTTTTTCATCACATTTGCGTGTAAAATTGTATATTTGTAAAAGAAAAACTAATATTTTTTCAATAATTGCCGATACCGCTGACTGCGCTCTTGGCAGCGCCAGCTCCGCGCCCCCCTTCCCCCACAGCATGTGCATGTGCCCCACGTGCGCGCGCCGCGCTCCTGCACGCCATGCAGTAACAAACTCATTTACCGACCTTGGGCTTCATGACAAGAAAATGTGTACGGGCAACGACTCATTTACCGACCACGGGATTCATGACAAGCACATTAAGGTCGAGGGTTTTATTTGGGGGGTTGCAACCAAGGTAGTCTGCGTTTCAACACTGTTTACGAGCAAGTGTGATGAAAAAGTAATTGTACCACCTACCTACCTGAGATTAGTTGCGTGTTTGGTGCTTAATCATGTAATTGACTGACCTAAATAAGCCTTAGATGTCGCAAGACAACCTATATAAAGAGTCCGATTCAGACTAACCTGCATGCAAAGAAAAAAAAAACAGAAAATTTATTTTCCGAATTCTACCTAAACATCAGAAATGAAATATGTCATTGAACGGCGTGTGTCGCGTCTAGCAGTATGTTATATATTTTTTTGTAGAAGATTTAGATGGTGACGCCGGCATTGTTGTCATATCGGACTCCGGTTCGGGATCAGCTGTTGTCCGCGCATGTGCAGCTGCCGAGGGGCGCTCTACGCCATTGACGCGCGGTCGCTCGCCCGGCATAGCCGCCGCTCCCGTCCGACGGTCGTCGATGGACGCGCGTGCCTCGGTGTGAACGTTTGCCCCGACTGTGCGGTGCTGTGTTATTAGTTACGGCCCACTGGGACGGTCGCCAGCATGGACGCGGTGCTGGCAGCGCTCGTCGCGCTCATGGCACTGGCCGCCGCGATGGCCGCCGTGATAAGCACGCTCTCCAAAGCTGCGATTTTCGCTCTCCTAGCGATCGCGCCATGCGTATATCGCTACAGGAAACGCATTTACGTAATCGTCAAGACATTACCCCGGGATCTCAAGTGAGTACCTCTTTTATATCGCTTCCGAAAATTGATTTAATATTTAAACGAGTTATTGATTGGAAATTATAGCGCTAGCTTTTGATGGACGTGGATTTGAGGAAGGTTAGAATCACGCCACAGGAAAATAATATTTTTTTTGCGGAAAATAAAACGCGAAACTAACTATATAATGATGTTTTTAATAATTTCAAATCGTTGTTGTTGTAATTTCGCATCTATCGTTAACGTGTTTTATCGCCGTTTCTTTCCTCTACATTCTTACTGTGAAAGCATATCGCAGGAAAATTAGTACCACTCGATACAGTGACCGTACTCGATAGCGACGGATTATTTGTAGAGGCGCTTTACAATTCTCCATACAAATAATTTACGCCGTCGCTATCGAGTACGGTCACTGTAAACGCATGGTACTTAGTTGTACTGAACACTGCGTAGTTTTTGTGTATTGTATAGAATCGCTATATCCACAAACTTTATCACTATTTGTTCGCGACGTGTGTTTATATATTAACGGAAATATTAATTTTCGCTGGGAAGCCGGGCCGGTAGCATTCATCAAAAAATGGGTACAGTCAAGTGTAAAAATACGAACTTATTCAGTTTCAAACATTACCACAGACTCTTATTCCGACGCAATAAGACCGTAGTAACATATTTTTGAGTGGTTCGAATAGATACTTATTTTTGCACTTGACTGTACACACGTTACTTGACATGACTGTCCAGGATAACTGTATCTTAATTTATATGCCATCACTTGGTTCGCGGGTTCCCTGTAATTTGGTCGTTCGTACGTGTTCTGAGTGCTTTGTCTGCTCATTGAGACTTCTTTTGCATAGTTAATTGGCATACCTGCAAAACGGAGGCAAATATATTGCTAGAGGTCTATAACCTGTCAACTCTCAATCAACAAATACAAAAGCAGTAGTGGGTGTAATAAAAATGCAAATGAATGGATTATTTCGAAAGCGTTCTCTACGATTATGAATTTGCTAATGGGTATATCTACCTTTACAGGTAGGAATGTAGGAATGAATTAATTACATAATTACAATTGACAAACGTAGATACTTGTGTATAAAGTGCAAGTTTAAATGTATACACTTGTTTTTTTCTTATTTGAAATTAATATTATACAAGGTTAAGGTCATTATTATTAAACAACTGAAAACTTTAGAGTAGCTTACTCAGAATCGGGAGTAGGATAGATAAACTGTATGTTAAATCATGTTGTGTGTTTTTAAAACCCTTTTTGATTGTGCCTAGCCTAGTATTTGTGAGTGAGGACCTAGACAAAAACCGTATTCAGGTGTAGTAGTTCATTTTGGCGGGAATGAAAACTATTTTGTTTTTTAATTGGTACTACAGAAACATCTGATATTTTTTCCATTGACTATAGTATGCTTATTCCTACTGATAAAAAAAAAATCAGCCACTTTTAAAAATTTCATCCATCGCCCATTTAATGTTTAGCGAGGTAGCATACCCACTATTTTCAATATTGGCCGTTTTTTGTCACTTTGATGTTCTTCTAAAAACTGCGATGGACAACTGACTAGTATAGGTAAATTATGAGTGTAGAGTTACAAAGCAGAACATATACGAACTTTTTAAATTATAAAGGTAGGTACCTACCTATTACAAAAAAAATATGACGTGTTTGAGGTTTTCAGTATTAACCCACTGTTACGCTATTAAAATTATATTTAAGTATATAATACTTACATTGTTACATTAGTCCGCTTATATAGTAGAGCGTAAGTAAATATATCTACACTTGGTTGGATTCAGCTGCTTGCACTGCACTGCACCATTTTGCTACAATGTGCTTCGTAATAAGCGAGGTAAATTAAAATAAGTCGTGCCACAAATTATACGTTGTGGTAAGGAGTCTGTTAGATGTTAAAAAAAACGTTGAATTCCTGCAGGGTTACTATCAGGGCCTAATTGCATTATAAAGTAGGTACATGCATTCATTTCGCACATGAATCTCAAAAACTCAGAGATACGAGCTCGGGTTTGAACCCACGATCCTCTACTTAGAGGTTATAGGTCAAACCACTTGGCCACCCCGGCTTTTTACCTACTTAGATATTATGTTTAGTTAACCTACAGGCCAAAGTTGGGGTATTTTTAGTATTAGTACTACTACTTATACTTATGAGCCGATAATGTTGAATCATGGTGGTTTCTAATAGGTAATGATAATGACAATGAAAATCGAGAATAACGTTACCTACTCCACCAAACCAAGATTTACCTATACCGTTAAAATAACGGCCCGTGATCTTCGACAGGCTTCGCTGCGCTTGCGCTTGGCTTAACTCCTGCCGTACTTGGAATCAGCTAATAGACCATGTTATATTATTCTGATGCAAAAATAAGGCGACCTATATGCCCAAAATGTCATCACCTATTTTTTAATTAATTAAGTTAGTCACAATCGGACGGTAAATAGTGCATGTAGGCATTATATGTGTAGAAAAGATAAATTAACTACATAACGCAATGCGTACAAAATATACCATTTTTTGTGGCAATGCCTTCCGCTGTAATAGTAAGCTGTAGCTATAAAACCGTCGAAAGGGTCAAAATTATCTTCTTACTTTAGCTCTACATAATAATGTCATGCATGGCATGACATTAACAGCATTGTAGATATTATTTAGCTCTTCTCTTCATGAGATATGAAATTGCTGCATTTGGTTTTTAAGGTTCCGTAGTGCTAATAAGGAAACCTGTTAGCCATGTCCGTCCTCTGCGGCTTGGCTTAGAGACTCTATCAGCACTAAAATCCGTAGTTTTACATGGATATACATATAATTTTACATATATACGGATAAGCAACACTTAATTAAAAAAATTAAGATCTTTCAAAAACATTTCATTTTTCATTTCATTCTTTCGATTTTTTTCATTTTTGTTTTGTACTGCTTTTGGTGATCAATAAATAAACTATTTGTATTGAATTGTATTGTATTTCAGCCATGCCAAGAACCTTTTTCGATTAAGTGATCCATTTGCGAAAATTGAGGAAATTTGAGGCTTTAAATAACTTTCTTTTAGATAATAATGCCCCCTCCCCTGCTAGATAAGCGGTTCGGTTGGCGTAAAAAATTAGAAAAAAAATATAGTTAGTAATCTAAGTAAAGGTGGGTCTACGCTAGACGAACCGAGCACGAGCGAAGCACGAGCGGAGCCGTTCCCGGCTTCGTCGTTCGCGGCGTCAAGTGTGGACACGTCCACGAGTGCACTGCGAGCGTGAAGCAAATCCCTTTGTGTTCGTCAAAGAACCGACAACTGGCGGAACGCAGCCGAGCACGAACGAAACGCTCGCAGCGCGCTCGTTCGAGGCTTGTAAGTCGGTCCACATTAGACGAATTGTGTTCGGCTCGTGCTTCGCTCGTGCTCGGTTCGTCTAGCGTAGACCCACCTTAACGAATTAAAAAGACTAACTATCACTGCTTATTAGCATTACAAGTTAACGAGTAACATTACATCAAACAAAACTAATAAGAGTCATCTCATTCCGATGGAATAAGGTAAAAAATGGATACATATACTCGTCTGTTTATAGTCGACTAATACAATACACTCCATGAACCCAACTTTCAAGTTAAATAATTGATAAATGAAATTTTAAAATTTTCATAAACATGAATCAATAGGACGGAATTCGGTCGTCGGTCGAGATTGTACGGTCGATTTGTCGTTCGCACCTCGCTATTGACTTGGGGTTTGAACTTAAAATTTAGTAGGTGGGTAAAATAATAATTTTGTTTACTTTACTTTTTGGACCTATGGCATCAAAATGTGGTCCACTGCCAGCAAATCAAACATTGAATGTCTGCAAAGAGCTCAAAATAATAGTCTGAGAGTAATTGCAGGGGGGCCGTGGTTTGCGCGGTTTGAGAAAAAAAAACACCTTTTGGCTCCGGAACCCTAAAAAGGGCAAATGTGTACCCTTGAAGACGAGAGCTGGTCGATGGTCCACCTCTCTACAAACGCCACCTTCTCGCTCCAAAGATCTGATTATAGTCTTGCGACTGATGGCAGATAATAATAATAAAAAAAACTTTACGTATTCCTATTATATTATGGCGTCGTAATCAATGTTTTGCCATAACAGTTTCGGCTATCAGATCAGATTATAAGCCCGTCCGATCATGATAGTACAGTTAAATTGATCTAAAATGCTGTAATTAGCAGAAAGGTCACCGTGAACAATAAATAAACTAAAAAAAGCGATTAAGCCGATTTAAATATATACGTGATCCGATAAATTATGTTCCAAAGGTTAGACACATGATATCTAATGTCAACGCAATGCATACCTACTAGTGCACTCCGTCATTAAAGTATTGTAAATCACATTTAATTACAAAAAAAATATAAACGTTTGGACCCAACCATTATACACTAAGGTACGTAATGAAATGATAAAACTATTCACATTTACTAACAATAGCATTTGACATGACCCAGTCCTACTTAAATTACCAACAATCGAATAAACAGTATAATACTTAGAAGTTAGAATATTAGGTAGGTTTACAACTGTAGTTCGTCCTAAATTCTGAAAGAAATGCTGTAGGTACATACGTAACTCGTACCTTTACCTAATGACACATCAACACTTATCTAACCTGATGTTTGTGCTAGATAGAACTCTAGAAACAAAACTATTTGAACTGATCCATTGTTCGCAACCGCGTCGCTCGAGCGGATTTCGCCGACGCCACTGTAGCTGTTACTTGGTAGGTTCACTGCGCTTGTGCAAGTAAACAACTCACAATGAGTACTTTTACAGTTGTCTCATTTCCCTGTTATCTTGCTGTTTCCTGAAGGGTCCTGTTAAGGCGCAGTTTGACCCTGAACGCTTCCGACGAATGGTAGTACGAGTACATGAATACTTCTAGTAAACTGTGGAAATCGATAACCGCCACCTACATTCGCCACCTCGTGCCACCGGCCGGCGCTGTTAAACGTGGCTTGCGTTTGTTTACTTAGCTTAATAATAAATTCGATTAGAAACTGATTTTAAAATTAAGTAGGTAGTTACAATGCGTCAGTAGAAGAGTCGTGTATAATTACCAATTACCAATTAAGCTTTATCATATTGAAGATTCACAATTTTTAAAACGAAGCTTAGACGAGCGTCCATGATCTCGAGCAGCGCCACTCTTCACACGTAGGTACCTACTGTCGTTGCTTGTAATTGAAAGTTTATACGGAAAAATTATGAATTATAATGAAGAAATAAAATACACGTATTATAAAGATCGCCTATAAAAAGTTTTTAGACATAATTTCATGTTTTTGTTAACGAACCGATTTCATCAAATCATGTAAGTATTAGATACGTCTACACGAATGTACTCGTATATAATGAATATTAGGTAACATATTTTTTTATCGTTTTGCTAATTCAAGTAGTTTTTAGGGTTCCCTAGCTCAGTTGGCAAAAACCGAAACAGTGTCGCTCTGTTGATAAGTATACTTGGTTTGGATAGGTAATTAATTAAATGTAAACAAACTTCAGCTGCCAGATTTGGTACATTCAAGGATTTTAAACATTTTATTTATCTATCATTGTAATACAAACTAGACTAGTGTATTTCAGTACAGAAATGTAAATGTTTAGAAAGTTTAATGGGGGAATTTCAATATTTAAGACACCAATTAACGTTGTTTTGTTTGTAACATCCAAACCAAGTATAGAATGCATTTAAGTGACTACAGTAGAGTCGACTCGTGACCACGGCCGCTGCAATGTTGTCGAACCGTTGAGGTAATTTTAGTAATAGATAGTTCGTGATAAGACCCGAGAAATATTAGTTATTTTAGTAGTCTAAAATACGAGTATGTAGATAAGAACTAAATATTATATACCATATATTACCATATATTAGAACTATATATTATCTTTATAAATTATAGCACTTGCAATAGCATGGGTTCGCACCTCTGAGTTTTTCGAAATTCATGTGCAAGATTAATTCGAAATTTACCACGAGCTTTGCGGAGAAGGAAAATATCGTAAAGAAACATGCATAAAGCCGCAAAGCAATTTAATGGTGTGTGTGTGAAGTTCCCAATCCGCACTGGGTCCGCGTCGGAACGACGGCCCAAGCACTCTCTGTCTGAGAGGAGGCCTGCGCCCAGCAGTGGGACGAATATAAGCTGGGATGATGATGATAATTAATGATAACTCTTAATCATACAGTGTTTTTGTTATTTACATGTGTCACGGGGCTTTGTAAAATATCTTCTCTACCTAATCTACCATTGCGCCGAACTTATCCCACCCGTCAAACCTGTCCTAATGTTCTTAATTCGGCTGCGGCTCACTAACCTTGGCATTCTCCACAGCACAGCTGACATTATTGTCCTATTTTTAGGAAAAGTTTAACTCCGCGTTAATTCATTGAGCTTTTCAACTAAATATAGGTACTTACTTATCTTTAAGGAAATTTACGTTTAGCTTGATAATTTAGGAAAGGGTCACATTTCGACGGGTCTCTTACTCAACCTCGTATACCTACTTATTTACGAAATTCGAATTTGATTTTCATATAATTTCAAATACGAGGTTGAATCAGAGATCCGTCGATTTCAGTTGATTTCTCTACGCTTCGGTTTGAAGCGTTAAACGCTTAGGTAGATGAACATAGCACAACTAATAATAACGAGGAACAAAAATATGATATGGCTTGAAAACCATATATTTATCCCACTCAGCCTATTTTTTAACGAAAAAATAGGTTATGCGATTCAAAAAGAACATCAACACATGCAAACTTTAGATTTATTATACGGCGAAACCATTATTTTTTAACCAAGGTATGGGGTTTGTGAATTAGGGCACAGGGGCTTGGCTTTTCCTGGGATTGGGTAACTTTTTTTACAGCGAAAGCGTTACAATGACCTTGTGCGTCTTGGCCACCAATTTTACATGAAATATTTTTGATGGAGCCGTGGAGGCCTCAAGCAGAGGATCGTGGGTTCGAATTCGGGCTCGCACCCCTGAGTTTTTCGAAATTCATCTGCGAAATTACATTTGTTTACACGAGCTTTACAAAACAAAAACATCGTGAGGAAACCTGCACCAACCTGCTAAGCTATTTAATGGTGTGTGTGAAGTTCTTAATCCGCACTGGGCCCACGTGGGATCTACGGCCCAAGTTCTTTCATTCTGAGTAGGCCGTATATGGCCTGGAATGATGATAAAGAAGATTTTTGGTGGGATACGATTTCCATCTCGCTCATAAAAGCGTGTAAGCGTTTGCTGTGTCTATAGCGCCAGCGTGTCTGCGGAGCTACTATGAAATTCGAAAATCGAAGTTCGTGTCGTTCCGTCCCTCTCACTCTAGTATTAAACAATAATATATAAGCGTCAGCGAGTTGGCAAGACACGAAGTTCGAATTTTGCACTTCGTAGTAGGTACAGGTACAGGGCCTGAGGTCTAGGTTGCGTAGGCGAGGCGAACACGATGCGTTCAGGAACTTCAGGGCTGTATTATCAAAGGTTTGGCATTTACTCAAATCCGCCTCCACATGTCTAAAGGTCACTAGGTAGGTAACGAATTTTCTCATGTATTGCGTACGACAATTTTGTAATTAGGTACCTATTTGGTATAGGACAATGGACCCCTTTGTCTAAGATATGAATCAGAGAGCTTAATCACACCCTTCTGTAATGTGTTACACTAAACTACTTATGTTAAAAAATATATTGCGAGTGGATTCGGTCAAGAAGTTTTGGTTAATTAAATAACCATAAATGACTGTTTAACATTGCACTCATGAGTTTAACCAATCGAAATTATGAAGCCTATAGAATATACAAGCGACGAGTTGTCTATTTTTTCCTGGCTGGTAGATATTGGGTTGGCGGGTAGGTGTAAGTCGATACGATACTAGATACTTTTACTTGCTTGATTAGTAAATAAATTTTGTATCAGATAAGCGCTATTTACCACGAAATTTACCACGAGCTTTGCGGTGAAGGAAAACATCGTGAGGAAACCTGCGAAGCAATTCAATGGTGCGTGTGAAGTTCCCAATCCGCACTGGGCCCGCGTGGGAACTATGGCCCAAACCATCTTGTTCTGAGAGGAGGCCTCTGCCCAGCAGTGGGACGTATACAGTTGTGGTCATATAATTAAGAACGATTTTTATAGAGAAGATTTTTTCAAACTGACAAGTGTTACTAACTGCATGTATATTTTTGTACTTCTCTCGGTATCGTAAAACTTTTCCGTACTAGCGGTAATTTATTTATACATATAATTGGCTAAAAAAATAAATATATAAACTTTATACATTACATCTAAACCTAGTATACTACTTACGGCTGGTCATATAATTAAGAACGCTGAATAGTTTATTTTTTTTCAAATTTATATAGAGAACGGACGGCCGCTTTGTGGTTTTAGGTTATTATTCGAATAATTTTGGCGCCATTTAGTGCCGTAAAAGTCTTAAGGGCGATTGCTTCATATAAAAACAATGGGGAAAAAAAAGTTGTGATTAAATCTACAAGAGAAGTAATACTAAAACTTCGCGACAAGAATTGGTCGTATAAACACATAGCCGATCATCTGCAATGTTCAAAAACTATGGTTTTCCACGCCATAAAGCATTTTCCACGTATCAAACTACTTCAAATGTTCCGCGTGTACCTAGACAAAGAAATCATCTCGTCGAGATGATCGAAATATCGTTCGTTTGGCAAAACAAAATCCTTTTAAAGGGTCTAATACCGTCTAATGAGTTAAGAAAAAAAATATTTTGGCGAAAAGAACCCTTCAGCAATCTCGGCACGCATTTTCGAAGGCGTTTGGTAGAAGAAAAAGTTGCACGGAAGGATAACAAGGAAGGTGCCTATGTTGAAACGGTGTCATAGGCAAGCCCGCCTTGCATTTGCAAGAAGATATGAAAACTGGACAGTCAGACAGTGGAAAAAACGTTCTTTTTCTGACGAGACAAAAATAAATAGGGTATGTTCTGATGGCAAACGATATGTAAGATGGCCTTCAAATAAAGCATTCGACCCAAAGCACACAAAAGTGACTTTAAAGCATGGCGGAGGGAAATGTGAAAATTTGGGGATGTTTTCTGGACATGGTGTTGGACCTGTTAGGCTGATAGAAGGAAACATGGATCAATTTCAATACAAAAACATACTGGAAGAAGCAATGTTACCATATGCTGAAGGCGTGCTTCCGGTTATTTGGACATTCCAGCATGACAATGATCCCAAGCATACTGCACGTACCGTTAAGGAATTCCTCACATCGCAATCAGTTTCTGTCTAGATTGGCCAGCCAACAGCCCGATCTTAACCCAATAGAGCATCTTTGGTGCGAAGTCAAGAAAAAGGTTTCAATCGACAGTGTGGCAATTTAAGAGAACTGTATGACGCTATTCTTAGAAGAATGGAACTCTATCTCTCTTGCGAAATGTCAAAAAATGGATAGATTCAGTGCCTCGCCGGTGTAAGGCAGTAATAAAAGCCGTGGACATGCTACTAACTATTAATTTTAGTTAAAATGTATTAAATTGCTTTTTTTTGTGTACAAATTCACGTTAGTGTGATTTAGTTAATCTAAGTTTCAAATAAAAAACTTTCGAGCAGTTCAATAAATCGTTCTTAATTATTTGTCCAGCTTCATACTATTTTAATTTGTTACTAAAGAGATTAAAACAAAATTTGTTAAATTGTCAGCAATTTATTCTTTATTCTAATCCCGTTTGCTCTATACATGAGGCTATTTCATAACG
>NC_133474.1:9067526-9071287 GCF_025370935.1 Choristoneura fumiferana
TAAGTATGTATTTATCTATATAAGTATGTTTATCCGTTGCCTAGTGTTCATAGCACTTTTGCTTAGTTTGGGACTTGGTCAATTGGTGTCAAGTGTCCCATGATATTTATTATTTATTTAGTATTTTTTTTACATTTTCATATTTGTGCGAAGTGTATTCAAATAGGTAACACACACATACTTTCATTCGCTCATTCAATCTATTCGTGCCAGCAGGGCTACTGCGAAACTCGAAACTCGAAGTTCGTGACACTCATACTATTTAATATGAGAGCGAGAGGGACGGTACGATACGAACTTCGAGTTTCGTAGTAGACCTGCAGCTCTTGTGAAACGACCTGTACCTACGTGAGATTCCCATACCGCACTGGACGTCCCTACGTCCTAGACGTATGCAAGACTATACGTAGTTTCAATCTTGACGCTTAATGTAAGTACTAGGCCAAAAAAATTCAGACGCCTCTGACACTTGAATCTATTAAGGGACTGCTGTTTACCATAAGACTTTTTTGTAGGTACATCATATTTTCTTGTGAATAAATGATATAGACCGAGTTGAAGATGATGATGATGATTATTATTCTATTACTTATTTCGCGAGTCTGTTTTACTGATTGTCAGAAGCGTCTTCGTCTTCGTGAGAATCAATTGGCTACGGTACCACGCCACTGCTGGACAGTTTATATCTTATTCAACGAAATAATCCGGACAGCCGTCGTCTTAAATCGAGTTTAGCACGACATGTTAGCCCCGAGAAAAAGAGCAACGAATTAGCCCGAAGCAAGTTAGCTCGATTTAAGACATGAGGTTATCCGGATTAATTTAATTAAAATATGAGCTAGTCTTACGGTAGTTTTATGTTCAAAGTCTATATCCTAATGGACGTTTGTAGGCACGGCTAGGTATTTTAGATCAAGCCTAAAATAGTGTAGTGCCGATCGATCGAGGAGCTCCCAAGTGCTCCGGAGGCCAGGAGGACTCGAAGGGTTCCGTAGCATTATCTATACAACATTCGACATAAGCAAAAACAGCTAAAAATCAAGTGTTCAAGTTTTTTATGGGAGTCCTCCTTAAATATTTATTTTATTTTAATTTCATTATTTATTTTTAAAGTGATTATACAACTAAAGGTTCTGTGAATATTTCAAGCGTCTACCTGTTGTCGTTATTAATATTGAGTAAAAAACGGCAAACAATTACGTTTGTTGTATGGGAGACCATGTATTTATTTTATTCTGTTTTTAGTATTTGTTGTTATAGCGGCCACAGTTATACATAATCTGTAAACATTTCAAGTGTCTAACTATTACGACTCAAGAAATAGAGCCCTGTGACAGAAGGACGGACAGACAGGCAGACAGCGGAGTATCAGAAGGGTTCTGTTGGCACCCTTTGGGCACGGAACCCTAAAAAAAGAGTAGTACACGCACTAACGAGAAAACGACGTTCAATATGACACCGCTAGGAAGCATACTGTTTTCTTGTAAGTACATGAAGTACAACTTTTTTAATTAGCGTACAATTACGTAAATTTTTCGTATATCTTTTTTGATTCACAAGAAATTATGAAACTTGACTGCTAGATACTGAAATAGATAGCGCCGGCCAGAAATTATTCTTCCTGGCGATGACATATTGATCAATGTTTTCTCGTAATTAGGTGTAGTACAATTTTTTTAATTAGCGTACGATTTCGTACATTTTCCGTTCTTTTTTATGTGAGTTTGAATTGTGACACTTTAAGACACCACGCTGTCATAGGTCCTACGTTACGAAGTTATTTCAAACTCCAAAACAATTATAACTTTGCTTGCATGCGTCATCGCATAGCAAACTTTCCCTTTGACGCCAGTACATCCTCAACTTAGTTATATACAAACATTTGCTAGATGTACCACCAACTTAATTTCCGAGCACGCTTATGTACATGTAACTGACAGGTATATAATGTGTTGAAGATACTTAAAATGAAACTTAAACTCAAAGAGAAGCTACCAGAAACCCATGGCAGACAACGCAGTGATCCTACAAGGGTTCCTTTTGAGTTAAGGAACTTAAAAAATTACGCTTCATTACATTAATCCGACCTAAAACCTGACACATTATTAAACTTGAGACAACAGAGCTTCAAAGGCTCTCACAAGGCTTAAACAAAACAAAGGTTTACCGTAATCCACAAATGTCTCGATGTCAAAGATTTTCTTAAAAATTTAAGCTACACGATGGGAAATACATACAAACTATGCAAGTTAAATAAATTTTTGGTAAAAATTTCATTTTTAATACAAGCTTTTTTTTTGCTGACTGTACTTTTAGTTCATTGTATTTGCATTGCCACCAAAAGCTAACTAAATTTGTATACAAATTTCAGTTGATGCCATTAAGCGTTGAAGAGTTCCATCCTGCGAAGACGGTCCTGGCCGAACTACCAGGATGTCACTACTAGATTATTGATTGTCGCGCAATTTACATAAGTATTCCAAAATTAAAGACAATCCGACTACTAGAAGTGGGTCAAATTTAACTTGCAAGATTTGACCCGCACATATATAAATACATACAAGACAAGATACACTGCAAGTTAAAAGCTTTTAATATCTGTCAAAAATTACATTTGAGTACAAGCTTTTTTAGAAACCTTAAAGTGTTTTAAAAGACCTATCAAATTGTGCCACGCGTTGATTTTTGCTGATTTTTTTTCTGTTAATTGTAGCGTAGGTAGCATAAATACAGAACAGCTAAAAAATTTTCTATATCAAAAAGATAGGTATTTATTCAATCGAACCCGTTTTGCGTTGCCGCTAGCAAATTTTATACGCGTCATTGAATGACCTAAATAAATAAAATGGTCGATTCTTCATCTTTCATCCGTCACAAGTAGTAACCTTTACTTGTTTGCAAATTAAATATTTCCAGTGAAACACGAGATTTGTAAAAATTTGAGGGTAGAATTCTATTATTCAAGGGTATGTATGTATAAATGGTTGCTGGACGAAAAAATATTTTTTTAACAAAAACTTGTTTTTTTCTGTAGTTTTATGGGAAATTTATGATAGTAGTAAGCAGATAATTTAAGTAAGTACACATTGCATTAGCTTGAAAAAAAATTCACAATAGGTGACGCCATGTAATAGTAGTAATATTATATTTTAGTATTTCTCGCTCACGGTTCGATAGCGATTTTCACAATAGGTGACGCCATCTATAGTAGTATAGTAGATTGATAACCAAGGGTGGAAAGTGACCCATTTCACCCGAGGTATTAACGAAGTGAAAGCGCCAATGGTTCGAGGGGAAATGGGTAATTTCACCCGAGTTAGACACTCTACTTTTCATTTCGACTGTGAGGAAAGTAAAATACTACAAAAAAAAGAGAATAATAATAAATTGAATTTACCTATATACAACCTCCAACGGTACCGGTTTGCGACTGGCCGACTAATATCCACGTGGCCGCGACTATTAAAACTTTACTTTCCACCCTAGAGATGAAAACGCAATTTTCCACTCGGTTATCTACCCATGAAAATTAAACTTTCCGAACAGGAGAGATGAAAATATATTTTAGTATTTCTCGCTCACGGTTCGATGGTGATGGATGTAAAAGTTTGCTCTTACGTGCGATGGCACCACATAGCGACAAATAGTTTGACAATCTCGCAATGGTTTTAAAATACCTATGCAACGATACCCCACACTATAGGGTTAGTCGAAAAAAAAACCCCCACTTTACGTCTATGGGAGGTACCCTAAAAAAATTA
>NC_133474.1:9074041-9111962 GCF_025370935.1 Choristoneura fumiferana
TTTTGTTTTGCGCAAACGAACGATATTTCGATCATCTCGACGAAGATGACTTTCTTTGTCTAGGTACACGCGGAACATTTTGAAGTAGTTTGAGACGTGGCAAAATGCTTTATGGCGTGGAAAACCATAGTTTTTGAACATTGCAGATGATCGGCTATGTGTTTATACGACCAATTCTTGTCGCAAAGTTTTAGTATTACTTCTCTTGTAGATTTATCACAACTTTTATTTTTCCCCATTGTTTTTATATGAAGCAATCGCCTTTAAGACTTTTACGGCACTAAATGGCGCCAAAATTATTCGAATAATAACCTAAAACCACAAAGCGGCCGTCCGTTCTCTATATAAATTTGAATAAAAAATAAACTATTCAGCGTTCTTAATTATATGACCAGCCAGTAAGTAGTAATACTAGGTTTAGATGTAATGTATAAAGTTTATAAATTTATTTTTTAGCCAATTATAATATGTATAAATGAATTTACCGTTAGTACGGAAAAGTTTTACGATACCGAGAGAAGTACAAAAATATACATGCAGTTAGTAACACTTGTCAGTTTGAAAAAATCTTCTCTATAAAAAATCGTTCTTAATTATATGACCACAACTGTATACTTTATATACAGTCACCTGCATTCATATCTGCCACAGCCGAGCTGCAAAAATATCTGACACGTCGAAATAGAGTTGTATCAGATATTTGTGCACGCTTGTTCTGTCAGATATTAGTGCTAGTGACTGTACTTGCATCAATTGTTATCCATCCTACATATGTTTATTAGATTTCAAGTCAATCCGAAAACTGAAAGTGAATCAAAATAATTTGCGATACTTAGCTTATAAAAGGATAAGGGACATTATACAGATGAGTACTATAGTGACAGTTAGTTTTGTATGCATTTGCTAACACAAAAAAAAACGCACGCATATTAACATGCCTGAATGAGGCGAAAAATATATCGACATTAGTTCTCGGAGCAAACACGATAACATAATTTCTGCTTCTCTTATAATTAAATTTGTAGTAGATACTGAAGGAGTTATAGAATGCCAGTTCACTTTGCGTAGCAGTCGTTTAACTGGGTACTAAAATACGCGAAGTCTGAGGAGCCGCTTCATGACCTTTCGAAAATAGCAGTAGTAAATGTCTCGTGTCTACGAAAGATAGAACAGGTTACGTACGTTGTGAGATGACGCTGATGATCATAGTTAATTGAAAATTACGTATGTAATCGAAACCATTCCTAATCCTTACCTATATATAGACCAAAAGCCAATTATAAAGCATCTAGGTAGGTAGGTAGAGACTAATTTCTCACGTTCCCGCTCCCGCAACCAGAGTTTAGAGTCTAAAGTATTGTGAATATTAACATAAGTTCCTAATTTCCTAACTCCAATTTTTTCCTGATCTGTTTGTTTCTATTGTATCTATTCGTAACTAGGCTAGGTTTCGGAGCTAAGTATTTAGTAGGCAATTGTTTTTCGCTATATTGAAAACGGCTACCACGCACGGCTATAGTATATACGATAATATAGTCAATTAGGTATATAGGTTATATTCATGGCGCAGTTCAAATACTTAACATAATAACTGTCTACTTCAGTTTACTTGTTTACACCTTTCAAAGTCAAAAGTCAAAGTCAAAATATCTTTATTCAATTTAGGCTATAACAAGCACTTATGAATGTCAAAAAAATCTACCACCGGTTCGGAAAATCCGGCATGAAACTCAACGAGGTATATTTTTTTAAACAGATTTACAATAGGTATTAATAAATTAGTATCTATCACAACACAAGTATTTAACACAACTTTATTTTTAACACAGTAGGTTCGCTATTAGAAGGGATCGCTAAATGCGAATCGGAATTATTTCCAAATATCCCTGTCCATGATAATAATCATTAACTTTATAATACGCCTTAGATATTATTGTCTTCTTGACAATATATCTGAATTTTGTATCGGTTTAATTTGTAATATTTTTTGTAATTTAATAAATGTATGCAATTTCCCAGAAAGAACTTTTTGGTTTTAGCCAGTCCGTAAGATGGAACTTTAAGCTTCCCTGTGTTTCTATTTCTTTGTTTGATAATAGGTAGATTATATGAAAATAGGTTGCCACCCCTATCCTATTAAGTATGTTTCGTAAGTATTTTACCTACTTTGACTGGGCAGCTAGAACCGCTAGACCTATATTTTTGAAGGAATAGTTTTCTTATACTAAACTTCTTACTAAAAATCCTAGACCAAATTCAGGGAGGAAAACCATTGATATTATTCATCGTCAAGCATATTTTGTTTTATTTAAAGAATAGTCACCCAGGAAATAAAACGAAAAGTCCCGCGGAAAAGGCACGGAGGTTGGGATTAACAAAATTGCCTTAATAAGGCCCCATTTAAGTATTGGAGCATACTACCACAGAATCAAAAGCAGCTATCGAATACATACCTGGCAAAGGATTTATAGTAGTACTAGCTTTTGCCCGCGACTTCGTCCGCGTGGAATAGTAACTTTGGGAAGTATTTAATTTATTTAGTGTACCTATTCTGCCAATAATAGCACATAGAAACTTCTACGGTTTACTGAAAATAACTTAATCACGTGCCGAAATGGCAAGTTTAATAAAGATTCATCGATTTATCTTCGATAATGACGACCTTCCATATGAACTTTCATTCCCTATTTCATGCCCTCACAGGTCGAATTTTCAAAAAAGCTCAAACAAATAACGACTTATTTCTTATTAAGTGTCTAAATGCCAAGTTTCATGGTTTTATTTTCGACAGCGACGAACTTCCACCATATAAATGTTTTGCTCTATTTGTCGATCCTTGTTTTTTGGATTGCTCCTCTACCACTCAAAGGTTGACTGGCAGAGATCCCTGCAGGGATAAGTCCGCCTTTGTACTTAACACAACTTTTATTTATGTAACCTTTTTGTTTTTCCTTTTTGTACAATAAAGAGTATAAACAAACAAACAAACAAACAAACATAAACTTTCACCCCCTATTTCAACCCCTTAAAGCCTCTTTTTCGCAATAAAAGATAGCCTATGTTCTTTCCCAAGGTCTATTCTATCTCTGTACCAAATTTCATCCAAATCGGTTCAGCGGTTTTTGCGTGAAAGCGTAACAGACAGACAGACAGACAGACAGACAGACAGACAGACAGACAGAGTTACTTTCGCATTTATAATATTAGTATGGAGTATGGATATTAGTATGGATTTTCAATAATTACAATGGATATTGTAACATAACTAACACAATAAGGTTCAATTTACAAGTCAATACATGTGGTCGCTAAAACGCCTGTACCTTTTTAAGGGTTAAATATCCGCGCCTTGCCACAAAAACTTACACGTCTTAGAGATGCGTGAAAAGGCATTTTTCTTTGAACTGGTATGTTTAAACACATGTTAAACGAGTGTCTAATTTTTGTGGTACCTACCTAACGAGAGTAATGATCAAAAAAGAGAAAAAAACTAGGTCGAATCGAGATACAAAAAAATCGAATTTAATTACTCTCTCTCGCTTATCTGATAAGAGATAACGAAATGATGGCAGTGGCTGCTGTTCTCGTAGGTTTTTATATTACATAACGGCTTGTATGTGTATATTTTCATTCGATGTAGATACAAAAACGAAAACATTATACTGCTCTACAACTTCTAATGATCATACATTCATTACACATGTAGGTGATTGACGTCGTTTATGAAGAGACGTTGTTGTCAAGAGACCACGATCATAAGATCGAGTGTGTCCTCAGAAGGACAGTTTGTTTATGTTCTCAGAAGAACAGTTGTTTGTTTTCCTCGTGCAAGATCATCGCAGTATTTCTACATCTTCATCTTCAAGCCTCGAGGAATCTTCGTCGTACTCCGGAGAGCGGAGACTCGCTTCACTCGAAGTACATCGGAGCTACGACGACATGTTCACTCCTCGACGGCCGCGCGCAGAAAAGAGCGAAGACGATTGCCGCGCGGAGTTTTGTAAGACGCGAGCGAGAGATCCGAGCGTTGCATAGCTCACGCATCCTCTCGCTCATTTAGAGCGAGAGCGCGGCGAACGATTCTGTCCTCCGGGAACCTCGCACTAGTTGCGCTTTGTTTATATTGTATATATTAGATCATTTTTGTAAATAAACTCTTCTTCTTCTTCTACACGCAATCAATTAGGGTGTTTCACTTACCTGCCACCAAACATCCCTAAACACACATAAGTACTCTACAAGCTAGAACTCCACTCTAGAAGCGTATAAATGATGATGTTAGATAAAAAAAACAATAATGTTTATCTGTCATCCCATTCTACTAATATCCCGCACTTCCCACTAATATTATAAATATGAAAGTTTGTAAGTCTGTTTGTTTGTTTGTTCCTTCATCACGTCTAAACCGCTGAACCGATTTAGATGAAATTCGGTATACAGATAGCTTGCATCCCGGGGAAGGATATAGGATAGTTTTTATCCCGGAAAATTGCATAGTTCCAGCGGGATAGGGAAAACCGAAGTCTACGCGGACTGATGAGTGGCTGGTAACGGCTAGTTTATTATAAAGTACTTACCTATCTGGGCTAAAACTCGAAGTGAGCATCACTTTTTACCCTAAAATTAGACGCCATTGAGTAGGTACCTGAAGTACCTAATTTGTTTTAATGTTCCAACATAAGACCTATGACCTTACTTTAGTACTTTACTTAGTCTTGCCCCTTTGTACATACCTATATTACCTATAACTCCAGTTTAAAACAACTTTGTCATTTACCAACCACAATGTCCATTCCAGTTTGGATGGGAGTCTAAGTACTTATGTGATACATAATTATTTCCTCAAGAGGAATGGACCTTTGATCGCTGTGACAAGTATTATTATGCAAAGACTCATGTGCATGTATCATAATGTTTGTCAATTACATTTGTTTCTTTATATTTGTACAATGGAGTGTTTACATACCTACATACTAAGTCATAGCGCAGTCCTTAAGCGTAGCTTATACTTACTTCTTTCTCTTGGCATTAACTGCCTATAGTCTCCAATTTCCATACTGTATGATCTTCGAAACATTTTTAAACTCATCTTTTTTGTCTTTATCTTTTCGATTTTTTTTTCGTAATTAACCACTTTAAAGTAACAATGTTACTTAACCTTAGGGACAACTTAATTTTTATTCATTGCCAATGCACCGATTGGACTTGAATTGAAAAAGGTATTGTAAATTCTTATAAATTACGTTAATTTTACATTAACAACACAATCAGAACATACCACACACGTGTTACATATACATCGGGGTTTTCGGTGCGGGAATGTTTGACATTAGCCAAAGAGTAGGTATTGACATAAAAAACAGAATGCACTGTGGTAGGTTTCTGCCTATCGAATATTTAATTGAAAAAAAAAAGAAAAACATAATATTTATATAAATGAAAAGAAAGATATGAACCTGTTCTTAAGTCCCTACTCGCGCCTTTTACAATTACCGACGTAGAAAGATCGTTTATTTCGTTGAAATGGATATTTACAGAAAGGCACCGTAATTTGACTGTTCCAAATATAGAAAAAATATTAATATGTATTTTGTTACGAAAATCGCGTTAACTGCATGAAATTTTAATGTTATTTTTATTATTATCTTATAAGATAAGCCTTATAAGGCTTGGTAGTAAAGCTAAAGTACCCCCTAAATTAGTTAAGATAAAATTGTATTATAGTTTGTATACATTTCGCAGAGAGGTAGTTATTCATTAGGCATAATAAGATTTTTTCAGACTAACCTCTCTGTTTATCTCTACTCTTCCTGAAATCATTCCCGCACCGAAAACCCCGATGTATGACATGACATATAAAAGCTACAAATGTGACAAATGACTTGCAGAAGTCAGTAACGATTTGTAGCTTTTACAATGATGATGACTCGATGAAGTCAAGAAGTCTTGTAAACTCTCACTTTTGAGGCCCTGTGAGAAGATTGTAAAATATCGTCCATCTACTTTCTCAACCTCATATCTACCCGAATTGTATCAAACAATTGAATCAACACCATCATACTTAACATGGTACGTGGTTGAGAAAATACCTACCAGGACGATATGCCTGCCTGTAGTAGTCAACCTTTTTTGCAGGTGGTAGGACCTTGTGCAAGGTCCGCCCGGATTGCTACCACCATCTCGCTCGCTAATCCTGCCGTGAAGCAGCAGTGCTTGCACTGTTGTGTTTCGGCGTGGAGAGTAATACAGCCGGTGAAATTACTGGCACCTGAGGTATCCCATCTTAGGCCTCTAGGTTGGCAACGCATCTGCAATACCCCTGGTGTTGCAGATGTTTATGGACGGTGGTGATCTCTTACCATCAGGAGACCCACTTGCTCGTTTGCCATCCAGTCGAATAATAAAAAAAGTTTAACACGCAATCGTTTTCAGATAGCGTCCAAGTCCAACCAAGTGTCGCGCGTGATGCAAGAGCACGTTGGCCTGAAGCGCGG
Source organism: Choristoneura fumiferana (assembly GCF_025370935.1). NCBI lineage: Eukaryota > Metazoa > Arthropoda > Insecta > Lepidoptera > Tortricidae > Choristoneura > Choristoneura fumiferana. The sequence goes on from NC_133474.1 coordinate 9,080,536, forward strand.
CGACGTGGTTTGCGTGTTCATGCCCAACTGCGCCGAGTACGTGTGCACGTGGCTGGGCGTGGCCAAGGTGGGCGCCGTCTCCGCCCTCATCAACAGCAACCTGCGCCACAAGCCGCTGCTGCACTGCATCCAGGTCGCCAAGGCCAAAGCTGTGGTTTTCTCTGAACAACTGGCTGACGGTAAGATTTCGATACAGCAAAGGCTGTGAAAATCTGCTGCTTAGCATGCGTAAACCACTTCCATGCATGCATGCATACATTGTGTTCTAGCAGTTGAATTATAATTCTGAAACTTCCAAATAAATCCCATGGTGGTCTTAAAAAGGTAGAGGCAATTTAGCGACCACATGCATTGACTTGGAAATTCTACCTTATTGTTTTTGTACTAAGTTACAGTATCCATTGTAATTATTGAAAATACTACTAGCTTTAAGAATATCCTTTGATGTATTCGATAGCTGCTTTTGATTCTGTGGTTGTATGCTCCAATAAACGGGGTCTTATTATGGGTTAACATGCCATACAAAACACCCGTGCCAAGTTTCGTAACGAGTCCACCAAGCAGCTACAATTTTAAAATTTTATCCCTATGACGAGTGAATATTGGGATCAAAAATAATATGTAGCTTTTATGTTATTCCAGAAGTCCAGGTACCTATCTCCATATCCAATTTTATCCAAATCCGTAGGTACCGCCATTTAATTTTTATCGTGAAAGAGTAACAAAAGCACGCGCGCACATTATGGCCAAACTTTCGCATTTATAATATTAGTAGGATATAATGGGTAACATAATTATATTTTTTCCATTGGGGGAGATACTAATATAAAGTGTAGTGTATCACTTGGTAACTAGCAAAATATTTTTTGCTCGGGTGGCGTAGGTAAGATCATGCTATATACGCTCACGATTAGATGTATAGGTACTGTAGAATTCCTTAATCCGCTCTTGATTCAAAAGCGTATGCTCACCGTGAAATAATCGTGGCCAATCTGCACATCTGGGATGGAAGCGTTGTTAATTAATTACCTTCCCTCCTTACTTATTCTTTTATCATATCCACTATTTTCAGTTTCTTAAGTAATACAAAAAGAAACGCGTACTTAACCCTTTTTACAGAATCATTTCATTGCATGTCTACCTATCTATCGGTCAAAACAAAGTGTTTTTCCGCTATGCAATCATTGTTTACGTTACTTGAAATCTTGACCGATAAGCACTAAGTACCTACGCAGGAACACGTGTGTACTCATTCAGAGGTTAGCGTCACTCATGTGCAAAAATAACTGTAGGGCTACTACGAAACTCAAAGTTCGTATCGTACTGTCCCTCTCGCTCTCGTATTAAGTGTCGAGTTTCATAGTAGCCCTGCTAGTTTTTGTGAGCACGATTCTACTGTCAAAGATTCTACGCAAGGTTAAAAATAAAGTCGTCGCGTCGCATCGCGAAAAACCTCCAATACGGAATACCTACCTCCTTCTACGTATACGTTATGCCTATCCAATTTATTAAAAGTGTAAACAAACAGATTTCATCAAAATTCTTGTATACACACACACACACTGGATCAAATCAATAACACATTTATCTATAATTCGTGTCTTTTAACTAGATCATCATCCCATCCCAGCCTATATACGTCCCACTGCTGGGCACAGGCCTCCTCTCAGAACAAGAAAGGAGGCCTGATCTTTAACTAGATGTCTAATCACTTTTTTCACCAAAATTCACTTGATTTCCATATTTATTTTTCATTTGAAAAATCTTCGTCAAAATCTGACGTTATTTCTTGATTGAAACGTGTATAATCTGTAGTAGCATAGAATAGCGTAGATGGTGGAAAATTTGTCACTTTAAAAATCGATTAATGCGCGGATGAATAAGCGATTTTTATTTACTTCTATAAAATAAAAAAATAGTTACTTACTGCTTTTATAATTGAATAAACTTCTCCATCTATTCCATTGTAAAGGTTGCCTGGAAGAGATCGCTCTGAAGCGATAAGGCCGCCTATTGCTCAGAAATACTCACCTCGGAAATACCTCAGAAAGTCTCTGTGTATTATATACCTGTTTTCTGTAAGTAATTGCTTGCTATGTGTAGGTGTGCAATAAAGAGTTATTGTATTGTATTGTATAAACAGTCTTTTGAATTAAAATCAAAAATTCAAATCATTTATTCAGTAAATAGGCCGCAATGGGCACTTTTACACGTCATTTTTTAAACTACCAGCGCTTTCGGAAAGACCATCATTGCCAAGAAGAATGCGCCGCAAGAAACTTGGCAGAAAGTATTTTTTTCATAATAATATAATTACAAATAAAATACTTAAAAACTATAGTATATAATTAAAGAAAAAAATACAAAAAATAACAATAATAATAATACAGGGATGTATGGGGTCCCTTAGTTAAAATACTAAACACTAACTATATCTAAACTATATTACGTTCAGTGGAAGTGTCAAATGCTTCCACCGTCATAAATTTTAAAATAAATCAAGTATTGTAAATAATAAAATATACAAAAATACGTTGATCTATTCAATCAATAAATAATCGATTTACTGAACAGATTAATTATTTGTCAATAGGTTCTAGGTTTTCTTTCACATCACTTAATGTCTATGGTCGGGTTAATGGCGTCTTTGTTTACGTTTGTCATAAATTGGATCGGAATACAATATACATCGAGGTTCATTTTCATTAAATATGCCTAAAAATCTTTCTACGAGTAAAAGTCAGTTTTATTTTCAATCTGATTCAAGGTCAAATTTGTTTTAATTTACCTTACACAAAAAAATATAAGTACATAGATATAATAGTCCTAATTCAGGACATCCTTTTCTCCCCATATCAAGGACTTTACTAATGCGTAAATCAACCAGTCCCTTTCATTGACAAAGAAACGACGCCCCTCATCCTTTGCGGTGCTTCTTACAACTCTGTCGTGAAAACCAGCCGTCCATTCAACAAACTTGTAACATTCCAGCTATCGCCGAAGTCCGCGACCAGCTCCCTCCAGACATGAAGCTGTTCCAACTGTACGGAAAATGCGCCCCGGGCGTCCTGGATTTCAGCGCCGAGATGGATCGCCACCCGCCCGAGTACCCACTGGTCACAGAACAGCTGTACTACAAGGATACGCTTCTTTACATCTATACTTCGGGAACTACCGGGATGCCAAAGGCTGCTGTGTTGCCAAACTCCAAGTATGTTTTGCAATTTTTTTTCGACGATTGTGATTTATGAAACTTTTTTTGACGATTGTGAAACTATTTTTCTTGAAGGTATAGGTACAGTCACCAGCACCAATTTTGTGTTTTCGTATGCATAATTTATTTATTGTCCTGGTATTACACCCGGGTTTTTAAGCTGTGGGCCGCTTGACGCGAGACGTCACTCAATGCACTAACATATGTCTCGAGTATTCGAGACTGAATTCGTAATAGTTTTCCAGTGACTCTTGTTCTGTTATTTTTTTATTGTTGACATTGTTGTTATGTTTTATTGTAGTTAAATTGTTAATTGTTACGTTTTTCGTTGTTTTTCCTTCATTGTTGTATGAAAGGATGGAGTCCTCAGTCAAAGGACGAGCTGCCCCGTACCTTGAGATCCCCTGAAATGTCACTTTGACAATGACGAAACTTTGTTTCACTGTTGCCTGACACCCCACTTTTCCGCTTTTTAGCCCGCGTTTTTGCCACTGGCCCCGCTATCCGCGTTAAGCTAACGCGGATCCGCTTTTTTAAAATATACACGAACAACTTTTAAATGTTACCACTTGCTCGTGGAAAAAGGTGGTAAATTCAAAACATCGAACGAACGAAACAGCCGAACGCTTACGGTGCAGGTACTATTCACACTTGTAGCGTATACTCAGAAAAAACCTATGCTGCTTGCGGTGCGGCTTACGCTGCAAACTACTTCCCCTAATAAACCTCTAATGAAACTTTTCCCCCCCAGGTATTTACTGATCGTGCTAGCCACCGTCCACATGCTGGGTCTCCGCGCGTCGGACCGCATGTACAACTCGTTGCCGATGTACCACACAGCCGGCGGCGTGGTGGGCACGGGCGCGGCGCTCGTCGACGGCATACCCTCCGTCATACGGCCCAGGTTCTCCGCCTCCAACTTCTGGACGGACTGCATCAACTACCAGTGCACGGTATGAACGAATGTTTTTTTATTGTGGGGGACATCTCCAGTACCTAATTATGTAGTTTTGTATGCGCTTATTAAGGATCTAGTGTAAAACTGGTTCGAATCTGTTGACATTGGGAACTTAAACAAAACTGGTGTACGTAAATGCAAGGTGTTTCATAAGGGTCTCACTACACGTGTCGTCTCGGAATTGGCGTAAGCCAATCAAAAGGAGCTTTATGTTCACGTACAAAGAACAAAACCGACTAGCTTAAGCTCGGCACAGCTGTTCGACAGTCCGTCCTTTTCACTCTCCCATGCCCGACAGACGACATGGTGACGTGGCCAGATAAGAGGGCCTGCTCCGAAAATCGAAGTTCGAATTGTATTAAATCAGTATAAGTGTCACAGGAATGACAGGAACTTCGATTTTCTAATTTTGGAGTAGCCCCGCAGCCAAACTGGCTGCATGAAATTTGTTCAGGTAACTTAAAACTGGTGACTTCGCTATGGCGTCCTAGTGACTTAACCCTTTTCTGGGCCCCACGAATTTAGATAATAACGTGCTACTACAAAATAAAATCATAGTTTTATGTTGTTTACCTATGAGGGATTAATTTAAAAACGAACAATATACTCAGCGGCACAAAATTTGGCTCACCCTTCATATAAAATTACCTACCTATTAATGCATACATTTGAGGGCCAGATTTTTTGCCGCTCAGTATATTTTTAACGAATTCAAATGATTTTGTACCGTATTTTGTATTTAGTAAGGTCGAATATTTGTGTAGGTAATTTTTTTTGGTTTCTATATGCACTATGCCTGGAAAAGGGGTTAAAGCTCTTATCGTGTGGACGTATAGCTAACCTTAACTCAAATGCTTCTTTCACTCTGGATTGCCTGATATTCACTCCATCCATGTTATACTCCGAAATTGAAATTGGATCTTCGTGTCATGCCGTCCCGCTCACGCTGATAGGAATTAATGCAATATTGAGAGGGACAGTGTGACATGAACATGAAAGTTGTGAGTCGACGTTGGTGGTATGGTCGCAGGTGGCGCAGTACATCGGCGAGATGTGCCGCTACCTGCTGGCGCAGCCGGCGCGCGCGACGGACGCGCAGCACCGCGTGCGCATCATGGTGGGCAACGGCATGCGCCCCGCCATCTGGCAGAGCATCGTTGACAGGTAACCTATGGATTTCAGACTGTTGCCGTAATTACGTGACCTAATTCCGGTTAATATTTACGCTTGCAATGATTTTTCAATTAGGATCATACTTGAGTTATTTATCTTATGTTATTTTATATTAACACCTACGGTATATTAACACCTACGGATGATGTGATCCGAAATAAATAGTTTTGAATTTTAATTTAAATGTATCTGTCTAGCATTTCATAAAATGATAGTCAGCTTATGTGTGTGGTACAGTCGAGTTCGTAAACTTCTGAGCAAAAGTTAGATCAAAAATAATATCTGAACACGCTTCTACGCCGTTAACATTAGTCGTATTCACATATTTTTGATCAAATTTTTACTTAGAAATTTAAGAACTCGACTGTACCAATTTCAAATTAAAGTTTCTTGCTAACTGTAGGTCATTTCTTTTAATACCCAACAGGGTCAGAGATCAGTTATGACTGCGGTGCTAGTAGAACTACCCATCTGCCAAAATTACGTTTTTCTTTTGCCATGTATCCGAAATCTGATCGAGCGTTAACCGAAGTTCCTCGGCTAATTACGTAAAAACGTGACGTAATTTCGGAGGATGTGTTGCTATTGATTGAAATATTATTGGAGGTAGGTATAATCACATTGAAATTCGGTGGAGTAATTCCTGCGCTTACGATGCCAGCTGAATAAGTTAGAACGGAAAATCCGCCGCCGAACTTCGGTCACGTATCTTCAGCATAACATCATAGTGTGCCTAGACACAAATTAATCCGGATACGGAATAATTTTAGAGCACCCTTATCTAGGCCAAAAAAGAGCTCTCTCCAAAGATCTCACAATAGATGAACTACAAAAGTATCAAAAAAGTAGGTAGTAACATCAGTTTGATTGGTTTTGTTATAACAAAAACAAACAAAGTCTAACGTCTCGAATTTAGCTGGTCTCGTCAATAAACCATATTCAATTAATGTCGTACCATATTGAAATGTGCCCTAATTCATTGTCCATTGAATAAAAGAAAAAACAACAGTCATCGGGGTCACGTAATTAGACTGTATTGTTATTTATAATTGATGAAAGAATAAAGCTAATGTTTGTTGTGACATCGTTTGCAGGTTCAAAGTGCCGCAGATAAATGAAATATACGGCGCGACGGAGGGCAACGCTAATATAAGTAAGTTGATTCAGTATTCAGTATTTATTTATTGCAACACCTTTTACAAAAAAATATAAAAAATTATGCCCCGTTGGGGCGTGGCAATTTTAAAATTAATTACATTCATTAACTTATAACTTATACATAAGATATTATGCTATTTTAACCACATGTAATCTTTAGCAAGAGGTTTAAGGAACACTTTATAAATTAACTTTATGTAAGGTATCTAAATAAACTATACATTTATCTAGTAATAACATAAACTTAGAACTTATGATATTTTATCACTATTGCAAACAAAAAACATATTATTCCTCTTGTTTATTTACGATAGTTATACTTTGCACCTACTTATTTACCTAATGTATTTATCTAGAACGACGCGTGTTTGTTCGTGTTGATGATAAAGTTTATTTTTTAAAGTTTTTTATCTGAGCAGGTGCAATGTCACTGTTTTTGTTTTTTCTGGTGGCAATGAGATGTCAGGTCAAAGTCCTTTTTAAGAACTTAGATCTTCGTAATGCACATACATTATAATAATAATATATTTATCACCTGGACTTGTTGGTAAGTACCTACTTGCATATTCTTGATTGCATGAAATCCTTTTTCAAGAGAACTAAAGCTAGTGACAAGAGGGTGTAATTTTGTTCTAAATTTAACTAAATTTACTGAAGCGTAAGCGACAGCGACCACTGCTATTGGTACGCGTTACGATGACGTAATGTGGCGTGATAATAGTGCGGGCATTGGAACTTATTAGACCATCGCCCAACATGCGATCCTGACAACGTTTGTTGGGCGAGCGGGGTATTCAGTCACTTCAGCTCTCCACTGACTGGTGCTTGTATCATTTTTAGCACACTTTGATGACGGGTCACGAATTGAATTCAAGTCCTTTTATTCTGAGAGGAAGCCTGTGCCCAGCAGTGGGGCGTATGTTACCACGTTGTGTGTACCTATGTTAGATGATAATGCAAATACAGGCATCAAAAAGTCAGGAAACCTACGTGCAGTCACGAAAAACTTATATGTTTTAAGCAATTCTTGTACATTTATTTCGTTGTTCTCTGACACCGTTCTAACGATTCCAATAAAATTTGGTACGCGGGGGCTTTCCGAGAGGAAGAATCGATCTAGCTTGATCTTATCTCTGGCAAAACTCGTGTTTCTGAGTTTTATCCCGAGCGACCTTGGTCACCCAGGTGCTGTACCCTTATGTGTAATTTTTCGGTTACAAAATAGAGATTTTAACGCGAACGCGATAGAGACGTATTTTGTAACCGAAAACTTACACTAAGGGCACTGAACATTGTTCGTCGTTTACAGTAAACGTGGACAATACCGTGGGCGCGGTCGGGTTCCTGCCGAAGATCCTCCCTGCGCGCGCGCTGCCCATCGCCGTCGTCCGCGCCGACGAGAGCGGCGCGCTCGTGCGCGGCCCCGACGGATACTGCATCCGCTGCGCGCCCGGTACGACCCATATTTATTTGCTACTAGCTTTTGCTCGCGGCTTCGCCCGCGTGGAACTCGGTTATAGCGCGCTGTTCCCTCGAGAACTGTGCATTTTTCCGGGATAAAAAATAGCCTATGTTACTCTTTGGCCCATAAACTATCTCTATGCCAAAAATCACCTCAATCCGCTCCGTTTCTACGTGAAAGACGGACAAACATACAAACACACACACTTTCGCATTTATAATATTAGTATGCAGTCATCATCATCATCAGCCGTCCACTGCTGAAGAAAGGCCTTCCCCTTAAAACACTACCTATTAATGAAATTTCTGCATGAAGCATTTTAGGAAGTACAGTCAGCAACAAAGATATGTAAACAGCCAAAGTGCAAAAAATATGTATACACGACCTTAATGTTCAGGCATTAAAGTCCTGTATACATATTTTTGGCACTTCAAACGTATGTATATTTTTGTTGCTGAATGTACCTACAGTCGTCTTCAGATATTTCGGAGCGGCCAAGGTGGTCAAAAATATAGAGACATGAACTCTAATATTTTAACAATAGCGTGCATGTGCCGATATTTTTGACTACCTCGGCCGCTCCGAAGTATCTGATGGCGATTGTACCTACTGCTGTCAAATATATAATAGGTAAACTTACCTATTATTATATATTGTACTTGTACAATTTTCATTTGAAGTCAGACTCCAAATCACATTATACCTCATCTATGATTATTTAGTCCAGACATAGATCTGCATTAAATCAATAAATGTACAGATACTTATATTTTGATGATTCCGTAGTATAATTTTTGCGTTTGGTATAAAGCTTTGTACTTAGATACGAGTAGGTTAGAGATACTCTAATGAACACGTTCTATTCATCGCTGTCCAGTGGGTAGAGACACGTATAAAACAAAAATATAACAAACCATCAGACTGTTGAAGCCGTGGTGGCAGAGTGGTTTGACCTATGGCCTCTCAAGCAGAGGTTCGTGGGTTCAAACCCCGGCTCGCACCTCTGAGTTTTTCGAAATTCATGTGCGGAATTATATTTGAAATTTACCACGAGCTTTACGGTGAAGGAAAACATCGTGAGGAAACCTGCACAAACCTGCGAAGCAATTCAATGGTGTGTATGAAGTTCCCAATCCGCACTGGGCCCGCGTGGGAACTACTGCCCAAGCCCTCTCATTCTGAGGGGAGGCACACCCTGCTGTGGGACGTATACATATAGGCTGGGATGATGAGACTGTTACTATACAGGCAGCCTAGCTAAGTAATAATTTTAATGGGTAATGGCTAAATGATAATTTGTTTTGATTCCAGGCGAGCCGGGCATGTTCATCGGCCTGATTGCTCAGGGGGACGCCTCAAGGGAGTACTACGGTTATGTCGATAAGGTATTTACTTATTTTATTTATAGCCCAAGTATCGCTGGTCTCTCGACGCCGTTGTCAGCTTTCATGAATTCATTGTGCGGTTAATTTCAAGAGTACGTATCCGAAGTGTGACAAATGGGACTCTACGCTACGCCTTCCCTCCGTCGGTCTGTCCATCAGGGGCTGTAGGTACTTCTAAAACTGTAAAAGATAGAAAGCTGAAATTTATGCATATGTAGTGTGGATTTATTTCTATTGGCGCTACAGCAAAAAAAAAATTAAATTAAATTAAATATTAAGGGGAGGGGGATCCCCATACAATAAACTTATTATTTTTAATTTTAATATCAAAATAAAAAAACTACCACACGTTTGATCGGTTTTCATTATTTGTTGATATGCAATTTATTTGTATCATTCAGAGTTCGAGGTTTGTTAGGTGTTCGTCAAAGAGATAAAATGAAAACAAAAAAGTTAATCCCAATACAAGAAACGTATTATCTCTATAACGTTTAAACGTCAAATTTGAAAGAGAAATAAATAAATATACTGCATATCAGATTTGATCTTGATCCTTATCCCATAGGACTTAGGACGACGAAATCGCGTCACGCTTCGCAAAGGAGAACTGTGCGATACCTGCGACCATAGGCGTGCCTTGGGTCAATTCTATTATTGCGTGCGGCTCTTCCCCACATCATGATAGGCAAGGCACTGGCTACTCAATGCGCACACCAGTTCAAATTCAAATCGTTTACTCTGTGAATAGGCCGCTATGGGCTCTTTTACAGGCGTCGTATTTTTTTAAACTACCAGCGCTTTCGGAAATAACATCATTGCCAAGAAGAATGCGCCGCAAGAAACATGGCAGTCATTTTTTTTTTCAAAATATATAATTATAAATACCTATAAGCTACGCTGTAGCTGCTACGGCAGAAAATTAAAGAAAAAAATACATGAGAAAAAATAATAATACCTCTACAGGAATGTATAGGTACCCGTAGCCTGCGACGTTTATAAAGTGTCGATGAAACTTGACCCACAACATTTGTTTCCAGAGCGACAGCAACAAGAAGCTGGAGCGCGATGTATTCTGCAAGGGCGACGCGGCGTTCGTGAGCGGTGACTTATTGGTTGGCGATGAGCTGGGGTACCTCTACTTCCGCGACCGGACCGGCGACACGTACCGCTGGAAGGGGGAGAATGTGTCCACGGGAGAAGTTGAGAACGCCATCAGCCCAGCAGTCGGGCAGAAAGAGGCGGTCGTTTATGGAGTATCGGTAAGCCTGAACCTTAGTTGATCCTAGAAAGTCCGAACGACATTCCCTCTAAATTTCGACTCGATATGCTGTATCTGTCGTTCGCTGCGGTTATATTTTGACCACAATTTACGCTGGGTGAAATGTTTGTAAATGTCCTGCAGCGGTTAAGCATAGAATGACTCAAATTGGAAATATTGTACACGCGAGCTGAAGCGATCTATGGCTTATGTTACCAGCGCCCATGGTGTACCTACACAATTTTAAGATTGCGCTGAGTAGGAAGCATGGATTTCTCATCCCAATAGAGTAGACCAATTAGGCCTAGGCCTAAGGCAGCAATATTTAATCATCATCATCTGTGAATTCAATGTTTAAAAAGTCAAAAATGTGTTCGTAGCATATAGCAAAAAAAAAACTTTACTCTTAACTTAAAGCATTGCACGGGTTAGGGGTGCGGTAATCTACCGTAGGCCTAGAGCAGCCAGGGTATCAAATACGCCTCTGGAAGCTGGCTCTACTGTCAGCATTAATGCTACTAACCGCCTGTAGTAAACTGCATTGGGTCAATTCCAGGGTAGGCAGCTGGTTGTTTGCGCCTGCAGCAGCAGGCCACCATCCCGCAGCAGAGTAGGCAAAACTAGCGCTGCCTTGCCTACCCTCAATGCACCCCATAACAACATGAATGTCCCATGTGACCCATGAATGTGGTTCCAGATCCCGCAGAACGAGGGTCGCGCGGGCATGGCGGCGGTGGCGGACCCGAGCCGCGAGCTGGACCTGGCGCGGCTGGCGCGCGACCTCGATGACTCGCTGCCCTCTTACGCGCGCCCGCTGTTCCTCCGCATCGTCAACGACATCGATATGACCAGTGAGTTGCCCTCGTATCATTGTACTAATATTATAAGTAAATGCGAAAGTTTGTATGTGGACGGATTTGGATGATATCTCGGATGTAGATAGCTGGACGTCTGGAATAATACGTAGGCTACTTTTTATGCCGATATTCCCACGAGATAGGGATAAAATCTTGAAATTTCAAACTCTGGGTTTTTAGAGCCATGAAAATTTGCACAGTTGTTCTTAGCACACGTCAATGAAGACCAGGATCAAATAGTTTACGCGTACGAAGCCGCAGGTAGACTAGTAACTTATGAGACGCGAGGCTTATTTCAACACTCGCTACTTATACGATGTATACTCGTATCTGGCGCACGATCTCGATGACACTGCTGTCATACGCTAGTTGGTCCTCTTTTGCGTGAATTATGTCGAAATTACATCTAACTTCCCAGCGAAGGGCATTTGCCATCAACGAGTAGCAAGAAAACAATGCCGAGACTTATTGTGGTTAGGTTAGGTACACTATTCGTCTGGTACTTTATCCTTTTTAAGCTTGGTAAGCTCAAGTCACGGTTTTTTGAGTCTAATCAAACCTTGGTATATCCATTCCAGTGTAATAGTAGTATAGATGCAAACGGTAACATGATGTATTTTTCTAACCTAAATTCTGTTTGTTTCGCCCAGGCACATTTAAACTCAAGAAATTGCAGTACCAGAAGGAAGGTTTCGACCCCGACGTGATCGCCGACCCGATGTACTTCCGCTCCGGCGCGCAGTTCGTGCCCATCACATCAGCACTATTCAAAGACATCTGCAACGGCCAAGTCAAACTCTAGACTGTTCACGGGCATAAAAAAAATACAAAGCACGCCGCAAGAGCATCCCAAAGACACATTTTTAATTTTATTTACCAAGTATTTAATGTTGCTTTTTATTTGTTTATTCGGGCTCCTGCGGCGTACACTAATCTACTCGCTTTGTAACACCTGCGATGCACGGCAATCGAAAAACCTAGGGGCTCGGCCTAAAGATTAAGTCGATATTTAGCTCCTTTAAAAAAAGAGAGAACTATTGCCTAAGACAGTACTTGATATGATAACACTCAGTTGAGTAGGTACTTGATAATTTGCACTATTTTCTTATTCAAATAACACGGGAAGAGGGTAGCAAAATTGATGTTTGAAAGTGGCAGTGTTCTAAACACAGCACGGTGACCAAAGTGAGGGCGGCTAGTTGATTTATACGATTGATTGACGCTTTACTATATTAATTAGATTACATTACGTACTTTATGTACTATTCAATGTTTAGGTGATATGTTTGCTGTCTTATTTAGTGGAAATCTCGTATTTATGTTTACATAAAACTTTGTGGATTTTTGTAAACTCCAACTTGACGAACGCGGTATGTTTTCGTACTTAGCATGTCTCTGTTGGTTTATAAATGTTTGCAGTTTGCAAGTTGGCGTTAAGTGTGTTGTGATGCAAACGAATAGTCAATTAGGCACTTATGGCCGTACTCGGGTATTTAATCTGTCATCTCCCAGGATAACAAGATCAAAGGAATTTGGGCACAAATTTGTGCCTCTGTGCAAATTTGTGCACAAATTTGTGACAGGTTAATCGCTACTAACTTCGTTTCAATGCTAAGTTTGTGATAAAAACCTTTCTAGACAACAAAATTAATCGCAAATAAACACCAATTGTCTTGAGTACAGCAGTTAGAGCTTCATTAGTATCGTCTTAAATAACTCAAATCAGCATTACACATTTCAATAAAGCACCAAGGTACAGCGCATTTTGTACAAATATTTTTAAAGGCTTACTTAAAGACCGAATTAATGCTATCCCTGGTCCGATTTCTCTTGCATATTTAGTTAAAATACCTAAAATATGTATTTAAGTATTATTCAAATCATCAACACTTGGCCAAAAAGGTTATCTCAACAAGTTTCTTATTAAATAAATAATTATGTAAAAGTAAGGTATATATCGCCGTTATGACAAAATTACTCCCCAAACATTTTAAACTTTCACCTTATTACCACAAAACTTAAGATATCCGATAAACATGTGTAACAAATGAGTTCATAGAAAAATGTCACATAGGCACGCCTTAGACGGTTTTTAAGTCTTTGTTTTAAGAACATGTTAACCATTGTCAACATCCCGACCGAGTCTACGCAATATATTTATACCTATTAGCTTAACATTCGTGATAAAGAATGCCAGGACAAACTTTAAAAAGTCTTAGTATAAATATGTAGATAAATTATATTGTAGATAACATTCCACCATCTAGTCTCTTAAGCTGTTTTATTTGGAGTTACATGTGCACCCAACATTCTTTCTGATAGAAATTTAAGTTCCTGTTTTTTTAGGTTATAAGGTTTTCTCAGTTAAAAACAGTTTTCGATGGAACGTCTAATATATAGTTTGTAAATACCTAGTGCCATCCACGAAGACGCGTGATTTTGTCAAAATTAGACATTAATGACATCGAATAAGAACCACGGCACGCGTCATCGTGAATGACTCTACCTATAAATTGAGTAAAAAAAGGTTTCCTTCAAGTGAATCAAATAAATTGATGAGTGTGGACATAAACTGTACAAACAGACTTTGTATGGACATTCCATCTGGATTTCTGTGCCTTGCAACAAGTTGCATTGTTGTACACGAACTTTGGACGCCGTCAAACATTGCTCCGAATTTGTTAAATATATAAGTTGTAAATAAAAACATAAATTATAAAAGTATGATTTTTATTAAGCCACTTTTCCTAAATCCTAACTAAATATAATTGACATCTAATAACTTTAAACGAGCTATTTCGATGAAATTTGGTATGTGAGGGTTTTCGGGGATAACAAATCGATCTAGCTTGGTCTTATCTCTGAAAACTTATAATCGAGTTTTAGCCCGAGCAAAAACGTTCAATTTGCCATTTTACAACTAATTAAATGAAACTATAAAAAAATCACTATTTCGCATTTATTCTCAATACAAGCTCAGATATAACAAACTAAAAAAACATGTTGCTGTTTAATAATAAAATCGTGAAAATTATAATATGTAACAAATCACACGTGTAGCTACCTAATAAATACTGAGCGTAAACAAAATAAACTGTTCTATGTATCTAAATATAAATTCCAACTTACATTAAGATAAACTCTCTTCTATCGCCATCATAATACACGTTCGAACGAACTAAGACTAGATACAGTTTACATCACGAGACTGAATTTTAACAGGTTCCCTGTCCAGAAAAATGTGCAGCGTTCTTTTAACACGTCCCCATAGTAATGATAAAGTAATGTAATGTCAATGTCCCTATCGTCACTACTTTGAAAAAATGTCGTATCTCAAATCAATACGTCAACAAATTTGACCCTTAACACAATGTTCATTAAGTTCACTCGGAAAGATCATCGATTTTGAGATACTAGCTTTTTTCAAAGTAGCGACGCTATAGTAATTTTCATTGGTTATATTAATGTGGTTCAAGAATAAAAATATAATACGTAATAAAATTTATTATTTATCGAAAGAACAACTGCATTATGTCACGCATAAGGCACATGTGCCTCATGCATGGGACAGGGAACCTGTTAAGTTCCAGCAGTTTCGAGACTCGAAAAAGTTTAATATAAAAGTGAAATAAAACAAGTGCAGTCTGAATCCATTGGATTATACCGTTTGTAAAGGATTATTTTTTTACGAAATAAAATTTTCGAAAAACAGAACGCTTTTGAAGCAGTCGCAAGAATTGTTTGAAAGGACCCATCAAGTTCGTGTTTTCATTTTTAGTCATCGTAAGATCGTGGGGGCAGTGTATAAAATAACAATAATAATGTAACACCATAAGCGAAAAAATTAAATAAAAAATGGAACGAACTTCAAAAAACCTTGAAAGTTGAAGTCGGTGCCATTTTTGTTTAATTTTTTTTTTCGTGTATTTTAGTGATTTGTAGCCAAAGTGCATTTCACGTCGATTCCATTAAGCTCAAACACGGCATAGTTATATTATTTTATAATAAAGTACCGGTACCCACGGTCTTCTTCATCAGGTCCAGTTCACCAAATGATACTTTCTGAATGTAAATACTTGACTTGGTGTTTAAAATGCCGTTACCCTCGATTTCTCTAAGATCCCATCATCAGATCCTGACTAGGTATCAATGGGACCACCTCGGAAGTATGTCCTTTAGAACAAAAAAATAATTTTGAAATTCGGCCCACTATTGGCGCATTATCGCGTAACAAAGAAAAAAAAACATACAGTCGAACTGAGAACATCCACCTTCTTTTGAAGTCGGTTGAAAAAAGAAAGTGATAACCTCACTCACCTTCACTAACCTCTATTTATTGTTGTTTTAAGTTCTAATGAGATATTGATAGCAGCGGAGATAACTCCCAAAAACATATAATTATAAGTAACCATATTGATAAATGCGATACATCGTGAGTCCTCACTTGTTTGGGCACCTTAACTGCTCCGATAAAACCGATTCATACTGAACTGGATTTGTAATTAATCATTTAGACTGGAAACAGTGCTCGACCGACGGTACGTCCTGACCGTCAGTGCTGACCGTCGGTTGCGAAAATTCATTCAGTGCTACGCTGACGGCGAACTGCGACGCGTGTGTACAGTTCACAGGTCGGTCGCTCCGTCAGCGAAGCACTGAACGCATCCATACAATCCCAACCCACCGACGACCGACGGCTCGACCGACCGTACGCGTGCACCAAATCACGCGCGTACCGTCAGCGTAGCTGTGTGCGCATTCATAGACTTGCATAGATATAGCTACGCTGACCGACGGTCAGCGTTGACCGTCTAGCACTGTTTCCAGCCTTATACAGCTACTGCCACGCACCAACGCTGTTAAAACAAGTGAGAACGTTGTTAAACATCCTTTACAATTTCCCAATTTTTACACTCTGCTTCAAATATTTGATCGTTTGCCTTCTGGATAAGTTAAATAGCAAAATGTATTTACATATTTGGGTACTACAAAACAGCAGCACCATCGCACTTTTTGAAAAACGACTGGACAAAATACCAAAGGGCAGTGATACGCATTCGGTTACACTAACGACTTATTAAGTATGCCAAGTATGCTAATTTATCTAAGTCTCTCAAATGGTGTACAATATCAAGCGTTGGCGAAAAAGGCAACACCACTTATGAAAATATTGCCTTATACCACGCTCAATCTTTCATAACATCGTAAACTTCTTAGGGAAATCACTATTTAGAGCTAAGATAGCAGGTGTTCATTGACAGATTGCTAAGAGCAAAAGCTCATACCTTATAAATAGTCCCTACTATACTCCTTTGACTACTTTTGAGTAACTAAAGAATAAACTCTTAATGGGGATTCAAAAATGGATTATTCGAGCGTTTAAGATTCAATCAAAATTATATTTAATATATGGGAGCGGCCACGGTTCTCAAATATTATCGGAACAAGTCTTTATTGTGAAGGGCGGTAGAACGTGTTTCGATATACATATTTGAGCACCTTGGCCCCTTCTTTATATTTGAAGCTGATTGCAGCTGAAATATCGTAAAAAAAAACAATACAAAAATAAATTATCCACGACTAGACGTACCATTTGATGTTATAGACGATTACTTAAGGGGACTTGTAATTATTTGTTCAGCACATCATTCATTAAACTTTTGTTTTCTCCTTGACTAGCTAATAATGCCTGAATATATAAACTTCATTATTATTATTAAGGCGACTCTATTATGTTTCATTCGTAAACTTAGTCAGAAATAGATATATCGGATAGAAGATAAATATGAACACTGGCCTTATATTACAAAGTTCGATTCAAAACTCGAATTTCACACATATGCGTTTTCGGAACTTCGCCCAGTGCAGCTGTCATACATTTTGAACGCACACGTGCCTCGGTGGCACCAGTGAGGATAAGAGGGACGGCATGATGCGAATTTCGAATTCGGTATAGCCCCCTACTTAATTATAAAGGGAATTTAAGTATTTCCAGATTTTATTGTCGTCCATATTGTTTCTTCCGATATATTTGTTTACCTAACTGTACTCATAATTAGTATTACACGGTTTGTTAACTAAACAAATTCTAATATGAAAATATTATATGTATATATTCGAGTGTAACACAAACATATTCGTTTAATATTTATACTCTTTACTAAGGATCTCATATTTTTAGAAAATATATGTAAACTTAGCATAAGTACATAACAATCCTACGGCTAAGTCTCCGCGTATTGCTTATAAATAAAGTAATACTATCAAATCAGTACTAAACGGTCCCAAAGACTGATATTGCCAGGCCGGCCATTTCAATGTTTGTGGCATGTGATACGTGTCTATAATGACATGGCATAAGTTAAAATTATGACTAAAACTTGACATTACTTTTAAAAAAATTGCAGACACTAAATCGCGAATCGTGATACAAAAGCAGATCAATTAAAATTATTACTTGACATATATTATCAGCCAGTATCTGCTATTTGAACTTTGGGACTCGCAATATCTTACCACCACTGACACCTCCAGTGTTTTAAAAAGCAATATAAAGCTTGTATTTAACGCGTCAACAGTGCATGTGGCCACAGACTTAACTACTAACTTTCAGGAGCCAGTATTTTACTCATTCAGTAATAAAATTGTAACCTTGTCTCGGAAATACTGTACACAAAACAAGACGGAAAAACGTTTGCGATCAAAACTTTTCGTCGTTTATCATTGTACAGTTGCAAGAATGCCCTGGCCAAAGCACATAGAAATAGATGGCATATTCCGTACGTTAAATAGAGACCACAAGAATGTGTGTACCTTTTCACTTTGATCCATTCTACGGTCGCCAACAAATATTAGCCAGAGTGTTTTGAAATATCTCAAAGCAAACAAATGTACTTGGCTTCATAATTTTATAGCTTAGTCGCTTCGATTTAAATTATAGCGACCGGGATTGGATACCAAAGTGCTTTGGTCTTGACTTCATACAAACCAATTTAAAGCTTAAATTCCGAGTATCAACCAAGCCTGCAAAGTTACCAGTCTATGGAATGCATTACTACCAGACCTGTGCGACGTAGTCCGTCGCTGCTAAGGTAAGGGTGATCGCGCACTAGGATCAGGTGTTGAGTGATGGGAACCAGGCGGAGAGGCCCGAGCGGGGAGGCAGCGCGGCGCGGAGTAACGCCTCCTCGTGGGCAGATAGCCTTAACAGAGTTGAAAGGGCTCGAGTCAACTGCCTCGCCTCTAGCTCTCGAGCGGTTAGAAACCGGAGGACCACGTGCTTTAGGTATCTGGAATTACAAAGTATGGATTCAGAGTTGTGTTTTGGGATTTTTAGTAATTAGGAGATGCATTTTTTTTAATTTCGGGATGAAACTAACCTTTATGTATAAGATAGATATATTACTATACTATAGTGCATTATAATATAACGTTACTGTAATTTTATGCGTTTCTGAAATATCCTTTTAAGTTATACCAGCAACTCTTGTACATAAGTATCAGATTTCACAAATCCAGCTCGAAGATTCGTATGAAATTTTGTATGGAAGTAGTCAAAATTGGAAGGTCAACCAAGTTAATGTAGAAAAATTCGTTCTCATAAGAAATAAGAAAATATTTTGCCACTACCTAGAATACTGAAGTAAGTGTCCGTATGTTCAGAAGAAAGATGGCACTGCTCTACACCCAACAACGAATATAACCCAGAGAACAGTGTAAAATGAAATATCCTTAGCTTTATTATTATGTCTACATCGCGTTGTAAAAGTTTATGGTTTAACATGAAATAATTAGATTTAAAATATATTTAAAAATATTGAATCTAATATGCTTACCGCCTACTGATATCTTGTTCTTCGACCGCATTTAGGTCAGGCTTACTGCTCTGCAGTTCCCGTTGTAGTGTTTTCTTCATGTCAGATATCCGATTGTCTAATGTCTTAATTTTCTGTAAAAAAATAATATTGCGTTAACTATATGGAAACTTGACAAGTTGTCACTTAACCTCAATTCGTTACGCTTATATGAAAACTATACCAGCCCCATATATCATAAAATAATTGTCACTTTTTGTACGAGAAATATAACAATAATGTTGAATTGTAGCACATGTAACTTTTGTGGTATAGGGGGCTCGGGCTGATGTAGTTATATCTTTCGCGTGAGATATACATATTAATTACTAGCCGTTACGTGCGCGCAGAATCGTTTATCGCTATCCCGCGGGAACTATGCAATTATCCCGGATAAAAACTATCCTATGTCCTTCCCTGAGACTCAAAATATCTGACACCGAATTTCATCTAAAATAAAAAGTTTAAAACATCACATTGAAAAAAATCCTAAAAATCATTTAGTATTCAGTCATGTAATCTCAATCACCTTATTTTTATCACAGATTTCAGTTTCTAAGTCTTGTATAGTCTTTTTGAGTGCGTTTTCACTCTCGCTCATCTCTTCAATTCTTCTGTTCAGCTTCTCAATTTCCGCCTTGCGCGACTCCTCATTTTCTTTTATTAACATACACGCTGCTTGGTTCTGAAAACAATATCGAAATGGCTTAGATCAGTGTTTCTTACAGTGGCTTTAGCATAATTCTAGTTTTTTGTGGGCGCATTTTTAGCGTTACGCACAGCCATATAAAATTCTGACAATGGATCTGTGACCAATGAAGGATACTTGTCGAATGCTTTAAGTATTTCACCTTGTGATAGTGCCTTGAAAAGGATAGTAATACGCTAAAACCCTGGCTCAGATCATTGATTAAATTGATATTTTCCGCTCTTCACTTTCACAGACGCGTCTCTAAATCACTTTATTATGTAAAAGGATTAATTTTAAATTTTGAAATGCTTGAGCGCGAGCATTGATCATTAATAGGACCAAACTGTTCAGCCTATGGGAATACCAGTGGGATTTCAAAAAGATCGGTTGGTTAGTAATATATTACTTCCAGGGGTCACAAAACCGGTTTAAAAACCGAGTAAGCCGACTTTATTGCTATTGATCAAACCGGGTTAAGATTGGTTTTGCTTAAGCAAAACCAAGTTTTTAGATTTGTTTCGTTTAAATATCCTTCAGGTGTCCATGGACGTCGGTGATTGCTTCCCATCAGGTGACCCGCATGCTCATGTATAAATTATGCTCTGAAAGGATAACATTTTTATTATCACAATGTTACTAAAATAACTAAACACTTTACCTAAAGGAGAAACAACATTTAATGCTAATAATCGTTCTTCTATTATTATTAACTAATTTTTATGTATTTTCTTCCATAAAAACCTTCTCCTGCAGTAACGAACACAACAATAAAGAATAAGCGAAATCGGACCAGTCGTTTCCGAGTTTTGCGCTTAGCAACACTTACGATTCTTTATATATATATATATATATTATATTATATAATACACATGTAATAGAACGTTCAGCTAAATCATGTCATAGTGTTTTCTTCGAAGTAACTAGTTACGTTATGGCCACATGAATGAGCAAACCTGTCATTTTTTTACTATTTTGTTTTATTCTCTTTAGTAACAATTTAGTAATGAAGCTGGACAAATAATTGAACGATTTATTGAATGCTCGAAATTTTTATTTTGAAACTTAGATTAACTAAATCACACTAACGTGAAGTTTGTACAGAAAAAAAAGGAATTTAATACATTTTAACTAAAATTAATGGTTAGTAGTATGTCACGGCTTTTTATTACTGCCTTACACCGGCGAGCATTGAATCTATCAATTTTGACATTTCGCAAGAGAGATAGAGTTCCATTCTTCTAAGAATACGTCATACAGTTTCTTAATTGCCACACTGTCGTTTGAACCTTTTTCTTGACATCGCAAAAGATGCTCTATTTTAAATCGGGCTTTGGCTGGCCAATCTAAGACAGAAACTGATTGCGATGTGAGGAATCCTTAATACGTGCAGTATGCTTGGGATAATTGGAATGTAAATAACCGGAAGCACGCCTTCAGCATATGATTGTTTCTTTCAGTATGTTTTTGTATGAAATTGATCCTTCCTTCTATCAGCCTAAGGTCCAACACCATGTCCAGAAAAAATCCCAAATTTTTACACATGCTTTAAAGTCACTTTTGTGTACTTTGGGTCGAATGCTTTATTTGAAGGCCATCTTACATATCGTTTGCCATCAGATACCCTATTTATTTTTGTCTCGTCAGAAAAAAGAACGTTTTTCCACTGTCTGACTGTCCAGTTTTCATATCTTCTTGCAAATGCAAGCCGGGCTTGCCTATGACACCGTTTCAACATAGGACCTTCCTTGCTATCCTCACTTTTCTTCTACAAACGCCTTCGAATAATGCGTGCCGAGATTGCTGAATTTATTTCAATATTTTTTCTTAACTCATTAGACGGTATTAGATTTTAAAAGGATTTTGTTTTGCCAAACGAACGATATTTCGATCATCTCGACGAGATGACTTTCTTTGTCTTTAAGAACATTTGAAGTAGTTTGACGTGGCAAAATGCTTTTTTCCATAGTTTTTGAACATTGCAGATGATCCTATGTGTTTATACGACCAATTCTTGTCGCAAAGTTTTAGTATTACTTCTCTTGTAGATTTATCACAACTTTTATTTTCCCATTGTTTTTATATGAAGCAATCGTTTGACTTTTACGGCACTAAATGGCGCCAAAATTATTCGAATAATAATAAAACCACAAAGCGGCCGTCCGTTCTTATATAAATTGAATTAAACTATCAGCGTTCTTTTATATCCTTCAGTAAGTAAATACTAGGATTAATGTAAAAGTTTATATATTTATTTTCCAATTATATGTATATATTTGCTAGACGGAAATTACGATGAGAGAAGCATGCAGTTAGTAACACTTGTCAGTTTATCTTCTCTATTTTCGTTCTTATTATATGCACCTGTATATTTATTAGAATATTCAACATCTTGTATGACATTACCATATCTTTTCATTCAAATCTATCCAACTTTCAAAAGCAAGGCCATAGACAAGTTAAATGAGGACTATGAACCTCATTGAATCTACATTAAGAACATTTATTCTATTTATTTCTATATTTTTATGAAACTAAAGAAAGAAAAAAGAAACTGGTACTAATTTTGTAATGTTTCATGTGAAAAAGATTTGATTCAGGTTTCTTATGCTCTGTGTTCCCTGTAATTATTGACAATTTTCCACAATCTCATAAGGACCAATTTTTAATTCATCAAGTTTTTCCTATTTAACGATTTCCATTTTTTAAACCAAATCTACTTTCAATACACATTTTTTCTATTTTTGGCAAATTGATTTATAATTGTGTGATTTTATACTAAACGCTATTAGTCTATCTCGTAATAAATCATTATGTGTATGTTCTTTTTCAATTCATCCGGTAAAATATCAACGTTTTCTTCTAGTAAACTGTATTTTCCGTTTTATTATATTTTTGGACGCATTCGTGTGAAATAGTCGTCAAAGCCAATTTATTCTCTTTTTCGTTTATTTTGCACCGTATTTTATTAACTAGTGTCTGGTTCAACCTCTCATTTAAACATTCGAAAATGGAGCATACACGTCGTATTGCTAAAATGTGGCTTCCCGCAAAATATTTATGTTTTACCAAAGATCATGGATGGATGGATGGAATCAAGAACAAAAAAAAATAGTTTATATTTATAGCAATGTTTTAAAATAGATTAATTTCAGTAAACCGTAGAAGTTTCTATGTACTATTATTGGCAAAATAGGTATCCTAAATAAATTAAATACTTCCCAGTTACTATTCGACGCGGACTAGTCGCGGGCAAAAGCTAGTTAATAATAAATAGAAGGAATATATGCATTAAATGTTGTTTTATAATGTGTTATAATCACATTAGGTACTCAATTAATGCAGAAACGACGAAACAGAAACAAAATTGTGTTGCTCTGAAAGGAGAAACAACATTTAATGCTAATATTCCGCGTATTCTTCTATTTAGTATTAATTATTCAATATCTTGTATGACATTACGTTTTACATATCTTTTAAATTCAAATCCAACTGACAACTTTCAAAAGCAAGGCTATAGACAAGTTAAATGAGGAGCTATGAATCTCATTACATATCTATATAAAAATTGAACTTGTGCAACCTCACGATTCACCAAGCCTCGCACATGAATTAAATCAGAGCGATATCCTCTGCATTTACATATATGAAAATAAAAACCTATTCCACAACAAAGCCTGCATACATATGTCGCATGGATACCACATAATCCAAAGACATTTTTTTTTATCAAATAGCTGGCAAACGAGCATGCCGGTCACTGATGGTAAGTGACACCTATGGACACCTACAGCATAACTAGGAAAGTGGAGAGGAATAGAGGAGGGGGGAGGGGAGTAAAAGGGAGGACGGGAGTTGAGCCTCCGGATCCCACTCACCGTACGAAACACAGTAGCAAAACTACTATTTCACGCCGGTATTCTGTGGGAGTGAGGTGCTAACCCGGTCGAGCCGGCCCATTCATACTGCAGCCAGCAAGTGGTTACAGTAAGACTCTACCACATGCAAAATGTTCATTGACAATAGATATTTAACATGGCCCTCTCTCAATTCGCGCTGCAATTAGATCAGCCTCGAGTTGGACCGCGGACTGTTTTTGTACAACAACGTTAACAATTAAATGAACCGATTGTCAATTTGGCACTGCTGGAGAGACTGTAGCCCTGCAATTTACCTCTTTATGCTGCGCTATGAGCGACTCGAGTTCGGCAATCTTCGCCTTGAGCTCGGCCAACTCCGCCTCTTGGTAGCGCACGTCGCACTGACTCATCTCGATCGTCTGTGACATGTGCGCGTTGCGCAGGAGTGCCTCGTCTTTCTCGCGTTTTTCTCTGAAAGAAGCTTGGTTTTATAAAACACGTCAACCGGAACTTTTTCTAATAAAAAGAGACCATTATTGGGTACCGTATACGACTTCTGGCGGGCGCGGATGTTCCATGCACTAAAATGTGTCCATCCTTTTTAGTCTACGGATTTATTCTATAAGCCTGGTCTAGATACTTCCAAACTATACTCTTACTTAGTAAATCTAAAAACATAACCCTCCTTTCTGGGTGCATTTAATTGAACAGAACGTTGTTAGAGAGCAGTGTTCCATCATAGGGTATCATAGTATACGGGGATACTATTCTCTGTATGCCAAGCTAGGGCCCTTGACAAATAGAAAAACTAACTCTTGAAACATATTCGAGGCTTAATTACAGTCATGAGAACCCTTATATCTATTTTTTTAGTAGCAGATTTGCAGTAGTTCATGAATTAATATAGCTAGTGCTTTTGACTTATTTAATTCATGACAAACTTAGTGCTTAAATTTTGCATATAGGCTCCCGTTAGGTATATACTCCCGTATAATAGAAAATTACTTGTCGTTACAAGGAATAAGGACGGATTACGCTGTATGAAAAGTTTACTCACTTATCAAATTTCCTTTGCATGTCCATATAGTCGTGTTGCATGTCAGTCACCATAGAATTGAGATGGTTCACTTCGACTTTGGACTCGTCGTAAAGTCGATTCGACTTGTCGACCTTTTCCCTCAGGATCTTGACTAGTGTCCGTTCGTTCTCTAGCGCTTCGCTCAGCTCTCGATTTTGCTCGGCCAAGGCTTCGATACGGCTTTCTAAGTCCATGGTCTTATCCTGAAATTATACATTTGGAATATTAAAATTGGTATACATAAATCTGCTTAGGTTATATAACGCTTTAATAAGATGTTGCATGTACCATATGCTGAAACTAAATCCCAAAAGCGAACCACAAATAATATTATTTACTTTGCAAACATACGCACACATGTAAACTATGAGAAGGTACCCAATTCTAGAAAAACTAGCTCCCTTATATACAAATGACAACGGACCTCAAGCGCTTACGTCACACGTCACAGCAAAAAAAAACGAAGTAGCCAATCGTCGGGCGTATAAAAAGGTCTCTTTTTTGAACAAACTGAACACGTGCAAAAGCCAGCATAATCAAACAGCGAGTGGAACGACAACATTCACCGTGCCGGTTTCGCACAAGCATGGTAATATTACGTGGTGGGTGGTGTCGCGTGTTTTACGTCGGTACTGTTAAAATTTTGACACTGTTTTTTTTCCAAAGCATTTAAATAATGTAAGAAGCACCACTGTATATTGAATTTAATCGAAAAGTAATTAATGTTTTCTAAAAAAAACAATAAGGTTTACTTAGAATGTAGTGATAACAAATACGACTTATTTTATGCGCTAACAAGTTTTACGGAAAATGAATTCTTAAAATACATACTTAATTATTAATTTTACCCATTGTGGTTAAACAGCTGGTCTTCATTTTTTACCATTTTATTTAATGTCTGGAAAAGCCAAGCGTTGCATGCTCTTTAAAACAAACAATTGTTAAACACAAATCAGCCCACAACCACATGCAAGTAAAATTGAAAAGAAACTTATGTCATCAATAAAATTTATTAATTATAAAATTCAGTGCATAAGTAACAAAATAGTACATAAATACCTTCAACATTCTAATAACAATTTCTTTAAAACAAAATAATTTATATGTAAAAATAAAAAAAAAAACAATTAAACTTACTTGGAATGTAAATAAATATCACGCGTCAAAAATATATTTTATGTTTAAGCAAGCCGCTTAGACGACGCTGTTGTTAACACCTGTGTCATTGCACGAATGACTATAATTATATATCTATATGAATACATGTATGTTACCAACTAATAGTAGGCTACTACGTACCAATACATAACTATCGCTATCACGTGATTGTGTACAATGGGAACTTATCTCCAAACTAAAATGATAACAATGTTAATCTACTGAATCTAAACGACACATTGTTTTGACACATAGATCAATGTCACTAGTAGATTATAACAGCTAGCACACGCGCCTTTTTCTAGCTCGTTAACAGTGGACGCACTGAACGATAAAGCGAGTGCTGGTCAAGTGTGCTGGCTGTTCGAAGAATGTGAAATATCTCCACTTTTATCTTTAAATGAAATTTTCATTTTTAAACGCAAATGAAGAACAAGTTATCATGAAATTTTAAAAATATATCATATTATTATTATCTTTTGCAGAATGTTTGCTTTATATTAAAACTAATAAATTATTAACAAAAGTCGGCAAAAAATTTCATTACAACTACTATATTAACACAAATTATAACATTTTTAAGCTAAGAAGGAACTACAAACAAAAAGAGTACATTTCACTAAACAAAAAAAAACACAAAATAGATGACTGACTACATAACAACATCATTATATTATTTCGAAGTCACATTATAGTAAGTAAATGCAAGTTGCCTAAAAGTTGATCATTACTTTACTATCTCAGATCGGATTATGCCTTTTCGCAGAATTATTGTTTGCCAAATGTTTTACTTTCCCAACTCTCAACTTTCTCCGAAATCAAAAAAATTCTGATTATATATTTTCTTATGCTATTATAGAACACAGTAAGTTAGGTTAGGTTTGTTTTATGAAAGTTCCCAAAAAAAACTTGGTTTCATAAAAAATCGTGAGTTGGGAAATGAAACAGTATGGCAAATGAAAGTTGTAGACGGAGAGCGGACTACTAGGCACTAGTTGTAGATATGTAATTAAAATGTCCGTAATCTCTACAATTCCAAACTACGGGATCCAGAGATGTTGCTCACATAATCTCGTATGTCCAGGTGTTTCCGTAGAAAAAGCCTTGGCATACTTAAATTTTCGGAAATAAGGGTTCATACCTATCGAATAACTAAAACTACTGAATTTCGATCCCTGGTTTACTGACCAAAAACATTGAAAATAAGCTCTAAAATAGGCCCTTTCAAGGAATAGGTCGATTACCCAGTCACCCCCTAGGTATACGTGGCATTAATGTGCTATCATAATAATAAAACCCGGCCAAGAGCGTGTCGGACACGCCCAAAATAGGGTTCCGTAGCCATTAGGAAAAAAATAAGTAATATTTTTCTAAGGATTTCGTAATTTTTTTTTTATTCGACTGGATGGCAAACGATTTTATACGGAATCTTCCAAGTTTAGGTATATTTTATACCTTAGGCTGCTATTTACTCTTAAACTACTAATAAATATCAAGCAAACTTAGCCGTTATAGTTTTCCTTGAGTTTGATAAATTTACTACCATTCTGAATTTTTTACAAATTTTCCACCCACTTGTTTAGATTTTAGAGAATCGTGATATCTCGGGAACGGTAATTCTTAGAAAAAAAAGTATATAGACTATTTTTGTAGATAAATTTAACATCTATAATTTTTTGCCTCGGCTACTTTTTGATAAAACTTACCGTTTTCGGAAAAAAACAAATAACCTCAAATTTTGAACTTTGACCCCGAATAACTTTTTGCACCCATGGGATCAATGGGGACTTTTGTCATTTTATTCCTAATGGTGTACTCAAGGTCTCCACCAAAATTCAGCTTTGTCGGAATTTATGGAAATTGAAATGTCTATATTGAGTGGAGTAGAGGTTGCTCACATAATCTCGTATGTCAAGGTGTTTCGGCAGAAACAGCCTTGGCAGACTGATATATTCCGGAAATAAAGGTTCATACCTACCGACTGGAATTGGTTTCATGCTGGTATCAGATGGGTATATTTAGGGGTCCGGGTAGTCACCTTTGAGAGCGTCTGCCGAGCACTTCCGGCAATTCTATTCCGGCTTTCTGTATCTACCAGTAAATTCCTAACTGATGCCATCACTATTATTTCAGTATCAGATGGGTTAAATGACGCCCCTTTTTTCGCACAGGAAGCGACTGTTACGTGTATTTTCGGCAAGTTCCGCCGCGGCAGACTATGAAATTCGGACTCAGCATCACTTTTATGGGAAACCATTGTACGTTTCATCGCGGTATCAAGTAGGTACGAAATTATGCAGTCCGCTCTCCGTCTATTGGGAGTCGTGAGTTGGGAAAAGGCAGTGAACCATCTGAGATATTATACATAACACAAATGAGCAAGAACCATACTTTTTATTAAGTAGTTTCGCCGGCTCAAGCAATTTGTATGGCCGGCGACCATAAGCAAACAGCCAACTCTTTCCAACAATGACGTCAGAACGCGGTAGGTATTGTGATAATGTTAAGGAACCGCCCATAGTGATTACGAAGATGATCAGTATTTGCTTTAAATATATAAAAAATATAGCTATGCGAACCGGATAGTTACACTACAAAATATTCATGCAAAACATTTTGTCGCTCGTATTCTAATATTGAACATAATGTCATTAATGTTATACTAATTATTAGAAATGAATGATGTGATCGCCATCAGATATTTCGGAGCGGCCAATGTGATCAAAAGTATCGGAACATGCACTCTAAGACCTAAATAATAGAGTGCATGTGCCAATATTTTTGACCACCTTGACCGCTCCGAAATATCTGATGGCGACTGTATAAAGGATCAACAACGTAAAATTACAGCATGAAAAACCCAAATGAGAAATTCTAAGAAATGGTAACCGCAGATAAATTGATTGGATATCTATCAGTAAGTTACAGTAAAAAGTGAACAGTGAATATTGCAACGCAGTGTAAAGCGAATTCAGTGTGTTAGCACAAAGCTTAATATGGTAACTAGATACCATGTCTACTTTGACAAAAGCTCGTATCTTAAAACAATACGTAAACTAAACTGAACCTTGAAGCACCCCGAGTAAAGTTCACTTCTTAGGGTGAAGCCAGACGAACGTATTTTTTGAGTTGTGAGTCGCGTATTTTCGGTCACGTAATTTCTGCTGCATTCAGTTTGATACAAAAGTACAGTTTTTTTCCACACGGCGACTCAAAATGAGTTGTACACAAATAGGACTTTTGTATGAAATCAAAATTACGCGACCCACAACTCAAAGAGTTGCGCTCGTCTGGCTTCACCCTTAGTAAGATTATAGATTTTGAAATACGAGCCTTTTGAAAAGTAATGACGGTTTATCCCGGGAATTATTTAAAATAACAATGCCCCAAAGCCATAAGAGATCAATTTTAAAATTTACTTACAATATCCGTTCCTAATCAGAACAAATTGTTTACATTTACTTTACCGATAACGGTTTACATTATAAGCAGCACGAATATAGCCTTTCTTATGTCTAACTGATGTGCGCCACTGCGTGTGCAATAAATATTGTTCAAACCAAACTAAATATACGCTTAAAAGTATCTGCCCGAAAAGTAAAAGTCTTATGATAGGACGGAAACTCTAAGAACCAGGGGGTATTTTTAAATATAAGAGCTCAAGGGTAGTTTGAAACTATTGTCAAGCCACCCCTTCTCGTTACTTTGTCATTGGACTGGACTTTCACCAAATAACACATTTTTATATTTATATATTTTGTATTAATCTTTACTATTCGGCAAGATAAAACATAGTATAAGATTTCCTGTTTGACCAAATTGGTGACTAATGTCCAATAATTGAAGAGCTTTCACATCAACCATTTGAGCTCACCGCAGTATAAAGAAAACTCAAAAATTACCCCCCGGCCTTTACAATCGACGCGGTAGAGAAAAACCACAGCTGCCAACTAAAAATCAAACGCGTGACAGTTCATTTCTAACAGCGTCGACACACTACCAAATCTACGCTATGTTTAAATGCTGTAGAGGGTTGGACTCACGTCCTCGTGGCTGGCTGCGTTCCGGAGTCCCTTCACTTCCATTGCGAGAGAATGCACCTCGCCGTTCAGTCTCGCCACCTGGCCCAACCGATCATATCAACCTTTATACTTAAGCCACCCGTAGAGTGGCACGCTTAGCGGCTAGTTTAACTGTAGCTTAGATGACATATCCCAGACTCGTTCCCTGAGGTCGCCCTTAATAGTTCGTAGAGGTAAAAGAGGACATAGAAAAGAACAATGGTTCTACTTCTAAGCGTACACGCCTCTGGTATGATCCTACGCTTACACCCGTTTTAACATATAAAAATATTAGGATCTTTACACACCGCATTTTTTAAATGCGCCGTCGACGCGCATTCGTGTGGCTGCTCTATAGAAAGAAAAACGCGCTATGAACGCAAGTCGTTGGCGCACTTAAAAAAGGCTCGAGTTGTGTTTGGAATTATAGGTTAATGGTGTGTTGTTTACAATTATAAACTCAGTGTCAGTTGCTGTGGCACTATTTTTGTTAAGTATATTAAACCGAAGCCTGACAAAGGGCTAATTCCAAAGCTGGTAAAATAATATTCTACCTAAATTACATGCCGTTTTCGCCCATACTTACTTGGCACTTGATGAGCGATTGATGACATTTTATAAATTTAGTAATAGCATATGCACATGGCTTGCAAGATGTAGATATACATGGCATGCATAGATGAAAAGAAGCGTAAGAATATAGACACTGCTTTCAACGTTTGCCTGTGATATTGATTTCAATGGAATTTAAATGGTAGATTGCGTTATATAATTAGAAGTAGTTAAATAATATTAATATAGGCTGTTAGATAAATAGACTAAAAATAACTTTAAAAAACCAAGCCAAGTGCGAGTTCAGACACACACACACATAGGGTTCCGTACCATCGTTCTGAAAGAAACCGCGTTTGACTATTCCTGACGCTATTTCACCACAAAAAATAAGTACTTAATATTGATTTTAAATATATACAAAACCTTGTGGTAAAAGTGATAAAAAGTCAGATAATCTTTGTTGTTGGATCCAATAGAAAGTTTTTATGTAGTTACAAAATTACGAGTTTTTTCTCACAAGATTTCGTGACGTTTTCCTGACGTCAAGAAATTTTGGATGTTTTATGTAGTTTATGTTTAATGATCTCGTCCTTAGGGTTAATAATTTCTTGACAAAACTGATTTCTTGTCAATTTCATGACGGGACAACTTTTTGAGAAATACTCCTTTCTTACCCCTTTAGCGGTATGACGGCATTAAAACCCCCGTT
>NC_133474.1:9112062-9112429 GCF_025370935.1 Choristoneura fumiferana
TAACATCGCTCAGAACTTGTCGGTTTGCTTCGTTTTCCTGCGAAGATTTTATGAGAGAAAAAGAAAACCGATCGTGTGTTTTGAGTTCCGAAGGACATTATCAATCTAGTTTACTTGTACTAGCTAGGACTCGACAAAGTTATATAAATAATAATACCACAGAATAAGTAATAGTACCAGTGGCGTAGCTAGGTAACCTAGGGCCCTGGGGCAAATAAAAAAATGGGGCCCACTGCTATTAAAAACTGGTAAGGTTTTTTGAAGTAAAATCATTATATATAAAAATACTTGAAAAATGCTAAGCAACTTTATCATCAGCTATAAAGTAGAATTTCGAGGGCCCCCTGAGCTTGAGGGCCCCGGGGCA
>NC_133474.1:9113051-9143103 GCF_025370935.1 Choristoneura fumiferana
ACGGATTACGCTGTATGAAAAGTTTACTCACTTATCAAATTTCCTTTGCATGTCCATATAGTCGTGTTGCATGTCAGTCACCATAGAATTGAGATGGTTCACTTCGACTTTGGACTCGTCGTAAAGTCGATTCGACTTGTCGACCTTTTCCCTCAGGATCTTGACTAGTGTCCGTTTCGTTCTCTAGCGCTTCGCTCAGCTCTCGATTTTGCTCGGCCAAGGCTTCGATACGGCTTTCTAAGTCCATGGTCTTATCCTGAAATTATACATTTGGAATATTAATATTGGTATACATAAATCTGCTTAGGTTATGTAACGCTTTGTAACCCATATGCTGAAACTAAATCCCAAAAGCGAACAAACATACGCACACATGTAAACTATGAGAAGGTACCCAATTCTAGAAAAACTAGCTCCCTTATATACAAATGACAACGGACCTCAAGCGCTTACGTCACACGTCACAGCAAAAAAAAACGAAGTAGCCAATCGTCGGGCGTATAAAAAGGTCTCTTTTTAGAACAAACTGAACACGTGCAAAAGCCAGCATAATCAAACAGCGAGTGGAACGACAACATTCACCGTGCCGGTTTCGCACAAGCATGGTAATATTACGTGGTGGGTGGTGTCGCGTGTTTTACGTCGGTACTGTTAAAATTTTGACACTGTTTTTTTTCCAAAGCATTTAAATAATGTAAGAAGCACCACTGTATAGTGAATTTAATCGAAAAGTAATTAATGTTTTCTAAAAAAAAACAATAAGGTTTACTTAGAATGTAGTGATAACAAATACGACTTATTTATGTGCGCTAACAAGTTTTACGGAAAATGAATTCTTAAAATACATACTTAATTATTAATTGTACCCATTGTGGTTAAACAGCTGGTCTTCATTTTTTACCATTTTATTTAATGTCTGGAAAAGCCAAGCGTTGCATGCTCTTTAAAACAAACAATTGTTAAACACAAATCAGCCCACAACCACATGCAAGTAAAATTGAAAAGAAACTTATGTCATCAATAAAATTTATTAATTATAAAATTCAGTGCATAAGTAACAAAATAGTACATAAATACCTTCAACATTCTAATAACAATTTCTTTAAAACAAAAATTTCTATTGTAAAAATTAAAAACAATTAAACTTACTTGGAATGTAAATAAATATCACGCGTCAAAAATATATTTTATGTTTAAGCAAGCCGCTTAGACGACGCTGTTGTTAACACCTGTGTCATTGCACGAATGACTATAATTATATATCTATATGAATACATGTATGTTACCACTAATAGTAGGCTACTACGTACCAATACATAACTATCGCTATCACGTGATTGTGTACAATGGGAACTTATCTCCAAACTAAAATGATAACAATGTTAATCTACTGAATCTAAATGACACATTGTTTTGACACATAGATCAATGTCACTAGTAGATTATAACAGCTAGCACACGCGCCTTTTTTCTAGCTCGTTAACAGTGGACGCACTGAACGATAAAGCGAGTGCTGGTCAAGTGTGCTGGCTGTTCGAAGAATGTGAAATTTCTCCACTTTTATCTTTAAATGAAATTTTCATTTTTAAACGCAAATGAAGAACAAGTTATCATGAAATTTTAAAAATATATCATATTATTATTATCTTTTGCAGAATGTTTGCTTTATATTAAAACTAATAAATTATTAACAAAAGTCGGCAAAAAAATTTCATTACAACTACTATATTAACACAAATTATAACATTTTTAAGCTAAGAAGGAACTACAAACAAAAAGAGTACATTTCACTAAACAAAAAAAAACACAAAATAGATGACTGACTACATAACAACATCATTATATTATTTCGAAGTCACATTATAGTAAGTAAATGCAAGTTGCCTAAAAGTTGATCATTACTTTACATCGGATTATGCCTTTTCGCAGAATTATTGTTTGCCAAATGTTTTACTTTCCCAACTCTCAACTTTCTCCGAAATCAAAAAAATTCTGATTATATATTTTCTTATGCTATTATAGAACACAGTAAGTTAGGTTAGGTTTGTTTTATGAAAGTTCCCAAAAAAACATGGTTTCATAAAAAATCGTGAGTTGGGAAATGAAACAGTTTGGCAAATGAAAGTTGTAGACGGAGAGCGGACTACTAGCCACTAGTTGTAGATATGTAATTAAAATGTCCGTAATCTCTACAATTCCAAACTACGGGATCCAGAGATGTTGCTCACATAATCTCGTATGTCCAGGTGTTTCGTAGAAAAAGCCTTGGCATACTTAAATTTTCGGAAATAAGGGTTCATACCTATCGAATAACTAAAACTACTGAATTTCGATCCCTGGTTTACTGACCAAAAATATTGAAAATAAGCTCTAAAATAGGCCCTTTCAAGGAATAGGTCGATTACCCAGTCACCCCCTAGGTATACGTGGCATTAATGTGCTATCATAATAATAAAACCGGCCAAGAGCGTGTCGGACACGCCCAAAATAGGGTTCCGTAGCCATTACGAAAAAAATAAGTAATATTTTGCTAAGGATTTGTATTTTTTTTTTATTCGACTGGCTGGAAACGATTTTATACGGAATCTTCCAAGTTTAGGTATATTTTATACCTTAGGCTGCTATTTACTCTTAAACTACTAATAAATATCAAGCAAACTTAGCCGTTATAGTTTTCCTTGAGTTTGATAAATTTACTACCATTCTGAATTTTTTCAAAATTTCCACCCACTTGTTTAGATTTTAAAGGGTGGACGCTCAAAGTGCCAGTAATTTCACGGCCATGGGGGGTACATGGCCGGTGAAACTTTACTGGCACTTGGGCGTCCCCCTCTTTAAAATCTAAACAAGTGGGTGGAAAAAAAATATTTTGAAATTTTTATTTGTACCATTTTGTCGGCATAGTTTACATACATATTTCGTGCAAAATTACAGCTTTCTAGGCATTCTGTCCCTGAGCAAAGCCGCGGGAGGACGGGACAGACAGACAGACATGTGCGAAACTAATTCCTAATGGTGTACCAAGGTTCTCCACCAAAATTCAGCTTTTGTCGAATTTATGCGCAAATTGAAATGTCTATATTGAGCGCGGAGTAGAGGTTGCTCACATAATCTCGTATGTCAAGGTGTTCGGCAGAAACAGCCTTGGCAGACTGATATATTCCGGAAAATAAAGGTTCATACCTACCGACTGGAATTAAGTAGTTTCGCCGGCTCAAGCAATTTGTATGGCCGGCGACCATAAGCAAACAGCCAACTCTTTCCAACAATGACGTCAGAACGCGGTAGGTATTGTGATAATGTTAAGGAACCGCCCATAGTGATTACGAAGATGATCAGTATTTGCTTTAAATATATAAAAAATAGAGCTATTGCGAACCGGATAGTTACACTACAAAATATTCATGCAAAACATTTGTCACTCGTATTCTAATATTGAACATAATTTCATTAATGTTATACTAATTATTAGAAATGAATGATGTGATCGCCATCAGATATTTCGGAGCGGCCAAGGTGATCAAAAGTATCGGAACATGCACTCTAAGACCTAAATAATAGAGTGCATGTGCCAATATTTTTGACCACCTTGACCGCTCCGAAATATCTGATGGCGACTGTATAAAGGATCAACAACGTAAAATTACAGCATGAAAAACCCAAATGAGAAATTCTAAGAAATGGTAACCGCAGATAAATTGATTGGATATCTATCAGTAAGTTACAGTAAAAAGTGAACAGTGAATATTGCAACGCAGTTAAAGCGAATTCAGTGTGTTAGCACAAAGCTTAATATGGTAACTAGATACCATGTCTACTTTGACAAAAGCTCGTATCTTAAAACAATACGTAAACTAAACTGAACCTTGAAGCACCCCGAGTAAAGTTCACTTCTTAGGGTGAAGCCAGACGAACGTATTTTTTGAGTTGTGAGTCGCGTATTTTCGGTCACGTAATTTCTGCTGCATTCAGTTTGATACAAAAGTACAGTTTTTTTCCACACGGCGACTCAAATGAGTTGTACACAAATAGGACTTTTGTATGAAATCAAAATTACGCGACCCACAACTCAAAGAGTTGCGCTCGTCTGGCTTCACCCTTAGTAAGATTATAGATTTTGAAATACGAGCCTTTTGAAAAGTAATGACGGTTTATCCAGGGAATTATTTAAAATAACAATGCCCCAAAGCCATAAGAGATCAATTTTAAAATTTACTTACAATATCCGTTCCTAATCAGAACAAATTGTTTACATTTACTTTACCGATAACGGTTTACATTATAAGCAGCACGAATATAGCCTTTCTTATGTCTAACTGATGTGCGCCACTGCGTGTGCAATAAATATTGTTCAAACCAAACTAAATATACGCTTAAAAGTATCTGCCCGAAAAGTAAAAGTCTTATGATAGGACGGAAACTCTAAGAACCAGGGGGTATT
This sequence comes from Choristoneura fumiferana, assembly GCF_025370935.1. Lineage (NCBI taxonomy): Eukaryota > Metazoa > Arthropoda > Insecta > Lepidoptera > Tortricidae > Choristoneura > Choristoneura fumiferana. The sequence continues at coordinate 9,117,493 of NC_133474.1, forward strand.
TTTAAATATAAGAGCTCAAGGGTAGTTTGAAACTATTGTCAAGCCACCCCTTCTCGTTACTTTGTCATTGGACTGGACTTTCACCAAATAACACATTTTTATATTTATATATTTGTATTAATCTTTACTATTCGGCAAGATAAAACATAGTATAAGATTTCCTGTTTTGACCAAATTGGTGAGTAATGTCCAATAATTGAAGAGCTTTCACATCAACCATTTGAGCTCACCGCAGTATAAAGAAAACTCAAAAATTACCCCCCGGCCTTTACAATCGACGCGGTAGAGAAAAACCACAGCTTCCAACTAAAAATCAAACGCGTGACAGTTCATTTCTAACAGCGTCGACACACTACCAAATCTACGCTATGTTTAAATGCTGTAGAGGGTTGGACTCACGTCCTCGTGGCTGGCTGCGTTCCGGAGTCCCTTCACTTCCATTGCGAGAGAATGCACCTCGCCGTTCAGTCTCGCCACCTGGCCCAACCGATCATATCAACCTTTATACTTAAGCCACCCGTAGAGTGGCACGCTTAGCGGCTAGTTTAACTGTAGCTTAGATGACATATCCCAGACTCGTTCCCTGAGGTCGCCCTTAATAGTTCGTAGAGGTAAAAGAGGACATAGAAAAGAACAATGGTTCTACTTCTAAGCGTACACGCCTCTGGTATGATCCTACGCTTACACCCGTTTTAACATAAAAAATATAGGATCTTTACACACCGCATTTTTTAAATGCGCCGTCGACGCGCGTTCGTGTGGCTGCTCTATGGAAAGAAAAACGCGCTATGAACGCAAGTCGTTGGCGCGCTTAAAAAAGGCTCGAGTTGTGTTTGGAATTATAGGTTAATGGTGTGTTGTTTACAATTATAAACTCAGTGTCAGTTGCTGTGGCACTATTTTTATTAAGTATATTAAACCGAAGCCTGACAAAGGGCTAATTCCAAAGCTGGTAAAATAATATTCTACCTAAATTACATGCCGTTTTCGCCCATACTTACTTGGCACTTGATGAGCGATTGATGACATTTTATAAATTTAGTAATAGCATATGCACATGGCTTGCAAGATGTAGATATACATGGCATGCATAGATGAAAAGAAGCGTAAGAATATAGACACTGCTTTCAACGTTTGCCTATGATATTGATTTCAAGATTGCGTTATATAATTAGAAGTAGTTAAATAATATTAATATAGGCTGTTAGATAAATAGACTAAAAATAACTTAAAAAAACCAAGCCAAGTGCGAGTTCAGACTCACACACAAATAGGGTTCCGTACCATCGTTCTGAAAGAAACCGCGTTTGACTATTCCTGACGCTATTTCACCACAAAAAATAAGTACTTAATATTGATTTAAAATATATACAAAACCTTGTGGTAAAAGTGATAAAAAGTCAGATTATCTTTGTTGTTGGATTCAATAGAAAGTTTTTATGTAGTTACAAAATTACGAGTTTTTCCTCACAAGATTTCGTGACGTTTTTGTGACGTCAAGAAATTTTGGATGTTTTATGTAGTTTATGTTTAATGATCTCGTCCTTAGGGTTTCTTGACAAAACTGATTTCTTGTCAATTTCATGACGGGACAACTTTTTGAGAAATACTCCTTTCTTACCCCTTTAGCGATATGACGGCATTAAAACCCCCGTTTTTAAGTATTAACATAACTTTTCTGTTTATATTTTTTGTATAATCGTAACGGTCATAGTAACACACACAGATAATGTCTAGTCTCTACCTATACAGTTCAAGAGACACAGCACTGTGACAGTCAGACGGAAGCGGAGACCTTTTGAGTAAGTAACCCCAACAACGAAATGTCTATTAAATAGAATTTAAATCTTACCTTTGCTTCACTGTTGATTAAGTTTTGCTTCGTTTTCTCTAGCTCCGCAGCCATGCTTTGGAGTTTATCTTGCATCTCTTTCTTCTCCATCTCTACTATTCTCCTTTCTGCTCCTTCTTCCCCAGCTTGGCGCGACAGTCGCGCCACCTAACGGTACATTCTCACATCACAACATACGTTTAAATTCATCTGTAATGATAATGATGATGCGTACATCATCTATGAAAATCTTTACATTTAATAGCATAACCTAAAAAAATCATTTTCTTGTATTAACAATAATTATGCTGATTTTAGTATTGTATTGTAATTATGCTGATTTTAGTTTTTGTTGATTCTACTTGTTTTGTCATCTACCTAACCCACTTTTCATCACACTTGCACGTAAACAGTACCAAAACATACAGGTTAACTTGACCGTAATGCCCCATAAAACCCTCGACCTTAATGTGCTTGTCATGAAACCCGTGGTAAATGAGTCATTGCCCGTACTAATTATCTTGTCATGAAGCCCAAGGTCGGTCGCATGAGTCATCGCCCGTACTAATACTGCTGCGCGCGCTGCTGCAGGAGGAGCGCGCGCACGTCGGGCACATGCTGCGGGGGGGGGGGGAGCTGGCACTGCCAAGAGCGCAGTCAGCGGTATCGGCAATTTTAGAAAACATTTTTTTACAAATATCCAAGTTTACTCGCAAATGTGATGAAAATCACGAACATCGACTCAGACTTCGGGCTTCTAATATAATCTCGTTCGTAATTCCTTATTTACCGCCCTTAAGACACAATGTACTATTGTGTGTAGGTATGTAAGAAGTATAATAAGATGGTAAGGTGACCCATTTTTCTATTAATCTGTTTCATAATTTCATATAGATATCATTTTATAATTATTATTAGATATTTTTAAAGAACGTATGTGTTAGTACCACACATATGTAGTTATTAAGTAATGTGTTACTAATCGACACTACGTCAGTATTACAAAATTCAATCACTTTTACACTAAAGTATAGGTTCATAAAAAAAGTATCATGCAAATTCATGCAATCAAAAACCAATAGCCAAAAAATAAAAAGGTCAATCAAAAATGCTACTGTTAACTACCCCACTCTCAATAATAACTAGCAAATTGCTTAAATTCACACCAGGGACTTGTTCTATTTAAAATCACAATATTATAAAATTTAACACTATCCTATAAAAGTTTTCTACATCAGAGTAGAAAAAAAGTTTTGAATTTTATGTTAGTATGCTGGTCATGGTTAAGTAAAACAGATAATAAATTTCAATGAGAACAACTTGAACACCTGTGTTTCAAGCGAGGCGATCTGTCCGCTCCAGGAGGTTTTTACGTCAGCCAGCGCCATCTTGGCCTCTTGCAGCTGCCGCGCCAGCACCGCGCGCTCGCGGCACACGCGGTCGTACTCCTCGCAGCCGGTCGGGGTCACTTCACGTTTGTCTGGACAAACAGTATAATTACGGTCACTTTACGTTGTCTGGACAAACAATACAACTCTGGTCACTTTACGTTTGTCTGGACAAACAGTATAATTACGGTCACTTTACGTTTGTCTGGACAAACAGTATAATTACGGTCACTTTACGTTGTCTGGACAAACAATACAACTCTGGTCACTTTACGTTTGTCTGGACAAACAGTATAATTACGGTCACTTTACGTTGTCTGGACAAACAGTACAACTCTGGTCACTTTACGTTTGTGTGGACAAACAGTATAATTACGGTTACTTTACGTTTGTCTGGATAAACAGAAAAATTCTAGTAACTTTACGTTTGTGTACACAAACAATATAATTATGGTCACTTTATGTCTGTCTAACCAAACAGTAAAATTATTATGGTCACTTCTTGTTTGTCTACACAAAAATATAATTAACTAACATATTGATAAATCAGTTTTTTTCTTCTTTTTAATTACCTATTTTTTTCTATTATTTAGAAATATACCGAAATCTTGGTGAGAGAGTCCGATTCGCACTAGATTTCTTACCCAACTGCCCGAAAGGTTATTTCTTGTAGTATTCTCGTGTACTCACCGTCGTCGCGCATGTGATGGTGCTGGCTAGCGGGCGGCACGGCGGCGCGCAAGACCTCCAGTTCGTCAGCGGCGTCGCGCGCGCTCGCCTCCGCGGCGCCGAGTCGCGCGGTCAACTCGCTGCGCTCGCGGGCCCACTCGCGACGGGACTGCTCTAGCTCCTCCTGATAACCAGACCTCGCCATGTTCAAGCCTGTACCAGTGCCAGTTCGCTAGGTGCTCCAAAACGGTGATTACAGTATACGATTTCACTTCTGTAATCTTGATAATTGACCAGAGGAAGAACTAAAGAAGTCTTCCTCCTCTCCCCCTTCGTTATTCAGTCGTCTCAGTCCATTGCGTATCTCTATTATCATTCGGAGTTTGAGGTTTGTATGTTTAAACCTTATAAAGACAAAACGAACATAGAAATTATACCTATGTTTTTATACGGAGACCCCTTATTTTTCAAAGTTTTTATTATGTTCACATTGTATAATTGATTGTTTGCTTTAAATCTTGCAAATTAATTTTGATCCACTTTCAGTAGTCCGATTACTTGAAATTTGTTACACATGACATATTATATAATCGGTATCAGTAGGTTACACGACAATCAAGTACAGTCAAACATACTGATTCATGTACCAGGGTGGAACCCTTTAATAATCAATTTCACTATGATTTCCTTGACAAAAGTATGGGTGGGATTTCAACATGATATATGTAGCATGTAGCACAAAGGTTGCCTGGTACTGGTACATGATTCAGTGTGTTCGACTGTACAGTCAAGAAAAATTACAGTCAGTAAAAGAAGCTTTAATTAAAGATTTAATTTTGAACAAAAACTTGTTTGTTTTCGCTTTATTTCTATAACGCCGCCGCGCGCTCCGCCTTAACTGGTCTGCGCTGCCACTGCTGCCAGTGTCTCTCGTTACCGTGAGCGCGTCCAGTCGGTCGTGCGCGCGCTGCGCGGCGGCGCCGGCGGCCCGGCACTCTGCCAGCTGCGCGAGCGCCGCGTCGCGCGCCGCCGCCGCGCGCTCCGCCTTAACTGGTCTGCGCTGCCACTGCTGCCAGTGTCTCTCGTTACCGTGAGCGCGTCCAGTCGGTCGTGCGCGCGCTGCGCGGCGGCGCCGGCGGCCCGGCACTCTGCCAGCTGCGCGAGCGCCGCGTCGCGCGCCGCCGCCGCGCGCTCCGCCTTAACTGGTCTGCGCTGCCACTGCTGCCAGTGTCTCTCGTTACCGTGAGCGCGTCCAGTCGGTCGTGCGCGCGCTGCGCGGCGGCGCCGGCGGCCCGGCACTCTGCCAGCTGCGCGAGCGCCGCGTCGCGCGCCGCCGCCGCGCGCTCCCGCCTTAACTGGTCTGCGCTGCCACTGCTGCCAGTGTCTCTCGTTACCGTGAGCGCGTCCAGTCGGTCGTGCGCGCGCTGCGCGGCGGCGCCGGCGGCCCGGCACTCTGCCAGCTGCGCGAGCGCCGCGTCGCGCGCCGCCGCCGCGCGCTCCACCTTAACTGGTCTGCGCTGCCACTGCTGCCAGTGTCTCTCGTTACCGTGAGCGCGTCCAGTCGGTCGTGCGCGCGCTGCGCGGCGGCGCCGGCGGCCCGGCACTCTGCCAGCTGCGCGAGCGCCGCGTCGCGCGCCGCCGCGCGCGCTCCACCTTAACTGGTCTGCGCTGCCACTGCTGCCAGTGTCTCTCGTTACCGTGAGCGCGTCCAGTCGGTCGTGCGCGCGCTGCGCGGCGGCGCCGGCGGCCCGGCACTCTGCCAGCTGCGCGAGCGCCGCGTCGCGCGCCGCCGCCGCGCGCTCCGCCTTAACTGGTCTGCGCTGCACTGCTGCCAGTGTCTCTCGTTACCGTGAGCGCGTCCAGTCGGTCGTGCGCGCGCTGCGCGGCGGCGCCGGCGGCCCGGCACTCTGCCAGCTGCGCGAGCGCCGCGTCGCGCGCCGCCGCCGCGCGCTCCACCTTAACTGGTCTGCGCTGCCACTGCTGCCAGTGTCTCTCGTTACGTGAGCGCGTCCAGTCGGTCGTGCGCGCGCTGCGCGGCGGCGCCGGCGGCCCGGCACTCTGCCAGCTGCGCGAGCGCCGCGTCGCGCGCCGCCGCCGCGCGCTCCACCTTAACTGGTCTGCGCTGCCACTGCTGCCAGTGTCTCTCGTTACCGTGAGCGCGTCCAGTCGGTCGTGCGCGCGCTGCGCGGCGGCGCCGGCGGCCCGGCACTCTGCCAGCTGCGCGAGCGCCGCGTCGCGCGCCGCCGCCGCGCGCTCCACCTTAACTGGTCTGCGCTGCCACTGCTGCCAGTGTCTCTCGTTACCGTGAGCGCGTCCAGTCGGTCGTGCGCGCGCTGCGCGGCGGCGCCGGCGGCCCGGCACTCTGCCAGCTGCGCGAGCGCCGCGTCGCGCGCCGCCGCCGCGCGCTCCACCTTAACTGGTCTGCGCTGCCACTGCTGCCAGTGTCTCTCGTTACCGTGAGCGCGTCCAGTCGGTCGTGCGCGCGCTGCGCGGCGCGCCGGCGGCCCGGCACTCTGCCAGCTGCGCGAGCGCCGCGTCGCGCGCCGCCGCCGCGCGCTCCACCTTAACTGGTCTGCGCTGCCACTGCTGCCAGTGTCTCTCGTTACCGTGAGCGCGTCCAGTCGGTCGTGCGCGCGCTGCGCGGCGGCGCCGGCGGCCCGGCACTCTGCCAGCTGCGCGGAGCGCCGCGTCGCGCGCGCCGCCGCGCGCTCCGCCTTAACTGGTCTGCGCTGCCACTGCTGCCAGTGTCTCTCGTTACCGTGAGCGCGTCCAGTCGGTCGTGCGCGCGCTGCGCGGCGGCGCCGGCGGCCCGGCACTCTGCCAGCTGCGCGAGCGCCGCGTCGCGCGCCGCCGCCGCGCGCTCCACCTTAACTGGTCTGCGCTGCCACTGCTGCCAGTGTCTCTCGTTACCGTGAGCGCGTCCAGTCGGTCGTGCGCGCGCTGCGCGGCGGCGCCGGCGGCCCGGCACTCTGCCAGCTGCGCGAGCGCCGCGTCGCGCGCCGCCGCCGCGCGCTCCACCTTAACTGGTCTGCGCTGCCACTGCTGCCAGTGTCTCTCGTTACCGTGAGCGCGTCCAGTCGGTCGTGCGCGCGCTGCGCGGCGGCGCCGGCGGCCCGGCACTCTGCCAGCTGCGCGAGCGCCGCGTCGCGCGCCGCCGCCGCGCGCTCCACCTTAACTGGTCTGCGCTGCCACTGCTGCCAGTGTCTCTCGTTACCGTGAGCGCGTCCAGTCGGTCGTGCGCGCGCTGCGCGGCGGCGCCGGCGGCCCGGCACTCTGCCAGCTGCGCGAGCGCCGCGTCGCGCGCCGCCGCCGCGCGCTCCACCTTAACTGGTCTGCGCTGCCACTGCTGCCAGTGTCTCTCGTTACCGTGAGCGCGTCCAGTCGGTCGTGCGCGCGCTGCGCGGCGGCGCCGGCGCCCGGCACTCTGCCAGCTGCGCGAGCGCCGCGTCGCGCGCCGCCGCCGCGCGCTCCACCTTAACTGGTCTGCGCTGCCACTGCTGCCAGTGTCTCTCGTTACCGTGAGCGCGTCCAGTCGGTCGTGCGCGCGCTGCGCGGCGGCGCCGGCGGCCCGGCACTCTGCCAGCTGCGCGAGCGCCGCGTCGCGCGCCGCCGCCGCGCGCTCCGCCTCCGCGTGCGCCGCGCGCGCCACCGTCTGCGCCGCCAGAGCCTCCGACCCTGCACGACGTTACATCCATTTATACGGCCTCGTAAGACTCCGGATTGGTGTCCGGTCTCCTCTAGATAAGGGGCGATTACACTGAGTCGTTCGCAGCATGCTGCATGCGGCGACCGCAAAAATGTAAAGATAACGGTAGTATAAGACGCCTAATTAATTTGACAAGTTCGGAGACCGCGCTAGGTGAACGACTCAGTGTAATCGCCCCTTTATACAGGATGGAAAAAAATTATAGGCCCTGTTTTTCTCATCCGGGAACTAAACCAACTAAATATAAAGCATTCGCTATTTTGTTATTTGCTGTTGTTATTTTGCTACTTATAGAACAGGATTAATATTCAGGATACAATTGCTGTAATAAACATTTGGTCTTTAAAATAAAAAAATGCAATCTAACATTCGTTCATTCTTTAGTTATAGAACACATAAACATTTTAATTAATTTTAGAAAATCTTGAATGCAGTTTTGTTTCATTATAAAAATAAAAGAATGTTTCCTGTAAGTAAACTGAGCTAGCTAAAAGATTTGGCAGTTACCCTCCAAGGCTCAACAATTTTTTATTTATTTATTGTTTAGTTTCACACTTTTTTGATATTTCTGAGAAAATGGTAGGTTAAAACCATTATAACCCATTTATTTAGAATGGGCTAATTATTGGCTTTCCTTTGATACACAGTTCAGTCTCAGTCCAGATGTTCGGGCAGAAGTTTGGTGAACCATAAACATTTTAAAGAAGCAAGCAATCAAGCAAGCATGCAAGTGAGCATGTAAGCAAGCATGCATGCAAGCAAGCATGCAAGCAAGCAAGCAAGCAAGCAAGCATGCAAGCATCCAAGCAAGCAAGCAAGCATGCAAGCTTGCAAGTGAGCATGTAATTTTGCAAGAAATAGTGCCAGCAAGCATGCATTCAAGCATGCAAGCAAGCATGCAAGCAAGCAAGCATGCAAGAAAGCATGCAAGCAAGCAAGCAAGCATGCAAGCAATAATGCAAGCAAGCAGAGTTAGTACGCCAGTGGTGGTAGTGAAAATCAGTTCATCATTATCATCATCAACATCATCAGTTCGTTTATCGCTATTCCGCCGGAACTATGCCATTTCCGGGATAAAAACTATCCTATGTTCTTCCCCGGGACTCAAACTATCTGTATACCGAATTTCATCTAAATTGGATCAGTAGATCCAGAGATTACCCCCTACAACCTCACAAACAAACAAACTCACAAACTTTACCTCTTTATAATATTATAGTAATAGTATAATAGTATATCTAGTGGGTGCACCAAAGTTCATATAAAATTGCAAATTCGATTATTGAAACATTGAGTTCCGGCAATATCATTTGGTATTATATATATTTTAAAATACCTTTGTTTATTCATAAGTTATCCATACATAAATGCAAGTAAATTCAAAATAAGAAGCTAAAAAAAAAAGCCAGAAAAGCCAGTTAGGTTAGAACTGCGACCCTTTTGAAACAGAAATCCTGCCAGAAAAGTGGGTTAGGTTAGGTTAGAACTGCGACCCTCACAGAACCGAAGTCCTGCCAGAAAAGTGGGTTAGGCTAGGTTAGAACTGCGATGATTATATGAAATAAGTTTATAAATAAAATAAAAACTCCCAAATAACATAGTATCGGTATAGAAAAAATCTCAGCAATGACATTATGATTATGAGTAAAAAAATCACAATATTTATCATTATGAACAATGTAGGTAGTAGCCAAAATAATTATTTATAAAAATATATAACAAACAATTTTCGGAGAAATGATGATTATGATTACAAAGCGGTATTATTATAAATAATCGAATAAAAATTGTATATGAGCCAATATGGAACCCATATATAGTAAAATAGTATATTAGTATAGATAACATACAAACATATTGTAATAAATTAAAGCTCAATAAAAATACAAACCTTGAACTGAAGCAAGTGACAGTTTTAACTCCTCTATTTTCTGCTCCCAGAACACATCTCTCTCCTTTATTTTGGCTTCTAATTGAGAAGTGTACTGATGCTGTAGGGCTGCTTGATCCACTTTTCCACCAGTTCGATCTGACAGGTAGGACTCCAGTTGCGGTGAAATTGACTAAACAAAGAAACACATTAACATAATTCATTTAACAATAATAAACAATCATATAACATGATGATGATGATGATGATGACAGAGAGTGACAGTAATTAAAAGCTGTTAACAATTGAAGCTATATTTCAGTTAATTATTTGTTTTACTGTTTTACTACTAAAAGTGTAGATGGATCATCAAATTTCTGAAGGCCCCGGGGCCTGGCTGGCAAATACCATTTGGACTATACAGACTATCATAATCATATATACATGTATGTATAACCAGTTTGATGCTGGTGACATGAGGCAACAGATAGTCGCAAATCTGACTTCAATCAATAAAAAATTAGGAATGAATTAATTTACTAAATGACTATCAAATTACAACAGGTGGTAGGACCTTGTGCAAGGTCCGCCCGGATTGCTACCACCATCTTGCTCGCTAATCCTGCCGTGAAGCAGCAGTGCTTGCACTGTTGTGTTTCGGCGTGGAGAGTAAGACAGCCGGTGAAATTACTGGCACTTGAGGTATCCCATCTTAGGCCTCTAGGTTGGCAACGCATCTGCAATACCCCTGGTGTTGCAGATGTTTATGGGCGGTGGCGATCTCTTACCATCAGGAGACCCACTTGCTCGTTTGCCATCCAGTCGAATAAAAAAAAAAAAAAAACAATGAAAAGATTAAGGAGTAGTCAGAACCACTAAATAGAAAGTGTAGAAAACTGAGTTAGCACTTTAACACATTCAATGCCGAGAACCTGTCAGCCAGGTTTTCCTTTAATAGGCAGTTTTCACTACAAAGTCGTAAAACGCTGCTACTGGTTAAAATTGTAGCACATAGTGATATGTGGTCTCGAATGTGTAAAACTAACAAGTGAAATAATGTGATACTTACATCGGATGTAGTGCTATCTCCTTGTCCAGCTGAACTGGATGGGCTTGCAGTAGACTGTATAAAAGTCACATTATTAGTTTAAACATACTCATTAGGACTGAGGCCGTATCGCCTAAGGTTTCTAATGGTCGCGATCGCAATCAAATGACAGATTTCGCATACAAAAACTGTCATTTGATTGCGATCACGAGCGTCATTAACGTTAGGCAATACCCTCTGGACTTAAAACTGTCAATGTAATCACAGTTTTTTTTTTAAACACTGGTTTATTTGTTGAATGGGCCCGCGCGGGAACTATGGCCTAAGCCCTCTCGTTCTGAGTGGAGGCCTATGCCCAGCAGTGAGACGTATATAGGCTGGAATGTAATTTATTGTCAGATAAGAACTGACACCAACTTTGTTACTAAGTTGCAATGTCTTCATCATCATCATCATCCCAGCCTATATACGTCCCACTGCTGGACACAGGCCTCCTCTCAGAACAAGAGGGCTTGGGCCATAGTTCCCACGCGGGCCCAGTGCGGATTGGGAACTTCACACGCACCATTGAATTGCTTCGCAGATTTGTGCAGGTTTCCTCACGGTGTTTTCCTTCACCGCAAAGCTCGTGGTAAATTTCAAATGTAATTCCGCACATGAATTTCGAAAACTCAGAGGTGCGAGCCGGGGTTTGAACCCACGACCCTCTGTTTGAGAGGCGATAGATTAAACCACTGGGCCACCACGGCAATGTCTTATGTCAAATCAATTTCAAGCGAGGATATTAGAGATAACAAATGGATACAGAATTTATTATCGAGGCTTTTTCCTTTCCCATGACACCATTTTATGGGTACACACTCACCTGTCTATCTAGGTTAATAGTGTAGAAGATCATAAGAAACCAGAATAGTACATGTTTATACAGGAATATGTTCATGAAAAATACTGATTATATAATTTGTAGCAATGTCTTAGCTACAAGTATCATAGGTGAGGCAAAGCGGCCCCTCGTGCACACTTGCACAGCCTCAGAGTTTGAGTTACCTCATGCCTCGAAAGTTCCTCATTTTTGTGCTCAATCAAAAATTCATCATTTAAATGTCTGATGTTCCATCATATAGAGCCTCACATAATATATCTTGCCCATACAAAAATAAATCCCGCATATCCACTGAATGGTAGATTACATTCTATTTAGTAAACAGTAGATCTTTGGTCTTATCAACATACCTGGGATAACGCGGGGCAGCCGGGGCATCTATACGAAAGTGATGTAGCAAAATATTTTATTGACAAAAAATATATATTGATGTTACTGCAATGCATGCATCTAAATGTTATTTGACATAAATAAGTATTACTTATTTTCTCACTTTTAAATAAAAAAATAAACAAATTAAAACATTTATTTATATGCTTATCTTAAAATAGTTTTCATAATATCTATATTATAAAAACTATTTTAAGATAAGCATATAAATAAATGTGGGTGGAAAGTTGAGATGGGGCAGCATTACAGGGTTTTTAGTTTAACTATTTATTTGTAAATTGATTTATTAATCAATTTACTTACATTATTTTGTACAATTAAGAGTTAACATACTTACATATAAAAACAAAAAGAATATAAATAGTTTTTAGTTGTCTACATACTGTTTAATTTTCTTTAAGCATAAAGGATTCATATTCGTAAAAAAAAACATGCAAAAGTTTCACTGGAAATTAGTACCCTACAAACTGTATGGAAAATATTTTCTTTGATTTGTGGGTGTTTTAGTACTCTTACCTTCGTTGGCCTCAAAGAGTGTTTTAATCCTTGATAGAAATGGGACCAATTGGCATTAAAAAAAAGTCAAATCTGTTGATTTCTCGCTGACTGTACATTTTATCAAAAATCTGTGAATGTTGATTGTCATCACTCAAAAAGTTAGTAAAGGTCTCCTAAGAGCATTTTCCCTTAGCAGCAAGGGATCTAGTAGCTGCCCTTGCTGCCCCATCTCAACTATCCACCCTGTATAATCAATATTTTTTTCATATTCATTGATATTAATGATTGCCATCTAGATGAAAATATCTACCATAAACTGCTAAACATTCTCTCAACGTCCACAGTGGTCAACGAGGCATTCTTAAAATATGTATAATGACTCAAAGCCAATTTCTCATTCATGTTAGTTATTGAAATATCCTCACCTTTTTAAGTGTTTACTTGTTTCATAGTGTCATAATTTATTATATTGACATCTTTTTTATAAATATCAAATCCCTAGAACTTGCCCCGAGTTATCCCAGGTATGCTTATCAAGTTGGCCAACCTTGCTGACATCTTTATTCTCGTAAGTCCTTGTCTACTTCACAAAGTACAAATCAATTAACTAATAACTGCCGAATGTACTTGATGGAGTACAAAATATTTCAATGAAATATGAACTTTAAATTTATGTGAATAATTTCCAAAATCACAAAACTTAGAATTCTCGCCTCGGTCTAAAGATCTATGTATGATCAGGACGTCACATATGAAGTCAGGACTTACGAGGTTATAACCTGCTACATCTAAATAGGTCCAATAAATGAAATGAGATTAAAGTTGTTTTCACTTTATTAGGTGGTCTAACTGATAAAACTCTAGTTTCTGTCACCTTGACCGAACAAATATATGACTTGAAATATGTTTGAATATATTATATATAAATAAACTAAATAGGGTCAAGGTAGATAACAGTTCACTTACCGAGTCATCTCTTAATGTAATTCGACCTAAAAAGGCACCAGTGCGCCAACTGCTCGTCAATTTACTTATGTCGCTTCCAGTCTCCTCTTTAATCTTGCTTTTAAGGCTCGCAAACATTGTGCCTAACTAAATGCGATACTGAAAAGTAGTAGGTAACATTTCTAAGTTTTATATATACAAATTTATTATTTCAATTTAACTCTGGTAAAACACAGATCTATGTAATTTGCACCAAGTAGCAACAAAATATACTGGAGTTGATAAAACAACTTCACTCACTAGTTTGCAAATTACTGATAACATGAGCGTCCCAATAAGTACCAGTTTCGTTTTCTGCGAAGCCAATTTAGCGTTTACCTTCAAAACTTGCAACTTAATTAGGGATGTACCTAGGATGTACTTACTAAATCATGTTCTGGGACGCATTAAATTAACATCTAGACAGTAAATAAAAATTCTTCGCTAATTGATTCTAAAAAGAGTGACTCAAATTGACTCAATCGTATCACACAATCCTATCCTACTACAACCGACACTGACATTGAATTGACGTTTAATTTTTGACACTTGTCTACTTGTCTTGATATTTTATTTTAATTGTTCCATCTTGGAAAAGGCAAAGCAAATGTCGTCCATACAACCAAATGTGTTTTTTATGGAAACTATATTTTCTGTCACTTAAATTTAGATTTGTCACTAAACTGCGATACCCTAATTATTATATCTATCCCTAAGAAATATATTGGTCATCAAATTAATCAAATCTGTCTCTAAGTATGATAAAACGTATCCTAAATTATAGTTTGCTCCTGTCAAACTGTTGGTGTTCTGCAGAATAAACCGCAACCATGTCATCGTTACGTAACTGACATTGGCCCAAGCCTTAAGGCCGCCATTAAGGGGGAATAATAATAATAATTATAGTTTGAAATTCGGTATTTTAGTAATCGGAATTCGTATTTTTGACATTTCGGATTATTATTGAGTCGGACTTCTTATTGTTCGGTGTATTAAAATTCGTAATTATGAAAATCTTAATTTTAAACTTTAGATATTTTTAATTTTCGGATTCATAAATATCGGATTTATGTAGAATCGGAATAGTCATATTAGGAGTTTTAAAAACATTCGGAATTAAGTATAAAAATCGGTATTTTGAAGTTCGTGATTCCGACTTTCGGAATTTAGTTTTTCGTATTTATGTAGTGTACCCTGGTAGTAAGTATATCAAACTTTCAAGGAAAACTATAACGGCTATGTTTACTTGAGAATTATTAGTTGTTTTACTCTTTAAATAGCAGCCTAAGGTATAAAATATACTTACCTAAACTTCGAAGGTTCCGTATAAAATACGAAATCCTTAGAAAACAATTATTTATTTTTTTCGTAATGGCTACGGTACCCTATTTTGGACGTGTACGAGACGATCTTGGCCGGTTTTTTTTTAATTTGGGGGCGGAAACTAGACTATTTCCATTCAGGATAACAATGGACTCAAGAAGGTCACAGAAGAAGGGGTTCTGCAGGGCTACTACGAAACTCGAAACTCGAAGTTCGTGTCGTGCGGTCCCTCTGACACTTATACTATTTAATACGAGAGCGAGAGGGACGGTACGATACGATACGAACTTCGAGTTTCGGAGTAGCCCTGCTGGTTGGACTGTAGCAAAGGGGGCACAGATTTTGTTTTTACCAAAATGAAGTCTCTTTGATTATATAAAACACTATACCACGCGCCCTATAAATCTGCCCGCCGATTTAGATGAAATTTGGTAAGGAGATAGTTTCGAGCTTTTGGGAAGGATGTACCTAAGTATGAAAAAAAAAATAGTTTTTCTTCTAGAAAATTGTTCCCGCGTGTTAGCAATACGAATTCTTCGCAGACGGAGTAGTGGGCAACAGTTAGATAGGTATAAATAAATGGAAAAAAATGTAAATGTGTGTTTATCATTTTTTAATTCTTCACGCCAAAGATATTAGACTAATTTTGTTGAAGTAACCTGGGCTCATACCTAACTGTAGGTACACCGTTTAATTTAAGGTTTGAATTAACGGTCAAATTGTAACACATGTTCCTCGGTAGGTATTTCGAACAAAAAATGGACTAAAAATACCAACATGTAGGTACATTTATATGTTTTTATTATAGAAGTTAACACAATTTTTAAGTTTCGTTGTTTCATGTGCAAATTTTACCGTTAAGTTTAAAATGTTAAAATAAATAGAGTATTATATACATACACTAACTGGGTGGTTTGCACCCGAAAACATCCATAAGATATCTCGCGCTTCTCCCTCTCTAGGCTATATGCCTATAACGACAATATTGGTGGGTAAGTACCATAATTTCATTTTTTAGGGCTTCGTAGCTTAGGGTATTTATTTTGTTTCACATCATAATCCATGTCACGATTACCACTCCTAAGTAGCTAACTAGGTGGGATACCTACTTTAATTTGAAAAAAAAAACGAATATTTAAGTACACTCTCTGTAGGGTAGGTAGGTACTTACATAATTTAGTAGGTAAAGGTTTAGGTTTTTATAGTGAACATCTATCTACAACAAACAGTCCGAGCCCGAGGGAACAGAGTCCCTGACCTAGTTTTAGTAATTGTTATTCTACATTTACGCATTGTATACGGGCCCCTCGACGCCAGCAATTGATCGCAAAGTATTTTTTACGGTTATGTTAATATAAGGGGGCGCATTTCCCCATGCGTCGTAAAATTTAATGATCGTGTGCGCAGCAAATGGCGCAGCTTGATAATGCGTACCTACGTATTCGAAATGTTTTCATAAGTTTCGGTGTTGTTTTTGTGTAACATCTCAGAGTTTATTATATATTAACCGCGGCTTGGCTCGCATGAGCTATTAGATTTGGCAGTAGTTACCTAGGTACTCTAAAGATTTTTAAATTCATTTAAGTTGCATGAAAAACAGCCATGCAAAATTCCATGTCTCTAGCGCAGAAGTTCCTAAATGGTCCGTCGTGAAGTCCCGGCGTTTTCCCAGGGACGTCGCAAAAATTAAGACCTTTATATTGAGTCGCAGTAGGTGTGTCAAACTTGGTAGTCAAACTGATTTGACCACGAGGAATTTAACATTCTTCATGGTCAAACTATCTAATTTATTAAAAACTTACACCCTGTGTAATAAAAATGAAATAAAATTGTACAGTTATAGCCAAAAGTTTTGTTTACTTAACGTGATTATTTAATAAGTAACCTTTTTAAACATACCAGGGAAGTCGCAAAAATTCAAGTGCGACCTTTACATTGAGTAGCAGTAATATATTCAAAAGGTTGCTGACCCCTCTCTAAAGGACAAAAAAAAAAACCTTCCTTCCTCGTGGTCAAACTTGGTAGTCAAACTGATTTGACCACGAGGGATTTAACATTCTTCATGGTCAAACTATCTAACCTAACCCAACCTAATAAAAATATAATAATAATTTAAATTGTACAGTTATAGCCAAAAGTTTTGTTTACTTAACGTGATTATTTAATAAGTAACCTTTTTAAACATACTACATGGATGAAGAATAAAGCATTTAAAAAAAATCGGTCAAGTGCGAGTGCGAGTCTCCTTACAATGTAAAAATTTATAAAAAATTAAAGTTTTTTTAATAATTTTTAAGTAACCTTTTTAAACATACTACATGGATGAAGAATAAAGCATTTAAAAAAAATCGGTCAAGTGCGAGTGCGAGTCTCCTTACAATGTTTTAAAAAAAAATAGTTCAGTAATAATTTTTTGTAAAAAATTCTTATACAAGCTGTTTTGCTGGTGGTACTTTTTGCCCCTGGTTACCAAAGTAGGTAGTCGTCAAGACGAATCAAATGAGACCAAAATCGATGCAGTCGAGTCGTTTTATTAGAGTTCCTATGGCCAACATCTAACTTCATCATCAGATCAGCTCTACGTCATAATTGTCATCGGATTTATACATGCATGCAAAATTTCAGCTCAATCGGTTGAAGATATCCACTTCAAATTCAAGTTAAAATATTAATTCCACCCGAACAAACATAACTAGTTACATTACATTACAAGATAAAAACATATCACCAAAATGTAAGCACTAGGTGCAAGTATTTTGAATAAAGAACAATTTTAAATTCTCATCCTCTTTGCCTGTCGCCCTGCCGGAGGCTGAATAGCGCTTCAGACTCTTGCCATGCGCCGCAGCAGATTAAAAAATTAGCTGTCAGTTTGGTTCATTCGCGGGAAATTCAGTGGACTTCGTATGTTGTGTAATTAAATAATAAGAAGCTCGACTAGTGTGAATAAATTTTAAACTGTATTATAAACCTTGTAAATAGTGTTAAATACTTAGTATGATTTTTTTAGTGTAAAAAACAATAGGTAAACATAGTGATTATACAGTGTGGATTTGGCGAGCGCTTTATCAAAGTTGGCTTCATTGAGGTTTGTGGTTCATAAATTGCTTTATTAATTTTGCACAAAAACGAATAAACCACACAATCAGACAGTCACTATATTATAATATCGAAGCTTTTATAAAACATAATTAAAATCGCAAACATAAAAGCTCCGATCAACGAGTACCTACTAATCGTTGATCGGAGTATAAAAGGTAAATATTCAACCAAAATAGGTCGCCTTAGCAACGGCTAATAACGTCTAGCAACCAAAAAACTCTGAAAAAAACACGTTTCTTGTGTGACGACTCCCTTTAATTTGTAACTTTACTTTATTTTTAGTATTTTTGTTATAGCGGCCACAGTAATACATAATCTGTGAAAATTTCAAGTATCTAACTTTTACGGCTTAAGAGATAGAGCCCTGTGACAGACGGACAGACAGACAGACAGCGGAGTCTCAGTAATAGGGTCCCGTTGGCACCCTTTGGGTACGGGACCCTAACAATGGTCCGTATTGATTACCGACATCGTACAGTCAAGGGCAAAGATATCGAAACGGCCAAAGTTGCAAAAATATGTACTCTATGCACTTAACATTAAGGCCGTGTACTTATACATATTTTTGAAACTTTAGCCGTGTCGATATCTTTGCCCTTGACTGTACCATCAGCCAAATATGTAGTCTACCACCCCAAAGTTGATAATCGTTTGCATGTCATTAAACAACAATGC
Source organism: Choristoneura fumiferana (assembly GCF_025370935.1). NCBI lineage: Eukaryota > Metazoa > Arthropoda > Insecta > Lepidoptera > Tortricidae > Choristoneura > Choristoneura fumiferana. The sequence continues at coordinate 9,135,860 of NC_133474.1, forward strand.
CAATAGACGTGTGTCAACTTGAAAGTTCGACTTTAGCGACATATTCATTTGATAGGAACTTGTCAAAAATTTTGCTGATGATTTGTACCTACAAATAATATAGGTGAAGGAATGGACAACTGAACAAATCGATGAAACGATATCATCCAATCAAGGTTGCTCGTTTACTTGAAACTCTATTGAAAAAAGAAAATACTGATCCAAAACCATCTCCTCGACGCAAAGAACCATCAAACAAAGAACGAATATTCCGAGACCATCGATATATATGTACTATGTACTAACGGTAGAATATAAGTCAATGTCCGAGACGAATTTATGGTAAAGTGTCAAATGGAATTTATTCATGGCGATATAGGTGTAGGTTACTTTATAAATAAATTACGTCAAACAAAACTCTTGGCTATAACTGTACAATTTTATTTCAGACTATTACAAGTTGTAAGTTTTTAATAAATAAAATAGTTTGGCCACGAAAAATCTTATAATTCCTCGTGGTCAAATCAGATTGACTACCAAGTTTGACCACGAGGAAGGAAGGAAAAAAAATCCTTGTGGGAGGCATTCCTTTTACTGATTTGAAATAAAGCACGCAGTGGTAGGTAATAAAGGGTTTTAGCATTAGCTTTTATAGCAGCTCTGACGTAGGTACAGCATATAAGTAGGTAGGTTATATATAGAATATATAACGAAACTAATTTAAAAGGAAAACACGACACCTATGAAAAACAAGCAAGGCTTGTGAGTATTCGAATAAAACCCAGTCTGTTAAAACTTAACCCTATCGTACTAACATTATAAAGGAAGATGTCTGTAAAGATGTTTGTCACTCAATCATGCAATATGTAGGTATGTCCCAACCGATTTATATGAAATTTGGTATGGAGATCTATCAATCTAACTATATATATTGCAGTTCCCGCGAGACAGCGGTAGACAAATTCTTGGCAGCAGCTATGATATATAATATTAATATGTACTGCAAATTAGTGCGCGACTCGATACTAAACCTACCTAAATACTAGGTACTTACTATGCGCGCACTTTAATCAAAAGCGAACTTGGGAGTGTTTAAATAAAATTGTCAAATCACATATTCAGTTGTTTATTATCTATACTGTACTCAAAATTGATCCGAAGATCACATCACATAGTAATTTCATAAATAATATTACAATGTCATGTACTTTCTGTGATTGCTCGTGAATAAAAAATGTTCACAATATTATCAATATTTGTTCACTGGACCGGTTTACCTTTAAGTAGACTGTACTACATATTTAGATACCATTAGTAAGGTACTCAAAGAACTTACAGTGTATTTGATGAGAGATATAATAATCAATTATTGTTGCAGTTCATTTTTTTGACAATATATTTACAGTTTTACATATTTTTTTTCGTGATTTACAAATAAATTCTTGAATATTTAATTAGGTCATCATTATTCCACTTGGATTTATTATAACAGTACTTTATAGTTAAAAATATCACAAAAATGAAATATATTATGTGTAAGACACACGCAACATTAAAAATACAACAAAAGAAAATAAAAAAATCCACTAGAAACCTTGGGCCAGAAGAGTCCCTTCTAAACAGGAAGGATACTTTCGATGTTCATCTTTCATAACGGCAATTTGATACCATAGTCATTTATATCACACTAATTAAATATAAAAGTAATCGATTGTCTTACAATAAATGCGTCAGATCATAAAATTTTGATTATAAAATTATAGGCAACAAATAATCCATGAAACGATAAATTTTAACAAAAAATAAAATGACAACTTATACATTTAAGAGCCATAGTGCCGTATTGATAAAAGTGAAGTGATCACTCTAGTCACTAGCACGGACCGATAATAACAACCAACAAAACACAAACGCAACGAGTTCTAATGAGTTTGACTCCGCTTCCGATATATTCACCTTTTATCGATATGGCATTCCACTTACGATACGACAATAAATATATCATAACACGCTTACACATTAATCACTTCTTTAATTCCGACGCTAGGAATTATTTCATAATATATACCTAAAAATATAATCACGGCACAAGTATCCCTCCGACTAAATTACTAACGTAGTGTCACTTTATCAGGATTTAGAATCAAATATGTATTATGTATCTTAAATATTTTTTATTATTAATATATCATTATCAAAATATCCACTAAATGGGAGGAATAAATCAAATTATTAATATTTATTCTAATATTAATCGCATGACTGATCAACAAAAAGGATATGGACTAGGAATAATATTAGGCATTAGGCTTCCATGCCCTCGGGACGCGCGGCGGCCGCGCGCCCGCTCCTTGCCGCCACGCGGCGCGTGCGCGTGCGCAGAGACCTTTGATCAAACGTTAATACTGCTCGTGTCCAAAACATAACTGCTATTTTAGTAACGCTGTACTCCGCGAGAGATAGTCGGACTCGATCGCCGGTCACTATTTTGTGCTTCGATAAACGAGGATCGATTATCAGTAAAGTAATGATTATCTAGCAAAATCTATCTGGAATAAAGCCGACGTTCTATCCTAGAATTTAAATAGCTTGGAAGTATGCCTTCTTCATTTTAATATTGTCCAATAACGTTCATTGTATTTCGAATGTCTGTCCTATCACTCTACGAGTGTCGTGATCTATGCTAACGTGTGAACCGGGTGCGCGTGCGGCGCCGCGCGAGCGGCCGCGCGGCGGACTGCACGCGCGCGACACTAAACGTGAAATTGTGCTCCGGCGTCAAAAGTTTCAGTGCCGAAGGAGAGAAGCGGCTACTCTATTGGTGTTTCATTACTGGTTCACTTAATCTAAACTACTGTAAACTTGTCACCTAGTAAAACAAAATTTTATAATTCATAAAAAAGTAACATAATTCTCACAAAAATGCTCACGTTAGGAGTGCGGAGAGGCAACTTTTGACACCGGCCTGGGCCGTCTCGCCAGAAGCCGCGGGCAGGCCGGCGCCGGCGCGGCCTCCGCGGCGCCGCCGCCCCACCCGTCTCGACAATACATCACTTATATTATGTATACAACAAAGTTTGTGCGACGCCAAACGGCAGACGCACCGATCTTTACAGGAACTCATCACATCTTAAAAAAAATAAAAAATAGTAATAAAACATTTGAAACCTCACTAACTACCTATTTGACGATCTCGGTACGATCTCGATAAAATTACTCAAATGGCTCCGGCGCCTCGAAATCTATTCATATCACAATCGCATGACCGTGCCTGAGAATCATATCCCGCTACTTATGTACACACTCTTTCCCGAAGACTTAACGAACATTCCCGGCCGAGTCGAGTGGCGGCCGCGTATGGCGGGCCGCGCCACTCGCCCCAGCCGTTCTAAACTAACCGATATTTACTAAGATATCACCACCTCAGCCGCGGGAGCGACAGTGCGATCCGGCCGAACCTGCCATTCCCGAGTGTGCCAGAGGCGCGATCGATATGGATAACGCGGCGATGCGGGGCTGAATACTGGACTTTTGGATGGGTGAAGAAAAGTGAGAGGTGAGAGGGTATGGGTGAGGGGGAGGGTGAAGGGTGAGGGTGGTGGTCAGGTTAGGGGGGTCGCAGGGCCGGCGGCAACTGCACGGGGATGTGGTAGTAGCGGCAGGCGGCGCGCCGGCACGCGCCCGCGGCGGCGTCGCGGCACACCACCACGCGGGAACCCACCACCTGCAGCCCGCACCCTGGAAACACAACAATCACGTTATTTCGCGTCTGCCCAGTGTCCACACAACACTTCAAACAAAAAACATTTTTTAAACCGCTCGCGATGGGAATAAAACAGCGTACGTTCAAAAAATATAATTGGCATAGTTAATAATCACACGAATCTTTTTATAAATGGTTCGTCTATGGACTTTAGAAAAGTGGATTATGAGTTATTGGTAGTTAATGAAGAAAACAGAGAAAAGTTAGACTATGCGTTATTTCTAGCACTACCTACATCTAGAATTTCTATTATCAAATTTGTATAAATAAATGGAAGCTCCATCTATTTTGCATTAAACACAACTAAGAAATATTAGACTAATTTCTAGATAAATACTGTCTACTATAAACGTTAAATGAATACTACTAGTTCGGTATTAACAATGTAAATACAGTGATCATGCAAGAAATGAGGAAAAAGGAGAGGCATTACAATATAGTTCCTACACAAAAAAATAATAATGGGAATGGTTATTAATATTTCATTAAAGCTACAGTTACTGTCAAAACTGCCCACAATGCTTTCAATATATTAAACAATGGAAAGAGAATACAAAATCACTCATAGGTGAGTATCCAACAAAAACTTTATTGAATTTAAGTTATGACAGTAACTAGATCGAACGATACTGCGTTCTGATTGAGAAAGTTACATGACTTATTTGCAGCAGATCCAAACGGACGAGGTATTTTAATTATGAAACGGTTGTATAAAACATTTACACCCACCTTCACGAATATGAACAAATCTGCAGGTAGGTCTTGTACATCCTTGTCGATTAAAATCTTGGCACACCGGGAGGGTGTCCAGTAACTGAAAATATAACAATTACTTATTAAGGACGGTTTTTCATTGTACAACAAATCGTAGGCCGTCATACAGTGCATCCTACAATGTATAAGTCTAAGAGACATGTGGCCGAAAATTTTCTTTAGCATTGTTATCAACGTTTAATTATTGTTGAATAAATATCGTTCGGTATAACACAGAACGCAGATAATCAATATTAGTGTCACTTACAAGTTACGTTCTTACGAGTAATTTAAATATTATTGTCATAGTCGACTTGGCCTTCTCGAAGAATTGTACGGAGCTTATCCATCATGGATCAACTGAGGAATGACGGCCTTCTGTGTTTTATGTAACTACTTCATGAACAGTCAGACTTGTGACTAAACATTATTCTGTAAGTAAAATTATATCACAATTCATCATTTATATCTATATCACACAACGTCAGCGGTTCATGAATTTATTATGTTAATAGTGTTAATACTAAATCTAATTGATCATTTTTTGGACATTCATACATCTGACATTGAACAATATCCTCATTGCACAGCCGTCTGAAAAATAACGCTGAAATAGTTTTTGTAATATCAAAGAGCAAAGTGTGAACGACTGTTGCATTGTATGAGACGTGTCACAGTCTTGACGAAGATGGCATTCGATTGGCTATTTCTAACAGTTTACCGCAATCATGAAGTAAGTAGGTGGTCTAGTTCTAATCAGACATTATGCGTGTGTAGTTTCTCAGTCGCTACATAAATAAACACTAAACGGGACACACGGAAGGCGAAATTACAAGAAATGAAATCGTTTCGCTGCTTCAATATTACAATAACTTTACAAGATTCGTTGCACAATATGATTGAACCTTACAAGCATTCTTTCATTTACTAGCCCGCCAGTTCAGTGTGTGTCACCTTTATATTGTAAAATCTGTTGGTACAAGAATTACACAACATTTAAATTATTACTACGAGCCCAAAATAGTTAATCTCGTTCTCGAGTTGCCGTTACCGTCAGAGAGTGGTGTTAAAGTACGCTGCATTATGCACATAGTAGGTATGATATATAATATCTAAATGGCATGCAGAACGCTTGAAGTATAATCATTATTGCGCAGCCAATCTCATTTAAGCGTGACTATATTTACAAAAAAGCTAAAGCATGATGCTAGTCAACTTTTACCAGGGCGAGGGCGTTCTAGAGGTTTGTAGCGTCCAAAGTGTACCCAATAAATACCAACTGTTGCTATAACAAAGCTTAAGAGGCTGTGAGGGAAGTTACGACATGTGGCTGCATCGATTGTGATCAATTACACATCTTCCGGTTCTCGGGAGAGAAACAAAGACGGTCATGCTTGTCGGTCGTAGGCATGGTTATAATTTAAATAGACAAATAAATTTATACCTTTAGCTTACATGACAGTTCTGGACGTGACATGTTAGTGGTAGTACAAACTGCAACATAATGACCATTAGAGAGTGCGGTTACTGTACGACAAACAAAAGAAAACCAAGTATTTATTATTACATCTACGTGAACACTTCAAATAAGCATAGCCTATCTGGCCTCAACGTAAGCGAGGGTTGAAGCCGCAACTGCGAAGCACTTAAAGCATTGCTAGAGAAAAGTCGAAGTGAATATTTTAGGCAAGCGAATAAACTCGTCTTTATAGATGTGATAAAAAATCAAATAAGGCAAAACTAATTTTAAAATTCAAGACACTTCGAATCTCTCTATCACCACTTTCAACTCAACAACCAACTACGCAAAGTTAAAAAAATAATTTATTAAAAGCATTACATTTTAAAAAGAATAAGTACTATGAAAACCCCCTTAGCGGTTGATAGTTGACATTGGCAAGCGGTGAGAATATAAGGGTGCTAAAAAGTTGACGAAATTTTAGTAGGACAATTTTAAATTGTGTATTATTTTAAGTTTGATGTCGAAATAAAGTTATGTTTATGTCTAATTTAAGTGCAGTGTTTGAAGATTAAAATCATAATAAGTCAGCGTCGGTCAACTTTTTAACAGTAAATAATTTGGCTTCATTATTTAATTTCAGTAAACAACCTAAAGTGAAACCGCCGGTGAGTGTGTGAATATTGATAATTAATAATAAGCATATCGGTAAGCTAATTAGTCGGTCATGCTCGTACAAGCGGCGTGTTTCAGTTTAGGCGTCAAACAGGAATCTCTTATTCTGAGGATATTAAAGTAAGCTGATTGTATCTTACCGGGTGTAAGCAAGGCAATACTGTAGAGTGACTTCTTCCACATTTGAAAGCAAGTATGTCTCACTATACCAAACTAAAAATCATCAACAAGTAAGTTGTAGCATCAACTGTTCATTACAATATAATAAAATACAGTTACAGCACAAATACTAGATGGCTGATGTGGATGGTGACATTGAGACTCATGAGACGCCTGATAAGCGATGCCATCAGTCGGTACCGAGGCGGTCAGCCACAGCATGTCCAACTCATCTGTGCCATCATTATTCCTATTAGTTTGTTGTTAGAAATTAATAAGTAAAAAAAAAAACGTAAAGAAATAAAAAACGAGACCTGAAAACCCACTTACGCAAAAAAGGAAGGACTTCATAATGATTCTGATTTGATTTTGAACATGAAAATACCGTGAGACTCACTCATTTTAAAATGATATTGTACCGGATAACTCACACACGGCTTTGAGCGGCGGCGCGCA
>NC_133474.1:9443203-9634874 GCF_025370935.1 Choristoneura fumiferana
AAACGTTTTTAAATAAAAAGACTCGTTAAAATTGTTTACCTTTTTTCTAATGCTAAAAAAAACGAAGTACAAGTTAGTGTGAAAAGAATACGGTATTTTCCGATAAGGGTTGCGAAATAGGCAGGAAACTCAAAGTATTGGATAAGTGAAATTATTCATGACACGTAAAAAAAATAGTTTTTTTGTGTTCAACCTACACTTACGCAATCGTTTGTTTTGATTGATTGATATCAATCAACGCAGAGTATAAACTCTTAATTTTTACAAATTCTAAACTCGGACTACAGATTCCTTTAGTAGCGTACCTACTACGAGTAAGAAGGACTTTTCAAAGTTTCTACAGGACTTACAGGGTTTCTACAGGGCTTAACTATTTTTATTCTTTCACGATGACGAACTTCAGCTGTTATTTCATACATACATTTTTAAATTCAAGTATAATTGTACAAGTTGTGAAGACAATTATTTTAAGTAGATTAGGCGCGTGTCAATCTAAATAAACGGGTACTTCAGTCATTTAGCACGGTATTAACGGGGCAGAGTCGTTAGTCGTTAGACTAATTAACGGCTGGCGTTTACGGGTGTGACAACATGTGTTTGCTCACACTGCCTCAGAAGAGCGGGTTTGATGCTGGTCTGCATGGCCATGGCGCCGAAGGTGATACTGATTACTGACATATTATGCATAGATTGATTGGCACGAATATTTTAAGTGTTCGTCACTATTATTCAGAAAAAAGCGTTCGCAAAATGCTCGTTTGGCTTAAGAAGGTTGGCAAGAAAAAATGGGCACTTAAAGTATTATTTAGTACCATGCCGGTTTCCTAGTGGAACGTATCTATATGTAGTATAGGTAGTTGAGATGATGAAGTTGTTTCAAGTAATTAGCTTATTAAAAAAAAGATAAAGTAAAGCTTTGCAGAGAATAAGCATGAGAAAGACGCTTGGAAACTTAGAGCTCCGCTTTTGCAGGCGTAGTACGAACAACAGGTAATTTTTATAGAGTAGGAGTCCACGAGCCACATCGCAAAGAATATTCAATTGGATATGGTAACTTGATACTCCATTTTAAAGCTAAGGTAATTTTATCGACTTAAAGCCAGCAGCATCTCATTCACTAAAAGTTCGTTGTCCAAATCGGCTTTCCGTATGAGCACTATTATCCCAGTTGGACGCGAACAAACGACAACGTCAGGTGATATCAGTTGCAGCTGCGACTTGCCCGCCCGAGATTCACTTACGGATTGATCGCAATGCAATTCGATACACACGCCCGCGCTGCACATCACGCACGCTCGACTTACACAAAATATGATTTCCACGTGTTAACAAACCCGCTCCACGCTCTATCGACCGGTTTTAATTAAAAACATCTGCTTAATAATTTGTAGAGCTCTAAATTACAAAGACAACTTAACTTCTCCAAGAAAAATATTAAAGCAAACGAAAAAATATGCTCACAGACGCTTTACTGCTTGATTAATAGAAAAGCTGCAAAACGTTTGTGTTGTTAAATTAAAGTGTAATCTCTTATACGTCTTTAATAACAGCACATCTAGTTTGCGTAACGGCATGAAACAATCCTTTTTTCCATATTACTCGGGAACAAACGAGGTATTAAAACACAAACACGACAGTGTTTACCGTTGCTATTAATTGCACTATTTTAATTACAGTGACTTCTCGTGCTGTGCGTTACTCTGTGATTTCATGCGGGTATGCAGGTCATAAAGACGAGTAGCGCAGTGCACTGGTAGCCACTCATCAGCCCCTCGATATTTTACCGTGCATTACGAATGGTGCGGCTGACAACTGAAGTTAATTGGATGCGCCGGCCGCGTCGGCTATGAAATATGAAACAGAGTGAGCGTTTACAGGTGAGCTCGGGCCTATTATCGGATGCGGATCTCGACGGAACATGCGGCGTCTCGTTATCGGCGCGGCTTCCGCTCGCGTATCGGCGCCGTGACAGTTGACAAGACATTAACTCAACCGATCCGGCTCAACATTAACAAAATACCCAACATACTATCACAAGAACTCCGCATTTTCATGTATTTTCCAGCCAAACCAGCTTTTATTAAGCACGTCTCGTCTGAAGCGACTATAAATTAACTCTTTTACAACATGCAATCATTATTCTGAAACTAAAATAAAACCGCTACCTCCGTTGTATTTCGTGGCAACGTATCGAAAATGCTGAACCGCACGTCAATTCCTAGAGTAATAATTCATAGAAAATATTGGGTTTTTGTTTCGAAACACTCGCGCACAATACGATTCAAACGGACTGTGTAATAACGACGCATCAAAATCTCTACGCCAGAGTTGTCGACTCGATAGAAAAAAATCACTCGACTCCACTGGAAAACGGTGCGGTAATCCACGTGTGCCGCTATGTGTGAAATTGAAATTAAAATTCTATTAAAGTGGAAAAGTTGGAATAGAACCTGAGGCTCATGTTTTTTTATGTCCAACGATGCGTACTTTTTTCTGAACCGTCAATCTATAAGCCTCGATAGATACTGTATTGACAAGTATTGATAGTTTATCTTAGGTCACAGCGTTATTTTGATCATGAATCCCGATTATTTAAGAAACCCGTATTTTGACAGTTTACAAACTATCCATCATTAGTAGAAACAATCTACTGCTTGGTGCAACAAGCACCAAGCGGAAAGTTATTTATTATTGCACCGAGTGCCGATTTGGAGCCCGAGCGTTAGCGAGGGCTTTAAAAAGCACGAGGGCAATATAAATTACTTAATGCGAGGTGCATAATCTGCTTTTCTTTCAACTATTACTGTAATAGTAGACGAAAAAAAAACTCATGCTAAACAATTAATAGGAAAAAAATGTCACTAGCACTCGATGATTCAATTTTTGTAAGTTTACATTCGCACTTAGTTTTTTTTATTTCTTACTTACTTAAGGATTTCGTATTTTGTACGGAATATTCCAAGTTTAGGTATATTTTATACCTTAGGCTGCTATTTTCTCTTAAACTACTCATAATTCTCAAGAAAACTTAACCGTTATAGTTTTCCTTGTAAGTTTGATATACTTACTACCATCCTGATTTTTTTCAAATTATTCTACCCACCAGTTTAGATTTTACAGGGCAGGGGGGACGCTCGATTTTAATGAAAATTTGCACTTTAAAGTTGAATATTTTGCAAACACATCACTGAATCGAAAATCGTTTTAGCAAACCCCTAATGGTTTTAAAATACCTATCCAACGAAACCACACACTATAAGGTTGGATGAGAAAAAAAAATCACCCCCACTTTACGTCTATGGGAGGTAACTCTAAAAAAATGTTTTTTAATTATTTTATTGTACCATTTTATCGGCATAGCTTACATATATATTCGTGCAAAATAACAGCTTTCTAGCATTCATAGTCCCTGAGCAAAGCCGCGGGCGGTCAGACAGAGAGGCAGACAGACATGGCGAAACTATAAGGGTTCCGTTTTTGCCATTTTGGCTACGGAACCCTAAAAATGCTTTAAGATTAACTAAATATTTACGATTGATAGCATCATTGAACTACATATATTTTCACAGTCCACTCGCGGCATTGTTTAACGGAATCTGGTATCGATTCTATCGAATGCAAAAACGGATGGGATCGTGAAGCTATGTAGATTTATTGGAGTTGTGATAAACCAAACCGAGGAGCACCGTCAATTCATTGTAGATTAAGACTATTTTTTTCGTTGACCCAGGAACTAAGGCACGAATTTGAATTATTACTTGAATTTCTGTTGAACGGTTTAAAATTAGTTTTCAAACTCTGTTATTCGACGATGTCACCTACGCCCGCCATATTGCCATTTTGTTTAGAAATGCGTTTCAATTGTGGCTTTTTAGTTTTCGCGTGTAATTATCTCTTTCTATCCCTAATGAAAATAATATAATATATATCGCGAAAAAAAAACAGGCCGTGTTTTTAATAAGTTAAGATACCTTCATTTCTATAATTTTTATCAACTGTCGGCGAAAAGATTTTTATCAGTTAGATTATAATAAAATATTTAATATGACATACGAGTACACAATGAACCTATGGCTTGTTTTGAACAAAACACAGATAGATTGAATGAGCGGCCCATCGGCTCAATATTTCACAGGGATTAGCTCATTTGGATGTTATGTATATCAGTTAGACATAGCGGCGGCGGCCTAGTTTAGTGGAGGGATAAACTGGGCATTTGGAACGAAGTCTTCTCTATTCATTGACGATGAATAGTATTTTTCTTTTGCGCATGGAATAATCGCTTTTTATAATAGCGAATCTAATAGATATTTTCTTTGTGAATTCTTTACGGGATGTAGTCGGAATAAAAAGTAAAAGACAGAAACTTTAATGTCTTAGACGTAACCCTCTGCGATTCGTTTTGTTCATGTTATTATGAAAGGGACGTGGGATAAAGAAGGCAATATCAGGCGACTGGAATTTCTTACTTTTAACAGACTAACAGATTAAACTAGACACTTACTTAGGGCTTATACTTTCTTAAAAGGCTGGCAACGGACCAATGACTCTCCTTGAGTAGTTGGTGTACTCATGGGCAGCGATGATCATTTCCCATCAGATCACTTGCTCGTTTTCCTCCCTCTCATTAAAAAAAACACACATGCAGTAGACCAGTGGCAGATCAGTGCCTAGACTACACGTTTCAAACTTCACGAGTGACATTTACGTGGCACATGAGAGAGACATGATAAAAATCCCTTTTTGTTAAATAAAATAATTTGCTAATAGAATTAAAAACAATTTAGCTTTAAAACAACTTCATAATTTAAAAACCAATTACAATTTTACTGTGCATTATAATTATCTTAATTCTTAATTATCTTTTTAAGATTTAGAGCCAAACCACTAGTTTCTTAGACATTTGACCTGTTGAATGTTGAATGAAACATTAATATTCTTTAGTCTGCCGACCGGAGATCGCACCCGGGACACTCGAGCTTCATAGACAGGTTTCTCTCTACTGAACCACCAAAAACAAAAGAATGACGTACTTGAGAAAAAAAACTTTCTATCGATCAGAAAAAGGTCAAAAATCACCATGCAGTTTGGTTACGGCTTTCAAATGAGTTAATTTTACCGATTCCGGATACCCTTAGTAGCAGCCCTTGTATCCGGTCGTCATCTTTGGTCGTTCTTTAACATTAATCGTAACAATATTTAGTATGATTTTTAATATTTATATAGGTGATTCACTATGGCTTAGAAATTATTTAACAACGTAATCAATTTATTCAAGGAGCAGCTACGATCCCGTAGCGTCCTGAATGTAGATGGTACACTAAACAATGAATAACAAAGAGTGTCATTAGCGTCCGTGATATGCAGGAACGTGTTCTAGAAATAGAACAATAGGGATAAATCTGCAGCACTATGCATGAATATAACCAACAATACGATGCATAACAAAAACGCTACAAAATCCTCTAAAAGTACAAACAGTTGTTTCATATTTTGTAAAATTGTGTTTATGACTTAAGTATCTACGAGTACCTATTGTTCTGATGAACAGTACAACATTAGTTGGGTAAAAAATAATACGAAGTACCTACTTATGTTATTAAAGTATTGAACTTTGATGATATTTGTGAAATTATTAATTCTCTTACAGTTTTAAACGTAAGTTCATTTATATAGAGGACTTCAAAGTTGAGTAACAAAATGGACACGATTAGGATTTGCTATTTGATTTTGTCATTGCATTCATTAAGTATCAATATTCATTAGCAACTTACCAACCTGTACAAGGTTCTTGTTGTTTCAATTTCAAGCGCTATCACCTTATGAGACCATTTTACGTCGTAGCGCACGTAGCAACTGATTGTGCTACGACTGTTCTACACAAAAGACTGGCGTAGCATCTGCTACGGACTTGTTACACAAAATTAGTTGTAGTAAGAACCTGCATACTTTTAAAGGCACAAATTTTTTATAATTCAAATTTTTAGTGTTACATTCAGGTTTGGTCGAACAACCGTTTCTTATAACTTTTCTGCAATTGAAACTGAAAATAAGTAGGAAAGTCCTTTACAATAATAATGAGTAATTGAACGTTTTTTCTTTTACTTGGATTAAAAAGGTTACGTTTATTTTTTTATTTTCTTTATCAGTAAAGTTATAATTCTACAAAACGAATCATTTACTCAAACGATACTTCGGATAAAAAAAATTCGGTCATCCGAAATAGACCCTTCAAAGAAACACAATCATGAAAGAGAACAATTAGCTCACCATTAGGTGAGTTTTATCCAATAAGCTTTAGACACGTCGGACTAAAATCGAATGACTCTTTTGCCAGTAATTCATAAACATATTTTATAATTTCCGCCTACTTAACAACTCTTTCTCTCTCTCGTTACATGCTGAAACATATTACCCACAACTCGGTAGGTAATCAAGAGAGATAGCGAGTTATTCATACCAAGTATGAAAGGAAGAGTCGTAAATCTAGAAATTAGCGAGAGTATCATTGCAGGAGTGTAAACATCAAAAGTTTGCTAGTGCCTCGACGCCGTGCAATCTCGTACCTACAACTTTTATCCTATATATTATAAGCTTGTTATCTTTCTAGTTTTATTTACAGTTTGAAACAGTAATTGAAATGGCTGTCGTTATTTTTAGGGTTCCGTACCTCAAAAGGAAAAACGGAACCCTTATAAGATCACTTTTTGTCCGTCTGTCTGTCTGTCTGACTGTCAAGACCCTTTTTCTCGGGAACGCGCGAAATACTGAGTTCTACTGTCCCTTGGAGCTGTGAAAAAATCAAATTTCTAAGCCAACGCAATCAAAAGATGCAGCCGTTTATGCTGCAAATTTCCGCAAATTTTCGAAACTCGCAAGGGAATCAAAACTTACAGAGTACTTCCCGTGTACTCAGAATCTTGAAATTCGGTATGAAGGTAGCTATTATAACACCACCACCATCTAATCCTGAAAAGTGCTTGCGAGAGTAATCTGGCACGTGATATTTTCTATTTCTGTACTGTAGATGATATCTTACCATCAGGACATATGAAGTCAAATAAAAAATCCGAAAATGACTGTCAATGATATTTACAGACAGAAATAAAAAATCATGACGAATATCTGGGGGCACAGTGCCCCCGCCAAGATGAGCCAAGCGAAGCGCAAGGGCACTACCTACCTTTTCTCGAAGCGCTTCGTCGTATTTTTTGAACCTTCTTAACTTGGGTTCGGATTATACCGGATAAACAAAATTTTTGGGATATGATGTCAGTGTTTGACTTATTAAAACTATTAAGTTTCAACTGCATAGCTCTTATACTTTAGATTTTATTGATATCTAAAATACCCCGATTTCGTCACTGACTCACTGATGATCATCAATATTCTTAAGGTTCTTCCTGAAGTCCTAGAAAGCTGAAATTTGGTATGTAAGCTAGTAATAGTACACACAACGAAACCCCCCCCCCCCAACTCCTTAAACTATGGGGTGAAAGTTTGTATGAAACTTCTTGAGAATCTACATTTCCGCACGGAAAGAGTTTAAAAGATTGAATAGATTTTTAAGTACAAGCCCATATGACGAATTGCAAAAGGTTCGTGCGGCCGACTCGCCAGTTTAGTCCACGGTTTGCACGCCTACGAGATTAATAGCGGGAAAACGCTGCTACGCGCTACGAACTACTCGCTACGAGCTACTCGCGACTTTTTGACAGTGTGGGTCTTTTGGCAACACGTTGAAATGGAAAGGATTGATTTTTTTGACAGTGCGAACATAGTAAGTTAACATTTAAGGAAATGTTTTGTTATTACGTTTAAAATGTGAAGAGATTTTGTTTATATTATGTAATTATAATGAAAGGTCGTTTTCCTTTTTTTTCACGACATGTGCCAAAGTGGTGTTAAAAAATTGAATTAACCGTTAAAATTAACCCTATTAGGTAAAATAAGAGGTTGGTGAAGATGAAATCCTCTAAATTGAATTATTCTTTAAGAAAAACGCGTTGAATAGAATACTTTTTTTCTTTGTGTTTTTGAACGGTTGAATAATAAATATTCGAAGCAAAGTCGTCGGTCAAATGTCACATGAGGAATTGAATAACCTATCCATTTAGCAATTGTTCGATTTGCCTTTTATATTCATGCGACGCGAGTAGTGAAGTCTGTTGTCATGGCAACCGTTATAGCTTCGCACCACCGAGCCACGAAAGTTCTCAAAATGAGCTCGAAGGTGGTATTTTTGTTCGAACATTATAAGGAATGTCTTTTTTTTCATGTAAATTCATATGTCACATATTTCTTTTTGTCTCGTGTTTTTCGAATCTTTTTCTTTGAGCCCGCTTTAGAAAAAATTAGTACAGTCGAACAAATTGATTCATGGACTTACCAGGGTGGAACCTTGTAATAATCAATTTCACAATGATTTTCTTGACAAAAGTATGGGCTGTCAACATGACATTAGTAGCACAAATGTTCCACCCTGGGTCATGATTCAGTTTGTTCGACTGTATCTAGCTACCTACACAATAATTTTGAAGGTTTTTACAAATTTTATGAGTGAAGTGAAGAAGAGATAGGAGAATGAGTAAAAAATGCTTTATTTACTAAATTAGGGATGCTTTTACTTTTTCTATTTTTATGTACCTAAATGTGCAAGTTGCAGAAAGTTTCCGAAAAGATGGGAATGTTCTCGGAAACTTCTGGAGATATTCACAAGAAATATAGGAAATTTAAATTTAAGAAACGAAAATTTACAATACCCATACAAAACTGTGAGAAGTTTCCGAAATTTTCCTATTTGAATTTACCTTTGGCACATCAGTAACGTAAGCATATAATCGGTAAAAAAAAATGGGGTCGAAAGAACTAGCCATTAAGACGGATGGGGTCAGCTTGTTATTTAGTTACATTAGGCATATAATTAAAAGCAGAATTGAAGGCATTGAACTAAAACATACATTTTTCCGTGGATAAGACATTTTTTTTTCATATCAGCCGATATTTATAAAATAGAAAATGACGCATTTTACATATTATGGCTGAAAAAAAAGAGAGGATATGATTTGTTGCCATCATCAATTACTAAAATAACTAATAATTAACATATATTTCAACAGTGACTTTAGGCTTTAGGCAGCCTTTGTCAAAACACAAGCACAGACAGCGGCACCATCTAGCGGTAGAATTTTTGATGACTACCTTCATTGCGCGTGCGCTGTATTTAAAGAATGGCGACGACGATTCTGTTTCTGACATAACTAAGCAGAAACTTACGTTAATTATTTGCTAGTAAATGTCTGACTAGTGTTATTAGTTAATCTTCTGTAGTGTGGTGATTTGTCCCGCGACAAGAGGCTGCGGCGCGGGCCATATTGCCGCTTCATATTACGTTATTTACAGGTCCACAGAGGACAACTTTTTAATGGCGCGATAACAGACCACCCGAGACCGGCGCGTTGCCGTTAAATCTCGAGCTCATAAATACGTTATGTAAACCCACCCTAATAATTAGTCGCGGTTACGGCGTGTAGTTAAGTTTTATGGAGCCGGCTTCGAGTGCGAGAGAGAACTCTTCAAGAAAAATGTTCTTTAATTTGTCTGGCTCCGCTCTTCTGGGACGATGGTGCGGAAACTGTTATGTTTATTCGGCAAACTTGTTTTTCTAACCTTTTATTATGCCGTTTTAATACGATTGCATTTTCGCGAACCCTCCGCGCTCCATGGCGCGGCGTTGAATATGTATAGTTCCGATTACTTCGGGAGCTTCGTGCTCGATACCCTCGGCTTAATCTTCGAATATTGACAAGTTCAAGTTCAAGATTGATAGATGTTGATAAATTTGTGACCTAATTTACAGAACTTTCTTCTTTGACTTCGGAATTTAACACTGTAGGTACTTATTCAAGAAAAAGTAATTTAACTCAGACAAAAGATTTTGCGCATTCGCTTGGAATAATATAAAAACGGCTACGGCAACAGTTCGCCCAGTGAACAAAACAACAACAAAGACGAAAAGAATCTTACCCTCGTTTTCATTCAAACGTACCTTTTTACATCAAAGCGATCATAAATAAAGTAAATTCAATTAAAAAAAGGAAGGTTGCGCTAGTACGGACGCATTGCAATCTAGTGCAAATTGAGCATACGAGATGAATCATTGATAAGGATCCCGCGTGGCGGCGGCGGGGGTGTGAGGGGGGGGGGGACGCGTGGCCGGCGAACAGCCGACAATTACCTTATGGTCGTCGAGGTGGCGCTTGCACTGCCAAACTTGCCTTCTTCGCTGTAAGTTCCGAACAACAGTCGATCACAAACTCCGGCGTTAGGTTGAAGCGTCTGGCGGAAGCGTTCTTAAGCGCGTGCTGTATTACAACGAGTACAGCGATGAAGCGAGGTACGGAGTCATGCGGTCAGCCAAAAGGACACAAACCTACTGGCAAGCTGGGTGTTGCGGCGCTGCGGGGTGAGGGAGGAGGGACGCGCCATTGGCTCGCCGGGGCCCGCCCTCAACGACGCCGCTGCCGCCGCCGCGCCGTCGCCGCCGACAACCACTTCGGTCCAACTCTTCAACTACGTACAACTATATTAACTTTACACTTTGTGTTCCCTCTTTTGAAATAAGTTCTCGTTAGCTAACTATCCTGTCTGACACATATATTTGCTTAAGATTTTTGTTGATTCACGCATCACAAATAGCGACAACGTTTCGATTTCACGAAACCGCTAATCTAACTAATATAATCACGCGGTGTTAACGCGTCGTAGTCGACTCCTAGTGACTAACAGTTATGCATACCTAGCGATAAAAGTAGATTATTTTTTGGAAAATAACCAAGCTGACCACAAAAGTTTCCTTTTAAAACCATATAAATAGTAAATACCAAGGATATGGAAAAATAGAACGGCCCTGCTCGACTAGAACTACGCAAACTCGAAACTTTCCATTCAAACTTTTAAGCAATACCTAACCTAGTGCATCCACGAACTGAACTTATCCTCTGGAAAAGACTAAAAGGGGAAAATCACCGCAAGTTTCTGGAATAAGTTTCCATCAATGTCACTATAAATACAATAAAATAATTTGCATAAAAATGCAAGTTTAAAGCGGTGGAAGTTGTATATAGAGAGAAAGTTGTTCAAGAACAAAGACTTTTATTTTCAGCGAGTATTTACAGGTAGGTATCTACTACATCGACAGTAATAAAAGTAACTATGTAAAAAGGATCAAGCACTATTTGAAGTTTTAGTATTATTAGACGAAGTGAACATTTGTATGTACCTATATCTGTATGTATGTTTGCTACACTTTCGCGCTAAAAGGCCTGGACGAGTTTGAATGAATTTTGGCACATATTATATAGTCTAAGTACATATACTTATACTTATTACCCCGGTGAATTAGGCACACAAAGCGTGTTCGGGATAGTGCATATCCGCACAGAATAGGTAATTGATATCCGTTAATACCACGCTTATCGTATCTTCACTACTGCTACTACTGCTACTGCACGCATGCATTCTCAAAACTAAACTAACTTAATTCGACATAATATTATTACTTTCATTTCTTTTTACCAAAACACTCAGGTACTTATAGTATAAAACAATAAAAACCGGCCAAGAGCATGTCGGACACGCCCGAAATAGGGTTCCGTAGCCATTACGAAGAAATTAAGTAATAATTTTCTAAGGATTTCGTATTTTGTACGGAATATTCCAAGTTTAGGTATATTTTATACCTTAGGCTGCTATTTAATCTTAAACTACTAATAATTCTCAAGCAAACTTAGCCGTTATAGTTTTCCGTGAAAGTTTGATATATTTACTACCAGTCTGATTTTTTCATTTTTTTCTACCCACCGGTTTAGATTTTAGAGGGGGGGGGGGACGCTCGATTTTAATGAAAATTTGCACTTTAAAGTTGAATATTTTGCAAACAAATCACTGAATCGAAAAATTATTTAAGCAACCCCCTAATGATTTTAAAAGACCTATCCAACGACACCTCACACTACAAGGTTTGATGAGAGAAAAAAAATCACCCACCCAATAATTTTTTTGAATTTTTTGTACCATTTTGTCGGCATAGTTTACATACATATTCGTGCAACATTACACCTTTCTAGCATTGATAGTCCCTGAGCAAAGCCGCGGACGGACAGACAGACAGACATGGCGAAACCATAAGGGTTCCGTTTTTGCCATTTTGGCTCCGGAACCCTAAAAATGAGATCATGTCGGATTAAGTCAGTGTAATTCTGAAGGTGCGTGTAGTTTAACAGGGGATAGTTTTAACTCCAATTTTTTTTTAACGAATTTGGAGTAATAATTAAATATTTATTGACTAAATTTGTCAGATACCTATGCGGAATTATCCAATACTTGTTACGCGAATTCGCACTATCTTAACGAAAGTTCACGCAGGGTAGCGATTAACGTATTCTTCACAGACAATGTCGAGGGTAACAGCTACTATTTCAATAAAGACAATCCAGTTTAGTCAATTCATTTAAAATTAAATGAACGACACCCTTGAAATAAAATTTTCCTTTTGTATTTTGCACCAACATACCGCTAGAGCTGATTGGTTTTCAGTTGTTTAAAAATTAAAATCATCTTGCCAACTTAAAATTCCGCCAGCACAAAGCCCCACAATGCACAAAGACCTATTAATAGAGGTTTGAGAACGGACAGTGAGGAGGAACGACTGCATGAACTGAACCCTATACAAACCGATACGACTATAAGACAACTGAAACTTATGCCGGAACTTCGAAGAGATAATTTGTTTGCTTTCATGTAAACGTGGTTTAGGGCAGTACTTAATCTCAATTCGCAACGTGTGGTTTTATGGTGTGTAACAAACACCCTGTAGGTACCTAATATAATTGACTATGGTAGGTATACATATACATTACATAGAAATAAGATGTCTTTTAAAAATGCTTTTTTATAGCTTCTAGGGTTATTTTTAAGTACCGCATGGAATTATAGTTCCAGTGTTTTATTAGGTATACAGTTTATCTCAATATCGACTTAAGGGTACCTTATAATTATCTTGGAGTGGGCACTAGACCATTCTAGGGTAGAAACGGTCCTTGGCCGTTACAAGACGAGAATCCTTAGAGGTTACAATAGACTACTGAATTACATGAAAATTCTTACGACGCGATGACTTGCAAAGGACGCGTGGCTCGTCCAAATGAGGCTTTTGCAATCTGTTGCAATCGTATTGGTTTTAACAAGGCTCAGTGCAGTTGTGCACCTCGATCACGTCCGGAACGGAGTAAGCGCAACTCGCGCAGCCGAATTATCGTGTGTTAACTTAAATAATCGACTGTTTCAGGATGCCGGTCTGTTTTGGTAAAGTTTGCTGGCCCCTTTGGACTGGAATTTACTGAATTTTACTTGTACTGCAAGTCATCATTAGAATTCAGGCATTTTATTGAAAATAAGTATTAACCATCTGCAGAAATATTCCGAAAAACTTTTAAAATATAGACAGAAATTAAAGGCATCCATTTTAAATTTTTATAAAGTTCCATTTTTAAGTTATTTTTTTAAAGAATTTCTGCGGTCATGTCGTTTTTAAATACAAGCTTTTCTTTAGCTTGCCCTGTTTATTCATTTATTTATTTGTTTGTTTGTTTATTTATTTATTTGTTTTGTTCGGGTCAAATGGTGAAAGCCAAATTTGACCCACTTCCAGCGGTCCGATTGACTTGAAACTTGGCATACTTATGTAAATTTGGTGACAATACAATAATCTGGCAGTGACATCTTGGTGGTACTGCCAGGATCGTCTCCGCAGGAGGGAACGCCTCAATGGCTGACAGTACCGACTTGACATTTGGTACGGATAAGTATGCAGTTTAGATGACAATGCAAGTACCTACAGTTAACAAAGTGTACAGTCAGCAAAAAACTTGTATTAAAAATGAATTCCTTAACAGAAACTTACTTTTGCTCTATTTTTGATACATTATGTGAGAAGCAAACATAATAGATAATAGGCAGTAGAATTGAAGCTTGTTTTAAAAAAGTTTGTTATTTTTTTAAACATAGAAAGAAAGAAAGAAAACATTTTATTCCTGACGACATCGAAAAAATTATATAAAAATAGATACCTGAGCTTGCGGTTCCAGAATATAATTCCGGAAGGGGCATGCAAATTGCATGATTAATGTTTGTATCATCATAAGACCTGGGTATGTCTTGAAACAATGACCAATACCTCTGGAGAACTAGCAGCATCGTCATTGCCAACACGCTTGCGAAGCGTTGCGTGTATGCCCTCAATAATGAAGAATAATGTGGCCCAAATCCCTATTCCCCGGATACTCGCTATTCCTGGCCCTCCACAAGATGGAACGATGACTCAGGATGGCCCATGTCTAGCTTTCCGACTTCTCTCGAACTCGATAGGCGCAGCAGGGCTACTACGAAATTGAAAAATCGAAGTTCGTATCGTACCGTCCCTCTCACTCTTCGTATTAAATAATAGAAACATCGGCAGGACGGTACGATACGAACATCAATTTTCGAATTTCATAGTAACCCTGCTGATTGTCAGAATCATGAACCGAATCATACTCGTAATGTAAAAGATGTTACGAATTAACCTACCTAAACAATTGATGTCAAATGTCATACGATTTTTTTAAATTACACTATCATTATGGTCGTCTCGAATTAGACTAGCGCTATTTAGAGTGAAGTTTGAAACAAGTTGCGGCAATGCTAGCCCGGCTGCAAGGAACCGGGGAATTAAAGTGCAGATAAACAGTGAACATGCTTGGCGATCCGGTACGACGTCCGGCCACAGGCTCGGAGTGAATAGACAGAAACTTTCTCTCAAAACACCTTCTTTTCAGCATTTCATTAGCTTTTAAATAAGTGTATTTCTACTGCCAGAGACGATGAAATAGTTTTATAACAGCAGTTGTTTCCCACAGGAGTGTTGCGATTGTTCGTATCCGCATCCGCAATTGCAGAATTTTCGCATCGATTTAGATAACTACATCCACATCTGCATTCGCGTTTACATCCGCATATGCATCTGCGTCCACACCTGCTTCCGAAATAATCAATGCAGATGTTCTTGCAGATCGGATGCGGATGTATTTAACACAGGTCGTGACAAGAAAGAAATTGGATGGGGCTGGCAACTGGCGCGTGCTCATTGGTTGATAGAAGCGAATATTTCGTTCGGTGACAAAACAACCCCCGAACAAGACCCGACGACAAGAAATGTTTATTATAATTTGTACCTAGGTACCATTTGATTCTCGTAAATTAATCATCCTGCTTAGGTCAAAGGCAAAGATATCGAGACGGCCAAAGTTGCAAAAATATGTATACGCGGCCTTAATGTTAAGTGAATAAAGTCGTGTATACATATTTTTGTAACTTTGGCCGTGTCGATATCTTTGCCTTTGACTGTATACGTACAGTTAAATGTTGCTATTTGTATCTTTAGCTTATGTCTTTTTTTGTTGATATTTTAAGATAAAGCACTAATAATATTAAAGCTAATAATATTTTTATTATTAAATAAAATGAAACATCCTCATGCAAACGTTCATCAAAATGTTTGTATAACTTTGTTTTATTATCTTATTCCTAAATTTTTATAATTTATCTTAAGATCCGCATCCACAGATGTAAGCTCTCAAAAATCCGCATCCGTACGAGTATACGCGGATATGCAAAAATCGGCATCCGTAATATCTCTGGTTTCCCGTATTAACTTGGAAAGGAAAAAAGTTTATGAGATGAGTTTGATGGTTTAAAGAGGGAAAATAATATAAAAGTTTCCTCTTGTTATTGAGCTATTTTTGGCAATTTTCGGCATTGAAATAAAATAAAAAAATGCACAAACCCGCATCTTAACAACAATAAATGATGGAACCTAATACATGGACTTTAAAAAGAAGTAGGTATAATATAAATGTAAATCAAATGACTTAAACAGAAGAACAGTGTCAAAAGGCATACAGGAAGGTGCTGAATGCCTGTCTGTTGTAACACGGTTGTGAGTTTGTGGCTATTTATGTTTCTATTTTTTTGTTTGCTCTCCACCTGTCTAAGTATCAGTTGTTTATGAGTAAGATTATTTAAAGGGCATGATTAAAAACAAACAATCAGAGAAATATATTAAATCTTAAGTTTAATTCTTTTAAGATACATTATCGGAACGGAACTCTTTACTTACGTATACAGCATGCTTATTTTTAAAGTTCTCTTTATTTGTCACGTTACCTAAAATTTCATTACAACTCGCAGCATCATTTCAGTAACATTCTGTGCCACAGCCAAAGCCCGCATTATCTGGAATTCACTCAAACAAGATGTTCAGAAATAACTAATCTCTCTTACCTATCCACTTAAACACTTAATGTTTTTATGCTCCTGTACTTTGCGATAGAAATAATTCGACATGGTGATAAAAGATATATTTAATAAATAGTTACACTTTTATTGTTGTAAAATTGTATGATGCATCCTAGGTAGGCTTGATTTATCGCTATATCTAATTTAATATTTTCTTCCGCTTAGCATATTTACGGTTCAGGTTAAGGTGGGGTCGATTTTCATGGTCATTCGGTGCTATATCAATTTATCTTAGTTGGTCGAGTTGGGCAAATTCTCGGCTTTCAAACATCAACATCTTCGTGATTCTGGTCTACCATGTTGCATCTAGCAGGTTAACGTAATCGAAATTTTGTCCAATTTGGTAGGCACTTGCTTTTCTAATAACATTTTCTTCGTCCCTCCGATTAAATGACCATACCACCGAAGTTAACTTTCTCACTGATACCACTGTGTGAGACTCATAATCTCATAAAAGTTATTGACCAAAGGCAATTCTGTGATTTTCTTTAATAAGAACTCTATCTGTGGGTAAGTACTTAAGAAGCATATGCCAGTTTGCTAATTATGTATGTATCAGTAAAATAAAAGTAACTTTTTACCAGCAAAGAAGTGTAATAGCATTTAATGTCTGCTACATGCAACAAACACATTCACTGTAAAACGTTCATTGAAACCCCTTTCGGCAGTCAGCTACGCACGAAATTTTCATAGCTATAAGTATGCGTATAAGTATAAACTGTCTCGCTTTGTAATATATTGCACGGACTGTTAAGTGGCATGCAAAATGTATTTATACTTTGTACTTCCTTAAATCGTTATGGCGTCGTGCCAAGTAAAACAATCTTCCGCCGGCCGACGATAACGGCAATAGCCATGATTTTATTACGTGACACCGTAATAAAATTTTAAATAAACTATATTTCGAATGTATTAATACGGTCATTAATTTAATTATGACAACTCAAATGATCATTTCCACATTATTTATGCGACTTTTGCAGTTGTAAATTAATATTGTAATTTACAACGTACTTTTATTGTACTTCGTGCTTGATTAATATATCTCGCAGACTCACATTTATGAGGTTATGTTTGAATGTGAATTCGTTATGCCTTTCAATATTAAAACGCGGTCAAAGCCTACCTATTACTATTGTAACAGTTAAACTGTAACCTACTTGTTTATTTAGCGGCAAAACACCCCGTTAACAGAGGTGTGAAACGCTCGCAATTAACACGGCATCAACCATTAACAATAGCTCACTTCTTGACAGCAAGTGAAGGCTCGAAGATTCATATTAAATAAATCGCCTTACAGTTGATACTCGGGACGGGTCAATGAGGCGCGACGTTGACGAGGGTTGCCGACCGTCTCACATCCACCAATATGCAAGAAATACCGCCCCGAACCATGTTGGACATGACGCGATTCAGGTGAACTAACTAAACCTTTTTTTCACACTATTGAGGAAATGTTACCGTTGACAGCCGCTCCATAATATTATTTGTTTTGTTACACGTGTATTTTGTAAACCAAGAGAATGGGCTGATTCAAGTAAAAAAACTTTTTCAAATTTACTTGTATAAAACTTCCAGCTACCTTCCAACTAATTTAAAAAATTGATACAATGAACACGAAAAGCTGGAATATTTTTAACAGCTTCGGTATCGATCTGAACATTACGAACGTATGCAATATCCCCTTTGTAATATTCCTAATGCGGGTCAAACAAGCTGAAAATAAACGTGACACGGAGATTTCCCGAGCGTCGTTAAATAACTGATAAACTGAGGTGCAGTGAATGGTATTCAGATATTTTTATAGTTGATCGAGCGCCAACCCTTGTCACTGTCAAGGCGCATTATCTGCGAGTTTCATATTGA
Organism: Choristoneura fumiferana; assembly: GCF_025370935.1. Taxonomy (NCBI): domain Eukaryota; kingdom Metazoa; phylum Arthropoda; class Insecta; order Lepidoptera; family Tortricidae; genus Choristoneura; species Choristoneura fumiferana. Next base: position 9,461,465 of record NC_133474.1, read on the forward strand.
ACTGCAGGTTTCTCGCAGCCCCGATTATTGTTCGTTTTTCAAAAGCACTCACTTCAACCCGCGACCACATTTTTTAAATGACATTTGCTAATTTTTAATTTTCTAGCTTTTGTACCACATTTTTACGCAAAATAAAGATATTTGTATTTGTAAGTGGTGACATGAATCAAACGGTGCTTCTAAAGACTTTTCCGACTGCTTGAGCTTGTTATCTAAGTAGCTAAATCTAATTAAGTTAAAAAGATACAAAATGTTTCCCTAATTGAGTTCATAACTCAACAAACTACGTTACTTTGTGGTCAATTTGAAACTTAATTGAAGTTAGCAATTGATAAATTGCACCGAGCAATTCGTAAGCAAAGGCTTACTTTGTTGTAGCAGTAGGCGAAACTTTTGTCTATCCGGGACAGCGTAGAATTTTCATTAAAGCCTTCTTAACAGCGCCCTCACATAAAAGAGCAATTTTTCCCGTTGGAAAATCTCGATGCAGCCGCATTAATGCTTTTATTTGCTCTTCGCTTCGAAAAAACTTATTATTCCACTTTTCTTACTACGGGAATTACATTATTTCCTTGCTATTCTATTTATGAAATCCATTTTAATGCTTCCACTTTAATAGATATCTCCGTTTACTACACCGTTTTTCTTCAAATAGCCCTGAATTTGGCTGGAATAAAATCGAAGTTTCAGTGGCCAGTTGTAAAAATTAGATTTGCAATTCGGTAGTTTGCGATGCTTTGCAATTTGGTACTGTCGGTTTAGGTTTGAGGCAAAATAAATAACTAGCAAATTTATTTTATGTTACAATAAGTTGTCCTGACAGTGAAAAAAGTGAGTATTTATTAGCATGTGGGTACTAATAAACCGTTTATTTTGTAACATGGTTTAGTTATATATCAGTTTTAGAGTAGATAGTATTTATTTTTTTATTCTGTAAATAAACCGTTTAAAAATATTTCAAAAGTACATCGTGAGGGCCCGCGGCGCGGACGACAACCAACTTCCTAACCCAAACGATCCCCAGTACCAGTTAAACGTACCTTTTTAATGCAATCGCATCACAATGTGTGTGTTAGGGATGCTCGAACCACGTTTAAAAGTAATGTGGAAAGTAGTTATTTGATCAGTTTAGATGACAATTTAAAGGAATAAAAAATAAAGTTGACTATTATTGCCTGTATTAAGTGTATTCTTTACGAAATGAGAGCTCAAATTTGCGACGTAAGCAGAAAAAAGACGTTATTCATAAACACTTTACGTTCTTCTTCCACAAATGTAGTGCTATTGTCTGACATTATTTCACCAAAGTGGCATGCAATCAATTAGAATTTTTCAATTATTGTTATTACACATATATTTAGTACCTACAAGGCAAGCTTTACTTAGTTTGTGATTGGCTTCATGAGGGTCGATTGCCCTATTTATTACCTATATTTGTTTTGTCACGTCGATTATGTTAAATCAAATTAAGAATAAGAAATAAAATTTAAAAATATTACCTTATTTGTAGTCAAAACAAACAAATCCGAGCAATTACTCTGTTTTTAACACCGTTAATTCCAGCTCTGTATGTAGATTTATCGTCATTGGGAAAGAACTACTTTATTTCCTTGTTAACCCTAATGTAGCATGTTCGTTTCGATCGCGTGTAGTCCCTGGGGTCTGTGAGCAAGATTGATGGAGTTGGTGACACGTCGTGGCGACAGTTCATCTGAATGTCGCCTCTGTCGCCATTCTCTCACGTTTGCATTTACTCGATAATGTCCCGCTACCATACTCGTAGACGTGTACTAACGACTTAAACGAAAATGCAACAAGAAATAATGCATACCTAGATGTGCAGTTCAAATGGTATACAAAAATATACGGTTATTTTCCATCTTCTCTACTCTACGACATTTTCTGTAAACCTGCAATTCCTTGCTACCTCAAAGAGCTTTATTGAAAACGTCATTAGCAATAAAGAACACAGGTGAATATGGAAAAAAATTGAAAGGTAAGCAACAGACGGCCTTATTGCTTCAAAGCGATATCTTCCAGGCATACTTATACAACAGAAAGAAGAAACTAATAAATAATGTTTTCGTTCTTACAATAATTTTCACAATTACTCGCCGTATTTGACCACTCCTGAATATCCCGCCTTCATCAGTCATGTCAACGATTAATCAATGCTGAAACTCTTAGGGTATACAGATTTATTACTGAAATAAAACTAAGAGGCGAAATGGTCTAAATTAAAAAGCAATGCCTTGTTGAGACAGAGCGAGCGGAAACAAAGAGCCGGGAATTCATCAAGCTCTTTTGAACCGTGCATTGTGGTTCGGTATTCACAGACCACGAGAGGAAAGAAAATCTTTAGCGGTAGATCGCCACTCTTTGACGCCTCGATGCAAAAAGTAATCTCTTTCTATGAAGATCCTACTTCATTACTTCGTGCGCTACGCGGAAGTATTAACATTTCTAAGCGGCTACTTGTTGCAGTGGGACGCTATACCTATAGAAAAATATTTTAAGTGTATACTTTTTTTTAATGCTTAACTGATTTCCAATTCTATTAATATTATGTAAAGAAATATTGATTAATTCAGGAGTAACTTTGTGAAGGTTCAAAAGAACTATAAAACTTGTGAATGTATAATAAATGTTAAATTAAATTAATTTATTTGCTGACGGTATCTACTAGATTATTGCATTGTCACGGAGCTCTAATACAATGTGGCAAATTTTAAGTCGATCAAACCATTTATAGCGGTCAAGTTGCAAATTTTGATTACACGGTTAGTTTTAAAGTTGGTTAGAAGTGAAAACAAAATAAATATGTTAAATAGTTAATTTTTTTGTGCGTTTTTTGGGCGATTATTTAAAAACCCCATTGGGCATGTACACCAGCCCTTGGTACTCCGAAATTCGAATATCAATGTTCTTGCCGTAGTGTCTCGCTCATTCTCGTATTAAAAACTATTAGCGTAAGCAGGAAGGCACGATGTAAAGTTCCAATTTTGAATTTATCAGTAGAAAGGCCTGTGTTCGTTCCGCTAAAACGTTGCGTAAGCGTTAATCTGGGCTACCAAATGGTGCGTAAACTTGCTGCACTTCGGTTCAACATTTCTGTGTAGTTCAGTTATATTGAATTTTAGTTAAAAGCATAAAATAAGTACCCGAAGTATATAATTTACATTGGAGATTGAATTACGGAAATCCCAAAACTTTTATGACATTCGCAAAATTAATAGAACTGCCGTCACAACACTTATTACAAAAAAATTGGGTTCAATACGGCACAACAATAAGTAGTAAGTCTTGATTTACGATTTGGTGAACGACAACTCGTCACATGCATCCCCATTGCAGGATGCCCACAACCCTCACGATATCGTCAGTCTATCTAGTCCACATTTATAGTATTAGTAAGGATTAGTAAGGGTACGTGGCGCTAGGCACTCGTTTTCAATAAAGCGTGTAACATTAGGCCGTGGTCCGGCGCGACGCATCAATCTTGGTCGCCCGGGGAATGGCCGGGACGCGCGTTTCTGTCTGTTGCGTGCCACGCAACGGAACACGTGACACGGGGTTATACTATTTTTTCAAATAGCTGTGTTCAGTCTTCGTAAATCTTCTTTTCCAAGTAAATAAGAAGTAAACAATAATGTTACCAACAGGCATAGGTACGTAAGTAGTTAGAAATGAAATACTGTAATGTAATTGTAATTTAAGTTAAAAAATCGAGTATGTATGACCTAAACAAAAAAGCTCGACATTAAGATCTAAAATCGCATTTTAAATGAAAACTCCTAAAAATACAAAATCATTTGGCGCCGTTTCGAGCACCGCTATATTTCTTAAATAACTTCAAGTAAGTACAAACAGCTTCCCGGGGAAACCTTACATGGAGATAATCAAATTCCCAACATCCGATGGAGTCCAGCAGGAGCTGCGCCCGGCCGGAAGTCGGTCGCTACTCCGTCACGTCACTTCCTTTGTCCCCCGTTCCCGGATTATGTTAATGCTGTCTCACATACATTTGTCTTTACGTAATGCTGCTCAGCTTTTCTTGCTTAGACGCAGTATTACTTTCCGATGTCGTTCACCTACGTTGTTTATCATTGTTTACGTTTATTTTGTCTAAGTATATCTGGCTAAGTAGTTTATTTTAGGCATTTACCGTCCGCAACATGTCAACTAACGTGCATTACTCTTCTTTAGTAGTTATGTTGTTTCAAAAAGGTACTGTAAAGTAGGATACCTAAGTGTAAGATTTTTTTTAAGTTCTAATTTTTTTAAGACTGATTAGTGTTATTGTATTGTATTGTAATGTCACCTTTTATAATCGATTATTTTATCATCTCATAAGACGTCTCAAACTAAAGAATACCGACTTCCTGAAAATGACAATCGAAAAGAGTTGGGTAAGTTACCATAATCCTACCAAAGTTGTTTCCATAAATAGTCTAAACTATTGAACGAATTGCCGTTATGCCTTGAATGGATCCTGAATGAAACTTGTGACATGTTAATTTGGCGAACGCCGTGCAATCGATCCGCTTTATATTTAACGATGTATTCGAAGTGCTTAGGGAACAATGCAAAGTATCCATTTTTATCGTAGAAAATGTCTACGAAAGTAATGAAACGTTATGTGCTTGTCTACACAAATCTTGATATCTAAGTAAGAAATCTGTTTATAACTAGCACTAATGCGTTAAAAAACTTAATTTCGAAAATTTAAATCAGCATAAAAACTCATAGAACGATTTACTTAAGTACATGCGAGACCAAAATAGACCCTGTGCGTCACTACTAGACGATAAGCGTGTTTGTTTAAAAAAAACATCATAACTTCGCTAATAAAGAAGACAGGAAAACGTCAATATCTAAGTGTTGCCGAGCTTTATCGATTCCTTTAATAAATTAATATGGTGTATGTCTCCTATAAGTAGTTCATCGACACTACTTCTGAGAATAGGGCCCGCAGTGGCGTGCAGTGTCCGTAAGTGCGGCCCAGCGTGGCACCACTTATACTCTTGTTATTTTGCTAACACATTTAAGTTTCTGCGGCATGTATGCGGCCAAGATGTTGGGCATCGAAATATTGGCTTGTTAGCTCGTGTCCTTTACTAGTGCGGCAGTATTGCTTATATCCTTGACGGTTTAGCATTTTTCACGGATCTACAAAACTGCCCGTTTATTACCTACTCATTTGTGGGTATTTGTTCTGTTTAAATATTTTTTTTTTAATTTCGTACCTACTACTTTATAATGTTTTGAATAGTTCCCTACTAGGGGTTACCGTTTGGAAAGGAACCTTTTTAGGTTAAGTACCTACGTGTTTCTTATTAAAACAAATAACGAAGTGAGTTGAAGATTATCGGGAAACGATAACCAAGGCCTTTGATTACGAAAACTCGAAACAAAAACGACAATAAGCCGATAAAAAAACGCACATAAAAGCATTTCTAGCTACGTGAGCGTATTTGTTGTATAGAATTGGGAAAATCCAATTGTGTCATCGCACGAGTGTAGGCAAGTAAGTTTGCTGAATTGAATTGGTCGACAGGTAAACGGTTATCGCGTGTAATAATAGTGCGGGACGAATTCTTCGTGATAACACGTGGTTGCACCGTAATTATGGGCCGTTAGGCGGGCGCCGGCGCCGCCGCGCCGTGCATCTACCCTAATTGCAGGACAAATAGTATACCTAGCTCTTAAGGTATGAGTTGATTTCGTTGCTAAGAGAACTAAAAAGAAGCGTGTTTTCTTGCAGTTCACACTCTGACTCTCAGAGCTTTATTTTTGATACTCGTAGGTACTTAAGTTTTTATTCATTACTGTAGGTGAAACTTTAAAAGGTGAATAAAATATTTGCATTATTGACAAAGTCATGCATCATTCAGTCGTGGTAGCGATGAAATTCAATGATATGTGTAAAGTTCACAATGCGCACTACTTAACTCTACGCAGTACGATTCTACTCTCGATTCTGAGCATACAACTTTCAGCTTTTCAGTTGTTTCATTAACACCTTGTATAATTTTTAATAATAACCGAACAAAATAAAACTTGTGGAGCAAAATAAAAACACGAATTCTTTATAGTATTTAACATGCCTAATACTTAACTCAAATAATCCGAATTCATTTTGTGATAGTATTTAGCTGGTATATAATTTATACAATCTTTAAATTATGACATCCGCTTCTTCGCCATAAAGCGAGTGACATTCAGCATATAACGAGTATCCACTGATGTCATAAATCTGCAGCAAACTTCTCGGAAGTTAGTGCAACATTTATCAGAAATGTATCTGATGCGAACAGGCCATTAAAGGCCTATATAAGCAAATAAAACTCGCATGTACCGCTATAAAGCGGTGGTCGTAAATTTCACTGCACTCGTTTTGTGGCTCTCTATTTTATTTAAAAGCTCGTCAAACTATTTGCAGATGAAGATAATAAGAACATTGAATTAGTGCGGGACACTTGAGCTGACTACGAATCTGTTTTGCGCCGACACTTCTTTTTCTTTGTCAATTGAAAGTAGAATTTATGTTTCAAGATTTGACCCAAACAAATGAATAAATAAACAAACAGGGCAAGCTAAAGAAAGGCTTGTAAAAATGGAGTAGGTAATTTTCAAAAAAATTACTCGCATTTTAAAAACCAATTTAGTTTTCACTCCTTTTTTATGTGGTTTGTAAAAATCATCCCCCAGATCCTTAAAATTCTTTGTCAGTCGTAATTTCTGCTGATTTCATGTTATTATTTTATTTTATCTGGACGACTGAGTTTCGTTTGGGCTAAAACTCGAAAACACAAGTTTTCCTAGGGATAAGACCAAGCTGCGAGTCAATTATTCACCACCGAAAACCTGTTCATAGCAAATATCATCAGAACCGTTAAAACCATTTCCCTAGTATTTACAAGAATTGCTTGTTTAATAAAACTCCAAAACAGCTCTAAAGATTTCATTGAAATTTTCCATGTAGAGGTGTATGGTAGGTATATGGGGACGTTTATGGTCTAGCTTGATCTTATATAAGACCAAATACTAATAATTCCTTGATTCCTGAACGATTCCTTGATTCAATAAAATCAATCATTTATATAAAAACACGCCTGCCATGTATGTGGTTAGTTAATTAAAAAATATATATGGCTTTGTCCATCGGAGGACAATTTTGCCAGTGTATACTCTAGTGGGTTTTGCCTTTGTAACGGTAATGGTGGATGAACGATCGCTGGTCTTGTAGGTATAGTTTTCTGTCTCTAGTAAAACAAGGCAAATTCCAAAGTGACTGAGACAAATAAATGGCAAGTTATCGTAAGCATAACAAGCGTTTATAATCATAGGAGTGAGAGTACAATAGGTTATACTATAACTTAATGTTCTTGAGAAATTCAATTAAAAGTCTCCAAAAGATTCCTAATTCATTGCTTCGCACAAAGCACTCAACAACCGAGTAAAGTATGCTCTCTACACGTAAAGCGAACGTCCGTCGATTCGGCAGTCTTGCTCAATTCGGAACGTAACTGCGGGTCACCCTCGCCTAATGAGTGCTAGGACTAGCATACTCGATTGCAGACGTACTAATGAGATGGTACAGTCGAAGACATTTCCCTGGCCACTAAATGGAATTGGTAAAAATGTAAGTTTTAGCAAATTATTCCTCTTCAAATAGAGCGTAGACTATTTCTCTCAGATTCGTCTTTATTAATGTTCAGTTAATTATGTCTTCTTATACAGGGTGTCTCATGACCATGGAGCTTTAACCTCCTGAGACCCGACGTAAAATTACTGTTTTAACAATTTGAACTGAACATCAATCAAGTAAAGTTCAAATTATTTAAAATACAAACTGAAATATAGATGCACAGAAAAACCAGAAAAATAAGACCAGCACTACAACAAAAAAAAAAATCAATTTTTGCAACACAAATCAATTTAGCTATCGTAAAGCAAGGAATTATTTTAGTTCATTAAAATCAATTTTTTTTTATGTCCTCAAGTGAGGACAGGACCCAGAAGGTTAAATCCAGGATTCGATTATAATCGCATAACTGAGCTACTTTTGTTCTGCCACTTTTCAAAAGTATGACTTTTCAATAATATGATGTCAAATAAATGTCAAAAATTAACTCAAGGCCTCTCAAGAGACAGCGATAACACCGCCATATCCGATACACTGATTTTGAGGATCAATAAAGTGAATGTTCGAACGAGACATTTGGACGTCGACTCAACAAACTTCTTTTGGATAAATCACTGTACTCAGTGAAAGAGTACGGTGAAATGAAATTTAATTGACTGATAATTATTTTGTCTGTACCTTTAAGTACCATTTTGTTTAAATTTTTATTTTTCTAGACATTTTTTTATTTTACATTAAATTTTATCGCATTGATATTTTAATTATTTTTTGTTGTTTATTTGATCAATCGTTCCAATTTATTAAATTTGATATAGTAATTGTAATTTTAACTTTTATGTTTTTACCGTTAACTATTGTTATTATTTTTAAGTTTAATTCTAATTTGACATTGTAATTCTATTTTTAACTGACATTTTATTGTAATTTGCTACTATCATCCATATCCATACTAATATTATAAATGCGAAAGTGTGTTAGTGTGTATGTTTGTCCGTCCTTCACGTCAAAACGGAGCGACGGATCGACGTGATTTTTGGCATAGAGATAGTTTATGGGCCAGAGAGTGACATAGGCTACTTTTTATTCTGAAAAAAAAATGCATAGTTCCCGAGGGAATAGCGCGCGATAACCGAAATCCACGCGGGCGGAGCCGCGGGCAAAAGCTAGTATATTATTATTTTTTGTATTCAAATTGACAATCCTTTTGTGAATTTCTTATTACCTTAATAACCTTAGATGTATTTATAATGCATTTTGTTCATAAGGAAATAAATAAATAATCTAATAATCTAAATTTAAGTTTTATAAAAACGTTACAAAACAAAAGTGGCTTAGTTTTGTGAGTAGAATCGAACCTCGAATTTAAAACCCCATGGTTAGAGGCTCCCTGTATATTGTCTAACACGTGGGTACCAGTAGTCACACTTTCCATCTCTTTCTACCCTCTCCCAATGTCAGTAAACAATCATAAATGACCCCACACTGCGTTTTTCGCTAAGGTGCAGAACTCTGATAACACTGGGCATTCATAGATACCTACAAAAATGTATTGAACCCTCAGTGCGTGACTCCGACTCACACTTAGCCCGTTTCAAAGAAGTTAATGTGACAGTTTCATTTTTAATACAAGTTTTTTTTGCTGACTGTATATTTTATTGCCTGTACGTGCAAGGTCATCCAACATCCATAATACATTATTACCGAGATAAAATCGAAGACAATCAGAATTGCACTACAAGATAATTGTACTTGCTATCTACAATCGAATTTACAGAAGTGAGTAAAGTTTCAGTTCAATCGGCTTCCAATTTTTTTTTATTCTTTGTTCTTATGTTTGTCACGAATAAATGTTTTCTTTCTTCTTTCTTTTTTCTTTCTTTCTTCAAAATGTGGTCGAAAAGTGGTTAGCGAATTTTTAAACCACGACACAAACTTGATACAAACTATAACTAGGTAGATACAGAACTAAAAACGAATGTTAAGTTAAAAAAAAAGTTTGTAATAACAACTACTAACGCATCCTATCATATAAATCACAGTTAGTCACGAGAATGCGCGTTTCGTATTTCAGCCGAAGCCCCTTTCGTCACAACAATTTTAAAGTCGCATTCCCGCTTAAGATGCATTGGCTCATTCTGAACGGGAGATTTAGGGGCAGCCGCGGGAGTGGTAAATGCGGCCATTCGTACGCCGGCCCGCCCACCACGAGCATTAACACTAAATGACAACCGCGAAAAATCTTCACGGGCCCTTCAGATGGGGAATGCTAAACAAACATGATGAGTTTGCTTCAGTTTGTCGATGTTTTATTTACCCGACTTAAATGAAATAAAATAAGACTTTAGCAAAACAAAATAATTTTAGAGCTCTTCTTTACTACAGATGCGTAGTCTTAGGAGCACATTGAATTCATCGCGGTAAGAACAGTCACAACATCAGTATCTAACACTAAATATCTGATAGGACCCTATTTTTAGGGCCGGAAAGACGTGTCTGTTATTTTTGCACGTTCCGCTGTGTCAGATATTAATGTTGGTGACTGTACATTAAAGGCAGTTTTGTATAATTCTTTGTAATTTTATTTTAAAATCGTATGAATTGTGCACTGCGTTAAAAATACGTAAACATATAACTCAATCAAAGCTTAGTATAAAATGGAGCGTAGCAGAACCGTAGCATTGAACATCACGCCGATTTGCTACGCAGCGTTAACAAGAGTTAAATGGCTACGCCGTAGATAGTGCTACGATCATGTATTTTTTTTATTATACGAAAATGGTAGTTAACTATAGCTTTGAAAAGGTAGGAAAAACAAATCCCATTCCCACTAATATAATAAATGCGAAAGTTTTGTAAGTCTGTTTGTTTGTTTATTTGTTAGTTTGTTTGCTTGTTACTTCATCACGTCTAAACCGTTGAACCAATTTAGATGAAATTCGGTATACAGATAGTTTGAAACCCGGGGAAGGACATAGGATAGTTTTTATCCCGGAAAGTTGCATAGTTCCTGCGGGATAGTGAAAACCGAATTCTACGCGGACGGAGTCGCGGGTAACGGCTAGTAGAAAATAAATTGTTAATTAAGTAAGTATGTAGGTAGATTTATTCCAGCTAAACTTTCATCCCTTCTGTTCAGTACCTATACGTCACACTCACATATTATAGAGTAGTGCTTATTACGTGCAGTTGTAGAAAATTTTTCAACCAATTAAGAATAAATTAAGAAGAATTTTAAAAGTAACCGCGAATCGCTGGCATGTCGTTTCACTTTAACCCAACGGCCGTACATATTCCCTGCACAGCCCCACCTAATTTTTTATCAAGTTCAATGGCTAGATTTTAACATCCTCGCTTTTGTAAATCACCCGCAGATAGAGGTTGTATGACTCAGTCTGCCGCCCCCTAGTGCAAGCCGGTTCCTAGAAATACTATAATACTTTTAAGCCCTACAGTTGAAACTAAAGTTAACGACCAATTATTGTACAATGGCTCTTGTTATTTTTGCTTTTGCGTTTTTATGTCTGAATTAATAAGCGATGGTTTGTATCTGTTAAATGAAACTACTTTGTAAAAAAAACCGTTGTTAATCTCAGGATTATACAGACCTGTTTTTATTCTAACTACTAATTCTTATATAAAACACAGGTAATATCTGAAAATAGAAGATTTATGCATATGATTCTAAATGAAGTTGTTTCTAACTACTGGATGTCATGATTGGCGTATTCGGAAATAAACTATGAATCACTGTGTAGACTGTGTAGCAAAAGAGGTAGGCAACTGAGTCACCATAACCAACAACTATCAATTGTACCTAGTTTTAAATTTTTGTTTCATAACTCAGGTCTATCTCTTCCTAATTGAATGAATTAGATGTTACTTTGCGGACACGTGCATAGACGTGAGCTATATAGCTATCTTCCTCTCAAAAATAATTATTTATTTATTTACTTATTTGTCCATAAAAAAATACAGGCCTAGGTTAGTACTAATACAATGCGACACTTACTTATATCAATAATAATATCTATTCGTCCAACTCTAGTGTCATGCTTGACAACGGCGAAAGTTTTTTCAAACAAATTATATACTTACCGTTTTCATTTATTCGTTAATTCCTTTATGAAGTTACCCAACGATGCGCTGAAATATTCCAGATACATTTTTTAGCACTTTGTATATCTAGGTACTAACAAGAAACGCCCGGCATGTTTAATAACGAATACCAGCAGAACAATAAGGAAACGTAGGCTCCACACAATCTTGTCCGTGGCCCGGCCGCCACCTGAGACTGCGCTAATTCGCGCGCAGCCTCTCATTACCACCGATAACTGTTCGCCCCAACACGTCCGCCAGATAATTGCTGCATACGCAATTAGGGAAACGCTATTACCGAAATGAAATTTCCCACTGTTTATTATTTCAGGCGCGCCCCGTAAAATTCCTCGCTCATGATTAATCGGAACGACAAAAAGTCAATAAGTGACTCACTCGCAATCACCTCGTCTCGCGGAATAAATAAAGCTTTTTCTGTGCAGTTTATGAGCCCGACGTGTGCTTGTCGCGTCAGCCCCGCGGTAATGGCTCCAGGCTTCGACCGCAGATTTGATACAAAATAAACAGATCTTAAGACGCGGCTCATGTCGACACCGAACCGTAACGGCCGAATTATACGGGTACAAATTACATCATTAGAAAGGTCATTTTTATACGGACGTCTATTTCCAGGAAAGCTTTTTATTAGTCGACTGGACTGTGATGTTTTTAAATTTTTCTTCCACTAAGGTTCAAGTTTTAGATCATTGCTCTTTTTCACTGTTATTAATCGAAAGCGTATCAGATTAAGGGCGATGTCGCTTATTTGTCAGGGTTTTGAATTTTCATGAAGCCTGGCTCGGCCCGTCTCGGTTCATGACCGGTAACAATTAGGAAAACCTCCATCGGTGCAAGTCGCGCGGATATAAAACTTTATGTACGCATATAAATTTGGATGCCGAGACATGTTTTATTGTGGAGTCGTAAAATTTGGGGTCGGAAAAGACCGACATATTTATTAAATACGAACAAGGTCGTAAAATTGAATGCATGACATCTTCGTGGCATTGATAATAAGATCGCAAACTATTTCTGGCAACTTATTGATTAACTGAACGCTTCGATTTTGTATCTGCAAATACTTTAAAAATTTGTGTATCGATGTCACTGGGTTATTTTAAATTCAGACAGCACTGCTATAAAAATGCAGATGGTTTTTTGCGAAAAAAAAATTACGTGACTATAAAGAATTTATCTCAATAACATTCAGCATTCCCGTATGAGTTCACAAAACGGCGTCGACAATAACGTGAATCGGCTTAGCATTTCGCCCGGCCACCTCGGGGAGCTCCCGGTGACGCACGGCGCGGACGAATACCGTTACCTTTCGCTCCACTTATTTACCGAACACAACTCTAATAAATTTAATAAAGGGGAAACGCGTGACACAAGTAGGAAGAGCTACGGAGAAAAACGGAAACTCTTTGACTGTTACTTGCCACAATATCAACATTTAGTTGAGGACTTACGCCAACATAAATCGTAATGTAAGTTATTATTTTCATTTATTTTATTGGCTGCAAAAATCAGTAAAAAGTAGTACGAATCAATCAATTCTCGGAACACATCATGCAATATACGCATACAAAATATGACTAAGAAAAGTATTGGGTTATAGTGAAAACTGTGCAGTGGGAAACGAGGATGGAAATTAATCCAACAGTCGGTCGTGGGCAGGTGTCAATGGTGGGATCAAAAACAGACTATTTTTACTGACATTTATGCCCTATGCTGGTTCTATTTACGCCTTTTCGTATGAAGTTGCAAATTCACCAGTTATTTGTCACGGCTTAAAAACGAGTATAATGGGCAGTTTTCAACAAAAATCCGACGTAATTGGAGTTAATCGTTTGTTGCTCCGAATGTTATGTTTGTGAGGTGCGTATAAAACAGTTAACTAGTACCCTAAACTTCGATCAAAACAATTAAATAAATTTCAGTGTATGGAATGGACCATCTCAACAATGCGAACCTAAAAGCTTTGTTTCTGTGGCGTTTTTTAGCGTTTGTTTAATCTGTGCTGTATGTATAGGGACGAGAATCCCACTAATATTCTATGCAAAAGTTTGTTAGTCTGTTTGTTTGTTTGTTCCCTCATCACGTCTAAACCGCTGAAGCTATTTAGATGCAATTCAGAATGTAGATAGTATGAGGCCCGGTGAAGGACATAGGATAGTTTTTATCCAGGAAAATTGCACAGTTCCCGCGGGATAGCGATAAACGAATTATACGCAGAGGGAGTCGCGGGCAACAGGCTGGTGTAAAGAATAAAATAAAGATTAATAGCCGCGAAAACTTTAGTTTACTTTTACATTTTGTAGATTCAATTAGTTATTGTTTAGCGTGAATATACGAGTAAGATAATTTTTATTAAAAGTTTGTCGCACTATTTTCCCATGAAATTCGTCATGAAGGTTGGTTAAATCGCTAATCCTGTCCCGACGACCACGATCACTCCGTCAGGAATGTAGCGACTCAGACCAGAGTTCATACAAATTTTACCTCTGCGCGGACGAAGTCGCGGGCATAGGCTAGTTTTAATCGAATCAAAATATTATACCTACGTCATCATCAGCTGGAAGACGTCCTTTGCGAACAAAGGGGGAGGCCCCTTAGAGCGCCACAATGAACGACAACTCGCCACTTGCATCCACCGGTTTCCCGCAACCCTCACGACGTCGTCAGTCCACCTGGTGGGAGGCCTGCCAACGCATACCGATTCGATTATACCTACGTATCTCACGAAAATCGGTCTAGTATATTCAATTTATGGAATTTAGGGAGACCACTCAAGCAACCTTACACAATGAAAAAATATAAAAAGTAAAACCATTTACAGAGCCAAGTAAATTGAGTTCTCGTTAGGGCTGGCAGCCGTGAATAATTGATACCCAAATATCGGAGGCTTAGCGCGTTCTGAGGAAAATAACGGGTTATTTTTGTTTGAACATACATTAACAGGAGAAATCACAGATTTAATGGAATCGGCCAATCATCAATGCTGGCTTGTGAGGATTATCTTCGAAAATAATATGGCTTTTTAATTAATCCGGTTTTGTTCTCGATACTTTCGATAAATGACAGGCCGTACGATTTATTTATTTTATGAAAGTAAGTAGGTAAGTTAATGACGAATTTTGTGTTTTTATATTTTTATTGTGTTAGCCATATTATATATGGTTCTCAAACTTACATTAAATAATACGAATACATTTTATTTGATCAGGAATAAAAAGCAATGATTCCAGTTATACCTTACGGTTGCCCTTATTAACCGAACCAGTTGTTAACTGTAACTCCTCCCTATCGATTACAAATAATATTCAGCCTTCTATTTGCGCACCAAAATATAACTTACTATACGCGGAGGACCTTAGAAAGGCTATCTGAAAAAGGTTTATCCCGGTTCCTATTCAAACTTAAAGTGTATATAAAGGTTATATAAATGTAATACTGTGTAGCGATAGGTAAAGGCTCGTCTTTGCCCTTGTACATTGACATTTAGTGCCGCCCGAGCGATGCTTTACGATTGGCGTGCGCCCCTACGGAACCGGCCGCACTACCTGGGGCCAAAGAATAGGGCCCTTATTAGATTATGCTGAAAAAACTGTTTTCACTTCTCATGCACGTAAAGTTCGTGTTTATGGATCTAAAATGACTTTTTAAGCTCTAGTGTATAAAGTAAAATCTTCGTCTAAGACCAAGGTAATTAGGTGTCAACAGCCACAAACAAAAAAGTTTCTACATATTTTATTTAAAAAAAAAAATATATATATAATTGAAATCATTAAAAATCAATCTAAATAAATAAACGAAACTAAAAAAATACAATTATATATATAATAATGCATTAAAAATAAAAGGTACATAGTAAGTGAACAATTGTTTCCACTGTTGCTATTTAATTTCCTCGCAATCGAATTGAAAAACAGAGTGTAAAACTACGTACCGTACCGGCTCGGGTGGCTATATGAACGTCTTGGGTAAAATGGCCCGTTTTATGCTCTTGTTGTACAATCTACTATTTAAATTCTCATGCTCGTAAAGTTCGTGTTTATGGATCTAGGTGGCATAAAATGACTTTCTATGCTCTATTGCATAAAATAAAATCTTCGTCTAAGACCGAGGTAATCAGGTGTTAACAGCCACAAACAAAAAAGTTTCTATATATATTTTTAATAATTTTTAATTTGTATAAAACTAAATATCAATCAAATGAATAAAAATAAATCAATAAAACTAAATATTTAAATTATATTAGCAATGCATGAAAAATAAAAGCTACATAGTAA
The DNA here is from genome assembly GCF_025370935.1 of Choristoneura fumiferana. NCBI lineage: Eukaryota > Metazoa > Arthropoda > Insecta > Lepidoptera > Tortricidae > Choristoneura > Choristoneura fumiferana. The sequence goes on from NC_133474.1 coordinate 9,477,500, forward strand.
GTGAACAATGTTTCCACTGTTGTTATTTAATCTCCTCGCAATCGACGTGAAAAGCAGTGTGGCTCGGGTGGCTATAAACGCCTCGGGAAAATGGCTCTTATGTTTTATGCTCTTATTGTACAATCTACTATTTAAGCTCTTGGTAAATAGGCTTACGTTTCTGTTAGCATATTCGTACAAGTTTGACAAATATGTATTTTATGCAGAGTGTATACGGCATTATAACGAATAACCTGAAGAGCTAAGTTGTTAACCTTAAAAGGTCTTTGTTTATGATAAGCATGAAAATTCTGGGCTAATTAGATAGACTGATCCTTATGCCTGCTTGTTGTATCTGATTGTCTGCGTAAGACATAAAAATGGCTGGTAGTATTATTAAACTCTTAAGATACAAGATAAGAATTACATTAGGGGCTTACTTAACGTTCCAGACCTAAAATTGACAAATGAACCCAGCCCAGCCATTTTGCTGTAAATTTATATATATCGGCGGCCGATCGTAAAATCCGCCAGATTACGAAATTCCTAGGCATATCGTGAAATGGCGCCATTTTATGATATGCCTGAGAAACAATACGGCAGATCGATTAAAGCAACGCATTCGTAGGGCTATATACCGGGCACATCGTGATATGCCTAAAAAAAAGAAAATTTTAGTTAGGTACGACGAGCGAAGCGAGGAGTTGTAAGTATGAATTGTGACTACAACGCACGATATCAAGACAAACGTATCTTTTAGGAGAAGCACATTTTGGGAAACGGAAAGGTAGTGACGGGAACGGTCATTTCTGGATTACCTCATCTTTTTGGGAAACAGATATCACGCCGAACGTAACTTTTTGAAGAAGCACATTTTCGGAAACATTTACGAGTATATCGGGAAACGGAATTTAGGAAAAGGTTGTGACGGGAACGGATGTTTTGGATAACAGAAAAATAGCGGTCCGAAAGGCTCTGAATTTCTTGTAAATTATGTCCTAAATTAAATTATAATTTATCATCACCTTTACTGTGAAGAAAAACATTGTGAAGAAACCTTCACACACCTGAGAAGAAATTCAATGAAGTGTATGAAGTTCTCGATCCGCACTGGGCCCGCGTGGAACTACAGCCTAAGCCTTCTCATTCTGAGAGTAGGTATATAGACCGAAATTATGACATGATGTATATTCGCAGACTATAAAGGGAAACCCATAATATGCTAAATATCAGCTTTCTCCATCCACGTTTGAGCTGGGCGTCTGTCAGTCAGTCAGGACTTATCTGTTTATTTAAAAACTTTTGCTTCAGCAAAGTAGGCAAGGCAAATTATTGTGCTACGAGCTCATTATCCGTAGCACGTAGCTCGTATGTACCTCGTAGCAAACTAACTTTTCTCATACGCGTAGATTTTATTGATTCTTCAAAGACTGCATTTGTAATGAAAAATTTAAACTGCTTGATTTTTCCACCAATCCAGAGTTAAATTAACCCTTTTCCAGGCCTACTGCATATATCCAAAATCAATTACCGGATGGCCAAGTGGTTAGAGAACCTGACTACGAAGAATGAGGTTCCGGGTTCGATTCCCGGCCGGGGCAGATATATGTATGAATAATACGAATGTTTCTTCTCGGGTCTTGGATGTTCAATATGTATTTATCCATATAAGTAAGTTTATCCGTTGCCAGTATCCATAGTACAAGATTTGCTTAGTTTGAGACTAGGTCAATTGGTGTGAAGTGTCCCATAATGATATATATAAATAATATATAAATAAATTAAGTTGATAAAAATATTATTCATTTTTAAATGCGTCATAGGTTAAACAATAACTATGATACAATACAATACAATATGATTCGTTTTGCAGTAGCGTATCTAACTTGGCGAGGTCTTGACAAGGGTTAATACACATATTTATGGTAGGTACGAACAAAATGTACAAGCGTAGAATATGTCGAGGTCATATTAGCAATATCTAGCAATACGGAGTGTGCTATGTCTTCATTCGGCACTAAGCCAACGCTATCTCATAGGCTATTTATGGGAATAGACAGCAATAATTTCTTCAGACAAATACCTAAATTACTACGTAAATATAAGCTCGTATTTTCCACACTTCACGATCCATACCATACCATATTACATATTTCACATCACATAATATCTTATTTTTGTCTTACGCATCTCTTTTCCCTGACGTTATTCTTTGCCGCGTCTCGATATATCTGTGTGCGTTATCTAGCCGTGTTAGAGGTTTTAGGATTTTCGTTAACTTCACCTTTTTCGTGGAAAAATTTCGAGGATAATATTTACGCCGCAAGTGCTGTGGAATTTTTTATATCCACAAAAGTTAGGTCAGATTATACAGGGCTTTTGCTGGAAACACTGGGGGTGGTAGGAAAAATGTGAAATTGCATCTGCGGGTACAAATAAAACGTACGCAGCCCCAAGGCACTGCGGCCTCTCAAATGCCCATTTGGCTGCGATATCCAACACCGTTTGAAAAAGGCTCCTGCATACCACAGAAATGTTAATAATACCGTATTAGTCACCCGATTTGCCGCCTATCAAGCAGATGATTCTGAACTTTTCAGAATGTATGTGCAAAATTGTACTTAAATATAGGAAAAGGTATTCAGTAAATATAAATACGCATATGGAAACCTGTATACGTTTGTGACGCAATTCATAGTGTGTGTGAAGTTCCCGAACTGCACTGAGACGGCGTGAGAACTACACGTCAAATTAAGATTGTTTTTTTGGAATCTTTTTGTATTTTTTTTATTTCAATTCCAAATTTTTACTTTTACGGTCATCCCGTAAAACCTAAATTGAAAATACAAACTGAAATATAGATGCACAGAAAAACCAGAAAAATAAGACCACACGTCATTCTTTCTCATAATGGACTGAAATACTATTAATAATATACAGCTAACTTATGTGTCTTCTCAGGCCCGATAATAATAAAAAAAGCTCATTTTAGACTCGTACAAGATTCTTAATTTAGTTTGAATAGAGGCTTCTTCGCTTGGTGAATCTCCTCTTCTGCCACGTAGAACAGAATTAAAGATCAAATGAACATAATTATTAGCCTGGTTTCTATCACATCTGATCAAAATAATACTACTTAAGTCAAACAAATCATTTTTTCACGATTACTCCGTAGTTGCTTACATTTGAACGCCAATCCCGATCATATTCACATCTCAATTAGCTCACCACTGTTTTTAACAATCATTTTATCATTAAATAATCGTGTAAATATGTTTATTTTATAGAATTAATTGGAAGACGAAAATCCGTTATATTTGTCAAATTGACATGATAATTTTTTCCTCACCGAAGTTGGTCTATGGTCGGTCTAGTCTCTGGAAATTTAGTGCTGTACCAACAAAATTAATTATTTGACTGAACCAACCTTACCTACCGATAATTATGACTGGCTCTGCAAATTAATTTATTCGTAGATATTAATTATTTGTGTTACGTTACACTATTTAATGAAGGTTTATAAAGGTTTCTAATCCTATCCTACTATCCTACTTCCTACTATATCCTACTAATCCTACTAATATTATAAATGTGAAAGTTTGTAAGTGAGTGAGTGAATATGTTTGTTACTTCTTCACGCTGAAACGGCTGGACGGATTTGGATGCAATTTGGCGAAAAGTTAGATAACCTGGATTACAACATAGGATACTTTTTATCCCGATATTCCCATGGGATAGGGATAAAATCTTGAAATAACAACCGCTCAGCTTAGAGTCATGAAAATTGGTATGTAGATAGTTTGACATCTGGAATAAAACATAGCCTACTTTTTATTTCGATATTCCCACGAGATAGGGATAAAATTTCGAACTAATAACCGCTGGGCTTAGAGTCATGAAATTTGACCATGATTGTTTTTAATGTAATGTCAATGAAAACAACGATTTAATTTTCGGGAATTCCCACGGCAATTTTTAAAAATCCCGGTATTTCAGCTGCTGGACCTAATGATTTACGTGTGCGAAGCCGTGGGTAAACACTAGTTGGACGATAAAAGAGTATTATAGTAGAAATTATGTAGATTTCTATTTACTAGTATCATATTTACTGTGGAGTCCATTGTTGGACCAAAAAATCATTTTGAATCATTTCCCTGTCTTATGTAAATTTAAAAATGCCTCTTCTTAATTATATCGAAAATACAAACTGAGACATGGATGCACAGAAAAACCAGAAAACCAGCGCTGGGAATCGAACCTAGGTCCTCAGCAATCCGTACTGCGTACTATAATTCCTACACCACCGTTGGACAGGAGTCAAGATACAAATTTCTCCTATGCACACATATCTCAGGTTGTCTTTTTCTACTACGCTACTTAAGCAGCAAAAAAATCTAAATTAATCCATATTTTAACTGACCCTTTCAATTCTAAAATACTCCATCATAAACCTTGGGAAAATATACGTCAAAAAATATGTAGATATACATGTTTCACCATTTTAAAAATTCTACCTTAAAGGCGTATAAAGGGGAGTGTAAGTTTGTATGGAAAAAACGTTAGGTATATATATTTGATGATATAATTCTAAAACTTCGTGAAAATGCTAAGTAAACATTTTAAAAGGAAACATGGAAACATTGTGAATGACTCCTTTCGTGCCAAAAAATTAAACTTAAAAAACTAATCTAAAGAGTATCTGATATTAACCAACGTCACTCCACGTCAGTCCAAATTTAATGTATACTATATAATAGAGATATACATTTTGTATATGATATAATATGTAGCTTCAGGGTTTCAGGGTTTTGTTTTTCATTCAAAATATCATCCTTTATTTCACTCATTCCAGAATTAGAGAACTTATGTATAACTTGATTGAAAATTGCTGAATCGAACCTAAAAATAATTTCAATAACAAAGCATGCAAAAACGTTACCAGGCAACCAGTTATTGCTAAGCGACGTTAGATAACTACAAATATTACTTTAATTTTTTCACTTTATATCAGAACCAATAATTAATGGTCTTCCCGGTGTGCGTAGAGCCTTACCACCTACAGGTATCACCTCCCCACGTTTGAATGTTTATCCTCAAGCGTGTCTTATTCTTTCTTTTCATTTTATTCCCTCTGAATAAACAAAGAGAATTGACGCCCGCACTAATTGAAGCCGAATCGTTCTCACCCGGGAATACGTCGGCCTCTCTATCACTTACATTATTACCTGCACATTTGACTTGGTAATTAATTGCTTGATGTTACGATGGAAACTGTAGCTTCCTTGTCAATAAGGAGATGTTTTTTTAATAATTATTATGTGGCATAATTAGCGCCCTCAAATTGTACTTACAAAGAGATATATATAAGTTGGTGAAATTGTGTCATCAATAAAATCATACCTATCGATTGAATTGGATGTTTATCGAATTTGGTGGAGCAATAAAATTGTTTCGTATAGTGTTGTAAACTATATCAAAACTTAAAACCATATATTTTTTAGGAAAATTATAAAATAAATTTAGCCCAAACTCTTCATTCCAAACTTTCTCTATTCTCTTCAGTTTCCGCAGGAAATATATTAAGTACAGCAAAGAAAAATGACCGACATAAACATTACAAAAAATATATATATGTGATGGCACTTATAACTACCACTAATGGATGCACTTAAATAAATTGAAACGATTGATCCAAAACAGTGGATACGCATTGTTAAAGGTAATGATTAAATTAGGCGCGAGGTTACCAGCTAGCTAATGGATTATTATTAGTACCACTTGCATTCCCAATGGTGCCAGTCCAGACTAGTCCTGCTTACCCTTTAGAGTATTATTTAATCGGGCTGGAGGCACTACTTGGTAGCGTAAAAAAACAAGCAAGTCTATAACGACTGAATGATTAAAGCTTCCGGTTCATTTATTTTTAAGTTATATTTTAGCATCTCTTCCTACACTTTGAGTTTTTTATATTTTATAAGAAAATCATTTTATTTTATATAATTTTAACTCTTCAATTGATAAAATTTCAAAAAGTTCATCATTCTAACCGCGTCGTTACATTATAGTCCAAATAATTCTACATTAAATAAACATGCAAAAAAAATATAACAACAAATTGAACTGACTACAAAAAACCATGAAAATAAATTTCAACCAGTCTGAAGTCGGTGCCTCAGCACGAGTCAGCAGGGTGGAACTTTAATCGTCTACCTCACCTACATACTATAATAGTATATTGGGTTTCAATCACTCCTGCTGGCTCGTGCTGAGGCACCGACTTCAGACTGGTAGAAATTTATTTTCATGGTTTTTTTGTAGCCGGTTAAATTTTTTGTTATAATTACTTTACGCTTTTTAGTGTACTTAAAAGATCTAAGATACAATAGTTTAATGTTAACTGATCGTCACCTTTTACGAAACTTGGTCTCTTTTTCTGGTTTTTCTGTGCATCCATGTCCCACTTTGTATTTTCGATATGGTTTTACGGGATGACCGTAAAAGTAACAAATTTGGAGTTGAAATAAAAAATAACCTAACCATGAAAATTTCATTTTTAATACAAGCTTTTTTTGCTGATTGTACTTTTTGTTGATTGTACTTTCATTGTCACCCAAACTACATTTGCATACCGAATTTCAAGTCGATGCTATAAACGTTGAAGAGTTCAGTCCTGCGGAGATGATCCTTCCTGGACTACCAGGATGTCACTACTAGATTATTGTATTGTCACGTAATTTACATAAGTATGCCAAATTTCAAGTCAATCCGACTACTGAAAGTTGGTCGGATTTAACTTGCAAGATTTGACTACAGACAGACAGACAGACCGACAGACAGACAGACAGACACTAGACAGACAGACAGATAGACAACGGGACAGGTGAAACAAAGTAAAAGCTTGTAAAATACAAAAATACTCTAAATAAACAATCATAATTTGATTGCTTAGTAGCGACATCTCTTGTCTGGGTGAGCGGTTAGCTCCGAAAGGGTGTTACGTCTCTCGATGAGAGCGAAACATAGATGTCGCTAGTGCTGCTGCTTAAGTAGCGTAGTAAAAAAAACAACCTGAGATATGTGTGCATAGGAGAAATTTGTGTCTGTACTCCTGTCCAATGGTGGTGTAGGGGTATGGCACGCAGCACGGAATGCTGAGGACCTGGATTCGATTCCCAGCGTTGGTCTCTATTTATGGTTTTTCTGTGCATCCATGTCTGAGTTTGTATTTTCGATATGGTTTTAGGGGTTGACCGTAAAAGTAACAAATTTGGAGTTGAGGTAAAAAAAATACAAAAAGTCTCCAAATAACCAATCAGAAAAATTGCTTTTTCCGATGCAGAGACGTTCATTATTGAGGAGTCCTGGTGCTTCGTCAATCGTTCCATTTCACCATATGCATTACGATGAGCTTAAATTGCTTAGCAACTGTGTTAAAGTAATTGAAATTCAACCCGTGAAGTACTCGTTCCGTTGGTCAAATGAAGTCTTCATCATCAGTTCCACTTCATCAAATAATAACTTTCAAGAGCAAATGCTTGAGTTACCACTAAATATATCTAAATTACCATAGATGTCTCTACAATATTTGAAGTTCCCTCGATTTCTTTAGAATCCAATCATCAGATCCTGATTTGGTGCTTATTGGACCTAATTGAAAGCATTCCTAGACGAAGAAAAAAAAAATTTGAAATCGGTTCATAAATGGCGGAGTTCTGAGGCGCGCTGAGCGCTCAAGTCGCTCAATTAAATAAATCGGAAAGTATCTATATCGTCACGGACGTTAGAGTATGTTACAATATATTCGAGCCTCTTGTTCATTTCCTAATATTTGACGGCAAGCTTGAGCCAGCAACTTCGTACGCGTACATTTGAAAAAATTAACTCTTATGGTAAAGTAGTTGATACCATTAATATACAATCTCAAGACACAAGTGTAATAGAAAAACCGGCAAAGTGCGTGTGCGTGCGTAAAGCAAAAAACCGCTTAAAAATCCCTACTTAATGCACCTATATACCTAAATACCTGGGCGACCGAGTTTTACTCGGACTAAAACTCGATAATAAGCGTTTTCCCCGGATAAGATAAGACCAAGCTAGATCGATTTGTCATCCCCACATACAAAATTTCATCGAAATCGTTGGAGCCGTTTACGAGATTCTGATTATAATATACAAGAATTGCTCGTTTATAGGTATTAGATTAGATAACCCTCATGAAATATAATGCGCCTAAAATCTCGTCCCTCTCGTCGCCTTTAAAGTCTGTCAATCAGTTTCGTTACTCTTTCAAAGGTATAATAAATATGATATTACAAAATCACCAGCAGTTACTCGTTAGGTTTATAAACTGGAATAATGTGCTGCAAACTCGTCCCGTAGCGCCCCACTCGCGGAAAACTGTTCGCAGTAGTGAAAGTTCATACAAATTTCCTCTTCGGTTCAAACTTATAGCAAAAATGCCAGGTCATTTAATTCAATGGTACTCATTTATTTCTCGGAGAGTTGTCATTCTGTTAGTTTAATTGCTTTGTGTCTAGCCACGTGTAGATGAATTTCTCTCGTGAATTTCTACAACACTAAAAACTAAAAATAGCGCGTTGGTTTGTACGTATCTGAAGTAGTCCAACCCTACTTACTGCGAGCATGAATTTATTTTTATAGCCGTTCAAATTTTGAATTCTTAGCTTTTTATTGGGTTATATAGCTGATGGTTAAATACGGTTTTTAAATTGTTATACTTATTTGTAGTCTTCGTATGTTTAGCTCATAGTTATACTTAGGTACACTACAAATTATTCCCACGTAAACCCAGACTAACAGTGCATTTAATGCCACAATCACAATGAAATAATTCAGCTGTTTACAGCTCAGACTTAAATTATTAACAGTGTTAATTACGTTCAGTGTTTTCTATATGTGATTGAAATATTGTAGTACCGTTTAGATACATTGTCATATTTAGTTCAATGTTCATATTTTCCGTTTAAGTTGTAAAGTTGAAAGGAATACGCATGTATAGTCAGAAAAAAAGATATGAATAATTAATTTTCAGGCAATAAAGTCCTGTTTACATATTTTTGGCACTTTGGCTGTTTTCATATCTTTGTTGCTTACGTACATAAAAGTCCTTGCAAAATCTAGAACAATTTTCAATGTATTTACTACTACTACTAAAAAATTCGAACACTTCCTTAAATTTCAAAAATGGAACGATAAAACCCCGTACTAACGTAAAATCCAAATGGATGGGCGAGATCGCAAAGCGACACAGAGGCGCCGCTTAAAACTCCAGCTAATTAAATGAATGAAAACGAAACTCGAATGTTTTCATTCCATTTACCAGTTCTATGCTCCCCGCTCTCGTTCGCGACCGACGAACGGTAATATGCAAGAAGTATTAATGGACGAACATTTTTGCACCCTGACTGATATTGTAACGAAATGGCCACTTGATAATCACCATTATTGTAACGATAAAACCTAGAAAATAGCTACCTATATATTTATATTTTATTTTAACTTTGAATCAGCTGAGTTACTTAAATATCGAACACAAGTGTTACGTAAAGTATTATAATATTAAACCCTTATTAATCCCAAACCTTAAAAGGTGAGGAAAGCAACGTATCTGGGGGCACAACAGTGCCCCGCCAAGTCAAGCAAAAAAGCGGCACGGCCGTTAAATTTAACAAGACTATATATTTTGAATGGTAGCCAGTCTTATGTTTCTACTTTGTTTTTCCTAATTTATTATTAAAAAATAGACAAAGTTTATTCTTGAATCGTTTTAAACTAAACTAAACTAAAGCAAAGCAAGTAAAAGTTTATGTTTTCTAATTAAAATCATTTGTTATCCTCTTATGAGGACGTATAAAATAAGGCAAGTGATAAATCGTCTCCAGGATGACGAACGCAGGAGCATTAACAACGTCGCGGCTTTACCCTGGCTAGTTTCTTGATCTATACTTCAAACTTTGTTTTTGTGATATTACAATACAACGTTTTAAACTTTCGTGATTTTTCACTCATTTATTTATACTGTCAAAATTGGGACTTATCACGCCAAGCAACAAATAATAATTACCTCGACGTTTCGACCACATTACAGTGGCCGTGGTCACGAGTACACACGTCTGCTACACGTCGTGGAATAGATCTACTCGTAACCACGGTCACTGTAATGTGGTCAAAATGTCGAGGTAATTCTTACTCGTTGTTTAGCGTGATAACTCCCGATTCTGTTAGATTGATTGAATTGGATGGATTAATAATCATACACAAAAGAAAATAGTACATTTTAAATTGTGTATTTCTTTCTATACAAATGATAAAACAGCGTTAGTCCCCATCGCGCATGACGCCATCCATCAGAGTTCGAAAAGTCATTTGTGCGATTATCCGACTGGCGGAGCACATCACAGACCAGCATTGTATGTAAATTAAATAAATGACGGTACGCCTGAACCCCTATTTATGAATAAATAGCCTTATAATTTAATAGATTCTGTTTAATTCCAGATTTATTGTTATTTCGATAAAATTTAAATGTTTAACTCTCGTCGCCTGAATGGATTGACATATTACTTTATATAACATTTTATTTAGAGCATAAAGAGTAAAATATTAGTTCGATAGTGTAAAAATAGATACGGTCAAATATAAAACCTTTTTTTTTGAAGTCAGTTACAAATAGTATTAATTTCTTTAAGAAACACCACAAAGTAGTACAATGAGTTTAGAAACAAGACATGAACCAACGTAGAGAGTACGCGCTCATAGCTTTAAAATAATCTTTTCCAGACAAAAACTAATAGAATACGTTAAAATAGATGGAGTCAAATAGAAGGGATACTTCGGCATAAAGTCATTTATTTTTAAGGTTTCTTTTTGATCAATCAAAGTATTGTTCCGAGTAGAACGGGAAAACCTATTTCATACGCAGGACATTTATGAAATTTTCTATAACGTATAGCTTGTACTGAAAAAAAAAAACTGTTTCTATCCTAGTATTAATTTTCTTGGTTTTACGGCGGTATGCTGTTACCGGACACACAAAAGGCGTACACCATGGCGGGTAGCAAAGTTTTTGCCTTTATAACTTATGTACACTTGCACAAACTTAAAACTAAAAGCCTGTAGATTCTGGATAATGTACTTACATAATGGTCAGTACCTGGGCGACCGAGCTTTGCTCGGGCTAAAACTCGTTAATAAGCGTTTTCCCAGAGTTAAGGTCGATTTATCGTCCCCGAAAACATAACAAATTTCATCGAAATCGTTGGAGCCGTTTCCGAGATCCCCGAAATATATACAAGAATTGCTCGTTTAAAGGTATTAGATACATAGATTCTATGCACACAATAAACTGATTACCTACTTAATTCACTCGTTCATTCGGAACGTTGATAAAGCAAATCTAGAGTAAAGTAGGAGTAAAGGCACTGGCGAATCTCGGCAAGTGCCCACCATAACTCTATAATCGTTATGGTGGGCCGACCGCGTAAATTGACAGAGTTTAGAGCTCCCTCTTGCCTCCTGACACACGCTAACCGTATCTTATGGAACTCAAAGGCAAGATAATAGCACCCTTAATATTGTTATTTTTAAAATCCCAAAAGTTTGGCAAGAGAGCCGAGTGGAACTACTTTTGCTACAAATCAATAACAGGCAAGCATGAAAAATATTTTTTAACAAAAAATGGAACCGACTACAAAAACCTTGAAAATATTTTTCTACTAGTTTGAAGTCTTTGCCTCAGCACGAGCCAGCAGGAGTGCAACTATAGTCGTCTACTTCACCTACATATTGGGCTTCAATCACGCCTGCTGGCTCGTGCTGAGTCACCGCCTTCAAACAGGTTTATGTAGTCGGTTCTATTTTTTTGGTAAAACTTTTTTTTACATAATACCAAAATTGTGACCATTGTATTTAGTTTTTCAAAATGCATGTGCGTTATTACATTTGAAACGCAACGAGCTGTGGTGAAGAATAACATCGCGAGCAAACCGGTACATACCTGCAAAGCAACTCAATGGTGTGTGTGTGTGTGTGTGTGTGTGTGTATATGTAAAGTTCCCAATACGCACTGGGCCCGCGTGGGAACTGCAGCCCTAGAAGATAAGTATCTCATTTTGAAAGAAATCTTTTGACCAAAACGGTGAGACGTTTATAAGACAAGATGTTGGGATTTTAGTGAAATCCCCAAATTTTAACTGCCAGACCTAATAGTAAACGCAAGCGAAGCTGCGGGTAAAAAGTAGTATACATTCAAGTTAAAACTAACCTTTTTAATATGTGTAATATCAAAACGACGCGAATCTGTGATTTTGATTTTTTCTTCAAGTTTGATTGCCAATAAATCATTAAATAGTTTAAAACTTTTGCTATAGAGCTATCGGAAGTTGGAAAGTTCAGCGCGTGATTAAAGCGATCCGTAAATAATTTAACTGAAGTTATTGCTGAAATCAAATGACTTAGAAAAGAACTTGAAGAGATATATAGAAAAGAACTTGGCTTATGTTAATTTTGGACTGGAATCATCACAAATTGGAGCAACCCCCCTCCCTCCCTTACCCTTATAACGGCGTCTCTTTCATGATAGTAATCTTTTTATTCCTTACAAAAAGGAGTCTACGTTAAATTCGAACATTCTCCGGGTTGATTACCAAGCGCCCAGGAGGCCTGATTTCACGGAGCCAATTGCCATTCGCGCTACGGCGAAAGTGATCGCTTGGGTGATATTTTTTAAATGTAATCTTTTTTCGATACTTTTTTAACACAGTTTACTGGTTAAATGCACTTCATCTACGACGATTACATTATAATGAAGTGTAACGCTCTGCATTCAGGGACGTAAACACGGTTATTTAAAGTAACGGAGATATTTAAATTTTATCAGGTTGGGATCTCCTTTGATTTGTGTATAAAGCTCGAATACGGGCACTTGTTTATAAACAATTAATTGAACTTTAAAACCCTTTACACTAACTCCATCATATTCATTTAGAAAGATGAGATTGTTTGGTTGACTATATAAGGATGAACTTTGCTTTACAACAACATTTTGAAATCATTTGATGAAATTATACCTATTTTTTAAAGTGTCGTATCGAAAGTGTGCTGAACAGAGCCCTAAACACTAAGCTTCCACTGTCTGTCTATCCGTCTATTTATCTTTTGAACCATACCAAGAAGAAATTTGAAATCTTCACAAAGTTAATATTCACTCAGTCACTCATCCCAGTATATAAATTTACCTCTACGTCTTACTGCTGGACACAGGCATCCTCTCAAAATGAAAGGGCTGGAGTGAATAAATAATACTTAAGTTACACCAAACATTTCAGTAACGCCCCAATAAATAAAAGAAATGTGTTTTTCCGTTACGGTGCTACAAGCCTTTTCTGGTAGAAATCAGAGTCGTATTTAGCGGGTTTTTACTTTTCTTTCTATGATATCCGCCAGCAAAATAACTATGGTCGTTTGCAAGCGCAATAAACTTGCTTGTCTCCAATAAACACACAAACTTTTGCGTAATTTCGTACAGTAGCAACTTAATCTAACCAATAACGACGCAAACGGAGGGACCGACGATCAGACGCAGATACGGAGTTTCACAAATATGCAACACACGAGAACCGTCTGCAGAGCTTGCTATGTTGCAGTAACTTAGTCCAGCTGTTAGTAACAAGGCCATTTTGAAAACTTTAACGTTCAAAAACAATTAGTTATTCGTCTCCTTCATATATAGCAATCAATACTTAAATGTAATTTCTTCAATGTTTAAGACATGATAATTTTAATATCACCTGTTACTTATTCACGATCTTGGGACGATTGCTACGATTATCTCGACGACCACATTGTAGCGTGGCGGCCATGCCTTACGAGTAGACTAATACATCTTGCTAATCACGAAGGCGAGCGGAGTTTACTTGTTGTAAACACGTATCTGTATTCGTGTCAAAGTGTGTTCGAGCGAAATCGGGTATGATAAGCATAAAAAATTAAGAAGAAAAATTCGACCAATTTATTAACAATAACAACTCAAAGCCTTTGGCAAAAAATGATAAGAAATAATCAACTACGAGTAAAGCCCGCTCGTGCTCACTATACTTGTGGTCGAAACATCAAGGTGATTTAAGTTTTAGCAATAAGTATAAGTAGATAGTCGTAGTTAAGTCTAGGGTGGCTAATTATGATGAGTAAATAAATGAGTTAAAATTATTTTTTTAGGTAGGAACCAAGTTTTAACTTTTACAACCTTTTATTCACGTTCCGTCACCATATACATTAGAGTAGTTACTTCGTCAATTGTCGTTAACACGTATATTGCATTTTCTTTAGCAGTTGTCATTCAAAAATGTACTCTGTGACTGTTACCACAGAATAAGTAATGTTACTAACACCATCAGTGATGAACCAGCTGATAGAAGCTGTCTTAAAATTAATTCGAAATATGTCAGCAGACGGTCCGATTACTGTGACGGAACACCCCCGTTAAGGAAAATTTAGTCGTCTTTGACGCCATACAATTTGAACAAGTTTGTCAACCCTCTTTTAGTAATTGGATTGACTTAATTTTTGATACAGAGATGTAAGGTAAATGTCCAAGTGCTCGACACGTTAATTTCCCCTGTTTTCACCTGTTTTGCTAATGACATCAAATTAAGGGCACTCATACGTTTACCTTAAACAGAAACTTATCGCAATTCTACAAGAATATTCTAATGGTTACTCTATACTGTATTTAAACCCGATAAGCCATTAGCATTCAAAGAACGAATTTCCTAAGTACGTCCATGCTGAGTACTTGTAGTTAGCACTAAATAATTGGTCGCGTGCAGCGGCGACGCGGCGCCGCCATCGGTGCATGCGCCGCACTGCGACACTACGGCCTGACGTACTTCTTAATTTTCACGTCTTTATGGATCAAATAAAATAATTTTATGTAAATAATCTATTTTGAAAATAGATTATTGTAGTGCGAGTTTCTCTGAAGGATCGACTTCGAAACGAGGAGATCCGACACAGAACTAAAGTCATCGACATGCACACCGGATAAGCAAACTGAAGTGGCAGTGGGCCGGCCATATCAGCCGAAGATCCGATAACCGCTGGGACAAACGAGTTCTTGAGTGGAGACCGCGAATCGGCAAGCGTGGCGTAGGGCGCCCTCAGACTAGGTGGAGCGATGATCGTCACAGGTTAGCTGGTAAGAACTGGATGAGACTGGCCGAGGATCGTGCTCAGTGGCGTGCAACTGGAGAGGCCTATGTTCAGCAGTGGACCCGATGATGATGATGAAGAGCTCTATTGCTGATTTTATTTTTTAACTGTACCTATTGGCATTATCACCCAAACTACACATCCATGCCAAATTTCAAGTTGATCCGATCACTGGCAGTGGGTCAAATTAGGCTTGCAAGATTATTATATCCTCTCAAATATACTGTACCGGGTGTGGCCTGTAACACGGGCAAATAATTAAAAGATAGATCGTACTCGTCAAACTGAACAACATTAGTTCAGCGACTTTTAAAAATAATTAGTTTTTAAATTTTCATTACACTGTAAAATTTATTCGAAGAAGCAATGTAAAGCAAAATGTTTGATATTTGTAGCGTGACAGGCGAGGTCACTTGGGCTCTAGGATTGCGTACCTACATTGAATTTACGATTAAATTTGTTAGAAAAAAAAACTTAAGTTTTTATTTTAGTTAAGTGGGGCCATGATGATCCAATTACCGGTGACCTATAGAGCCTCTGTTTTTTAATACTATCCCCGGTTCTGGGTCACACACTGACTAACACAGCAAGTTAAATAAAAACTTGTAAAAAATTCCAAGATTTCATGTAGTAGATGGGTCTTTTTTATTAAGATGTCAATTGCTCAATTTTTGCATTCGAATCGATGTCGGATTCGTAATTTTTCATATTATGTACCTATCTAAATACTTACATTTTTTACCTCATTAAGACATTGAATATTAGTGTAATGATTAAAAAATGACACCGAAATTACACTCGCAACCGTAACAGATTCCGAATAACAAGCATGTGTGTCATGCGGATAAGGCTAACAGACTTTTACAAACTTTGACAGACAGAAAAATACAGACTTTGGTATGTGAGGTATCAAAAACGATTAATAGCTTTGAAAATACTTAGGTGCCTACCTCTTAAAACTTTTCCCTTCTAAATTTTAAGCTTTTAAACTTATATCAAACCTTTAAACGACGATAATGATATTAGAACATCTTACACAACGCTTTATAAATATATATTCTAACTTGATCAGCTTAGTATGGTAATATCCATTTTGCATAATCTACATTTCAAAGAATTCATATTCTGCAAGATATGGTTAGAACAGACATTATTTTATACAAAAGTACCTGCATTAGCTAAGTGTATTATGGTTTAAGATATTTATTTTCTCAAAAGATTACGAAATCCTATTGTTAATGTTTCTTTGGTTGTTTTTGCATCAACAGACACAGACGAAGGTCTCGCTACGCTATGTAATAAACATATTTTTAAAATTAACCAAATAATGTTTTTTTAAAACCTAAGTTCTTAACTAAAGTTAGGTTAGTTAGGTACAGCCAAAATCATTGACAGGTCGAATACCTAACGCAAATCAACAAGTACCTAACTGTTTAATAATAAATGATACGAGTACCTAAGTGTAATGAATCTTCAGCACCATAAGCTAGTATACCTAATCTTACTTTTCTGTTTAACGAAAATTCGAAAGATGAAATAGGTACCATACTTTTCCGTAAGAAAATGTAAAAATGCATGATTTTATCAAAAAACTTAATTAGGTACCTACCTTTTGAATAAAAGCCCATAAAAGATGTATTCAGTTGGATTCTTCCACAAAAGTCCTTCTTTGATAAAGATCCAAACTGTTTTTTGCATATCAATTAAAAGCCTGGCAGTCTCCATCCCGCAGACGTATCATAATGTCTCCTGTTGTGCCCTCACTCATTACATTCATTGCACGTATAAAATAAAATCTCCTCACAATCTTGACAGCTTTGTATGAGAAAATAACGTAAGTTATATGTAATGCGGGCCTGTGAGTGGCCTCGGGAAATTATTAAATACAAAAAGACACAAAGGCTACTTCTCGTACGTGATTTATACATTTCATGGTACATGTTTTTTAATGCTATAGAAACGGAAGACAATGTAATTCAGTTTATCACACCACACTTTTAGGTGTCTATAGAATGTTGAACAGTAAATTTGAGAAGAAATTAAGTTCAGTGGATAAAAAATACAACACAAAGAAACCTTTAACTTCATAACAATATTTACAAGCTACTATGTAAGTTAGTCAGAGCGGTGTCCGATTTGTAACATAATTATTTCAATGCGTATCTTACATTATACCTAGAGGTATTAAAAAGGAAATATAGATAATCGTAAAGAAATATAGTAAAAATAATCGAACACTTTTAAAATACATCAATTACTAACAATAATAAATAAAACGCAGTTACAAACAAAGCTAACAAACCAGATCTAAGTGTCCCTGATGTTAATGAAATTATGTCGCTTGATATGGTAAGGACAACGTATTATTTCGTTACCTTCGTTATCCACGCCTACTCATATTTTCGTTACAATGCCAATGTTAATAAAAAGAAATGGAAAAGTTGGCCGCGTACGCGTCAAATGAAAAAGTTATGGCGCGTGATGATACTGCAAAGACTGTGGAGCCATCTGCTAGGTGCTACACCAAACTAATTACAAACTCCCGAACTTTCTCAAACACTAAAATATTCTCCTGCAAACGTCACCTCGAGATACTCGGACGGAATAATAATCTCACCTTTGAGATTACGAGTACTGTACTTATTCTTATTAGTGGGGAGGGGGGAATTTGAAAACGCCAGACCCTTCACTTGATTCTTAGTTTTGAGGAGAATCTTTCTGTTTTTTTTAATGTAAAAGTTACCGATTCACTTTAAACTTAAAACAAGATTTTAAAATTCCTAAAAAAACACCGTCATTGGCTGTTTTTTTTATATTATACCTAATAACCAGAAATGAATGAACAGAGAATGTAGACTTAATAATAGTGTCCCATTGGCACCCACAGAACTCAATATAAACATTATTCTTAAACGTTAATCTCGCTGAAGGAATTCTTGGTAGCGAAGTATTAATAAAAACTTGGTACCAAAACTAAACTTCTACAGAGATCCTTGTTAACAGGTACTTTACGGATATTCATGATAGGTACGTACCAGTGTCCCTAAAACCAACGCCAAAACTAATAGAGATAATGGAGCACATCAAACGTAATATTACTTAAGCACACGATTATAAGTCAGGAACGGTCCAAATGGTTTCGATATTTACGAAAGATCTTATTCATAGCGTCGAGTGCGTTCACGACGGTGGCTAACTTAAAGGAAATATTGACTAAGCGACATTTTTATGAAAAATTTGAGACATAGCTCAAACGACAGAAAAAAAAATACTGATTCTGAATATGTATATAACTCACTATCTTAAAAAAATATCGCTTAGTCAATTTCTCCCTTCAACCATCCATATTGTAACCGTGAGTTGAGCCGTTTCATTGTGTATTTTTTATCTCCTCAAAAGTTGTCAGATTAATGGAATCTTTATGTTTTATTTTTCGCGATATTGCAACTACAATCAACCAAGTTTTTGTAAAAGAAGCGACGTAGTATTTTGGGTTTAAGGACCCTGTATCCACTTTTACACGAATGACTCGAGCAAAAAACAAAACAATATTCAAGGGAATCAAAAACACCCTTGTAGGTATACCACAAGATAAATAATTAGTTTAATAAAGAGAGTGGAGTAGTTTTTTTTTACTTTATTATATAATTTATTCTCATTTTTTTTTATTGTATAACTGTTTTTAATAAATTATTATTGTATTATATAGATTATAAATAATAATTTTAAAATTTTCTTTGACATTGTTTGGTTTCTTTTGATTATTTGTGGTTTGATTAATTTGTTATTCTATTTAATTTGACATATTTGTTTTATTTAGTCAGGATTTATCTTTAGTTTATTAGGTAATGTGTATAATATAACATTGTAAATTTTCTATTTAGTAAATGATTGTTTAATAAATAAATTCCAACACCATCAGAATTCATAGACATAAATAATAAGAAATGAACTCGCACCCCTAAAGTAATCCCCCCCCCCCTAAATTATTATATTGCTAAGTCTATAGTTTCTGAGCTATTAAATAAGTGCCTTATATGAAATTCATAGTAAACCGTTGAGTGCAGTGAGCAAGCTCGTCAACATTATATTGCTGGATCCGGGAGGATGAACATGCTATAAAATCGAACTGCCTTTTAATGTCCTTTTAAGTGATAATATTCACCAAGTCTTATTCTATTAGGGTTGACTCAAACGCCGTATTTATTGTACTGTATTAAATATTTTGTAAGTTATGAATTTAAACTCAAAGTTCTCGCCGTTATTACGCGATTGAGTAACAAACATCCTAAAATCTTCACAGACTTTCTCATTTATATCATTAATACGATTTATGTAGGTATGCAAGATACTTCAAGGAATAGGATTACCAATGTAAAAGAATCGGAACGAAATAAAAATCAGGATAGGTAACAGTCAAGGGCAAAAATATGTATGCACTTTAGTACCTTGTCTATTTTCGTCATATTTCAACTGCCATATATGAACTGTAACAGTGGTTAAAGTAACAAGGTACTAAAGTGTATACATATTTTTGCCCTTGACTGTACATACTTAGCTCTCGTCTACCCTTAAAAATCATTTTTTTTTGTAACCATTTTCTACAACAGCTGTTATAGGATTTAACAGTTTACTTGGCAAAACTGCAATAGATGATTAAATTTAAGAAGATAAAATTACCCCTTTATCCTCCAGACTCATGTAAATATATTTTGACTGGACGCTAATACCACCTAGCGATATTATAACCAAGAAAACCCGTAATTCCTAAGCACCCGTATTTTTAAATGGAAATTTATCGGTGTCCCATTGCCTAATTAATGCAAAAATGTTACGGAATGGCTAGAAATATTGAGGACGGAGGACTGAGAAGGCTCCTAATGGTCATGAGCCGGGGAGCATGACGCCGGGCGCCCTCGAGGGCCGTGACTCACGAGCGATCTCGTTACACGATAAGTAATCTGTGGCCGCTGTCTAAAAGAGCATATCTATTTTTACCGAAATGGTATCAGACTGTATTCATGTATTTCAAGGATCGCTGTATGTCTGGTGAATTTGAGTAAGAAACAGTTCAGAGGTGCGTCGAATTATACGTACCTACTAGGTTATTGCTCTCCCACATTAGGTGTTCTCTAACAATGGAAAATAAAAGGGGACAAAAAAAGAACTTACACAAATATAATTTTAGTAGAGATCACACGTAATACGAATACGAAGGTATTTGATATTCAACCCCTCAGTTCACTATAAAACCATTTCAATAAAAAATGCTATGTATAGATTTACAACCTTAAACGACATTAAAACGGCTGTTAACATTGGCCCTTGGATGCACGATTACGTCTCATATTTCATGGTTTTTTCGCGGAACTTTCACGAAATTTGTTCCGAACTAATGTTTTACGGGCTTTATGATTTGTGAAAGGTCATAGAAGCACTTGAGGCAAAATGAAATCCTGCCAGCCTCTGCTGGATTGGAGCGGTTATTGGCCACTCATTGGCTCAGCGAATTGACGCTAAAACGCAATATCCTGCCGCAGTGTTTAAAAACTTCTTCATATGGAACTTTGATGGCTTTTTGTTTTAATTTGTTTAGTTCAAACAACGTGTTTGCCGACGGTCTCTTCCGAGCGCTTGAACTGAACACGATTGTTCTTAAATAAATGGCAAGAAACAAACAGAGTTCTTGTTCAGCAACACATATTGCGAATAAATGTTCCGTTTTGACTTCGAGCAGCATGTTTCTGGCAGTATTTTATGTTTGTGGTATTCATATCGACGTACTTAGATCTGTATGCATTTTTTGTGCGTGCAATCTTAGCATCAATTGTGCAGTTTTTAAAAGTGAAATTTGCATTTGTATCAATCACATCTGTTCATGCAGCTTAGCTTAGGATAAGTAACGTTCTGAAACGCAGCACATGCTCACTGCAGCAGCCCTGTAAACTTATTAGTAAGTCTAATGTTTGTACGGCTATCCAAACAGTGGACCGTCATTAACAGGATCTAATTCATTTTACATTAATGGGTTAATACATCGGGCCGCTGAGAGTAACTGCCAATGTAGGTTGTTAAATGACGTCAATCATCTAGGGTTATTGCAGTTTGATAGGCATAGAGACGGAACACGTCGGCTCGTTGGCGCTTAAGTAGCTATGTTATTTATTACTTCTCTTCCTACGTCTGACTGCCCACACCGTTCTCGTGATAAAATTAGATTATTTTTAGTAGCGTCACCCTCCATCAGTGCGACTATCAAAAAGGCTTACAAAATCAAGACTTGTACCTAATAAACATCTTGTTTATGAAAAGATTCCAATATACGACCGCAACGATATTGCCTGTATTCATTTACGGAAAGAAATAAGAATATTAGATTTGGGCTCGGAGAGAAACATTGAAATGGAGCCACTCATTTACATATCAATCGAAAAGAGTACCTATATTATCGTTGCCTAACGCCAGAGTGAGGAGTGCGAGTGCGCTCGAGGAATGTCCTAAACATTATATTACATTCCTTGCACGTAAAATATAATATCCCTACCCACACTCAGATGTACGCGCTGCGAGCAAATATCTAAATGTAATTTCCATGCGTTGTCCCCGCAATGTTTTCCCAGAAAATATTAACATGGAAGGCAAGGGGCTGAATCTCTCCTAAGTAAGTTGCAAAAAATGTACGTGATTTTACTTCAAAGTCCCTTTTGTCTTTATGAAAGAAAGGCATAAAAGTACAGGCACGTGAATGGCACATACAGAAAAATTACGCCGCGTAATGATGATGTGCCCGCACTTTCCTTAAAAACAAAATATTTATATTTTTTCTTCGCGCCGGGGATGGTTGAGGAACTTTACTACTGCCTGTCTGGGGCCTGATTCACTTTTTCCTCGCCACAAACAAGAAAGTAGAATTCGTAATGCTCCGGCTGCTGTTATTTTCTGTAAGGGATGGCGTCATTGCTGTTGAATCCGAATTTATTATTTAAAAGTGAGGGTTTTTAAAAGGTGAACCGCCGCGAATTGAAAACTATTTGCAAACGAAAGGAAATATATTGACAGTTCACTGCACTGCGGTTACGGTCTTGTTAAACTAACTAAATAATCATTTTAAATGATTTATTGACCAACATTGTTTCACATCTTTTTAAAATAAATATCTTTAGTTTTTGAAATCATGACGGCCAAATGAAACGAAATTAAGTTCATATCTTTTTCTAACGGACATTAAACATACTCTCATTCTGAGAAGAGGGCTGTGCCCAGCAGTGGGACGTAAATAGGCTGGGATGATGATGATTAAACATACACACAACATTTTTTCGTTATAAAAATATTTTTTTAAATTGCATAATAATTATTTTTGGCTGACTTTACTTGCAATGTCGTCCAAAGAACATATCCGTACCAAATTACAAATCAATGGTATTAATCCCTAAAGAACTGCGTCCTGCGCAGGTGATTCTGGCTTTACCACTAGAATTTTAGTACCAGAGTATTATCATCGGAGTAACATTAGTATACTAAATTCAGCTCAATCGAATATCAGGAAGAGGTCGAAAGATGGTCAGAATTTTTTTAAACCACAATTTACATACAATGCATACATTAATCATATTAATTAACAAACAAATACACGAACAATACAAGATAAATAAAAGCATATTTTTACTATTATTATTACTTTTTACTGTTGATATTGTTTTAAACAACATCGCTATTTGAAAATGTTTTTTTTTATTATTTATTTATTTAAGGAGAACCAAAAACAGCTTAAAACACAAGGAATAGCAACACAGAGCCAATTACAAGATCCAACTTAAACGATCAGTAAACAAAATTACAGCATTACAAACCAATGCAATGTAAAGTTCAAATTACACACAAAAAATAAAAAAGACAAAAAACTCAAGAAAAGCATACGAAAAAAAAATTAACGCTAGGGATGATAGTGCTGCTGTAAGATATGTTTAGTTACCATCAGCGCCATCTATTGAGCGCTGCAAATATCATTATTTAATCCAGACATACTTTGCTGATGTGATCGAATAAATAGCTACTAAATAATGTTAAGTAAGTTCTTAATAAGTATGAAACCTAATAGAAGGATAGCCTCCATCAGTTACCGCAGGGGGTCGCTCCGGGAAGCCGGTCCCTTTAGAGCACAGGAAATAACTTAACACTGTTACACATATGCTACTCAATACACTCTTATCATTAAATCAAAGCTTCGTTAATGTCCAGCTGTGTCTGTTAGATGTTTATGCATTTTAGTTATTGAGGATGGTTTCAGAAATACTTGTTTTATTTCCATATAAAAATATACAAGACTAAAATATAGTACTTTTAACTCCCGACGCAAAAAGATTTGGGTGAAGGCCAAAAAGTTGCACACCGTAAAAGCTGCGTTAGTAGGTAGTTATAATTTCCATTAACTATTTCCGTTGTGACACGAAAATTAATCATACATTTGTATGGATACAATACAATACAATTACTCTTTATTGTACACCAGAAATAATAAGCGATACAGAAAACAGGTACACAGAGAAAATTACAAAGTAAGCAATAGATATGGATTTATACATGGATTTGAGTTTATTCCAAACAAATTAAATGGTATTTTCAATATAAAGCATCCAATAGCCTAAATGACATCGCCTGTCAGTAGCTGTCACGTAAGAAAATAACGGATTTCGCGAAACATTGTTTGTCCCATTAAACTTTAAACTATAATGAAAATCATTAATACAAGTTATTTTCAAAAGTTGTAGAACTAAATTAGCTCAAGATGAAGAGTGGAAGCTGTGTTTCAATATTTTGGTCCTGTTACAGGGCCCACCTTGTATTGGTGCAGTTGTGCTCGGTTTCGTAAAATAAATATTTGTGATTGGGTTATTAATTGTGATTATAGACATTGTAAATATTTTTGTGTGTAAATGATAACAAACTTTATACGCCTTAAAACTAGCTAGTGAAGTGGTGGGTGCGGACTATTGCGGCTTTACGGACTTTAGCGAGCGTCATAAATACATACATCGAAGTCGGCTTCATTGAGGTAGGTAGGTATGTTGTTCAAGAATTTTTCTCTAGACATAATGCTGCACAGAAGAACAAATAAGCCGCGGCCTTGGTGACAGTCATATTTGAAGTTTTAATTAACAAGACCTTGTGCAAGGTCCGCCCGGATTGCTACTACCATCTTGCTCGCTAATCCTGCCGTGAAGCAGCAGTGCTTGCACTGTTGTGTTTCAGCGTGGAGAGTAAGACAGCCGGTAAAATAACTGGCACTTGAGGTATCCCATCTTAGGCCTCTAGATTGGCAACGCATCTGCAATACCCCTGGTGTTGCAGATGTTTATGGGCGGTGGTGATCTTTTACCATCAGGAGACCAATAAAAAATAAATAAAAAGAACAAGATTATTAACATCTCATTTATTTGCTATGTATCAGTTAGTCCATTTTTCCATATGCGATAGAAAAAATCATGGAAAGAAAGGGCGCAAAATGGCATTCCTCTTGATGCACATAATCCCTCACAAAGGAACCACAATTCTCTCTCTTTTAACTCTTTTTTCCACCGAACGTACAGGTAAAAGCAATTTGCAACTTTTCAGTGCTAAGCGTGTTTTACACGCAGTGTAAGGGAGCTATTGTAATCCATTGGCTCGGCGGGGTCACCGTATGGCATCCCGCCACAACTGCAGTAAGCCCTGTTTAAGTTTACGAGCTCGCGTCTCCTGGCTTTACGACCGCGGCGACTGTTCTACGGAAATATAGTTTGCTGAGCTGAAAGTGAGAAGTAACCTGCGGTTGTTTGCTTCAGTTAGAATTAGTTAGAAAGATTGAGAGAGGTCGGGAATAATTGAACGAGCTAGTGTCATGGTGTGGTTTGCATGAATTCTATTATCTGCCTTATTATTAAATGGAAGTTTCAAACAGCAGCAGGTAACATGCTCCAAAATGGTCTGTTTCTCGGGCTTATGTCAATCAATCACAAGTTTTATTATTACATTAATTATGTTGTTATGGTTTCTAACACTGTTCTTAAAGTCAGTCAATAGTCAGTGACATTGATATTTATTCATAATATGAACAAGGAGATTCAGATTCAACAAAAAGAAGAATTGTATAACGTAAGCAACTTGTATCTAGCAAATACTTATCGATTTGATTGGTGTCCGTTCTATTCAAAGTACGTCCGTGTGTAGGGTTAGAGTTATAGGGACCGCTGACGCCGCACTAGGTTCTAACTCTTGTGATAAGAAAACATGTCTTCGCTGCTTTGCTTTAGGTTTACAACAAAATAAGACAAACATTTACGAAACTATGTTTACCTACCCGAAACCTAACAAACATTGTACCGAAATATAACTAAATTAATACTCAGGTAGGAAGTTTAAGTGCTTTTAATTACTTTTATTTGAAGTTCCCTTCTATAAATTGTAACTCTAGCTATAAATACCCCCTCCGACGAAATCTAAAATACGGGCTTCAATTATTAGAATCCTCCCAGAGTTTAATTGTCCAAAAATACTTTACAGAATAAAATTAATGACTAACTTGATTATCGAAACCGAGTTGGCGGGAAAAGTAAGCGTATTCTCCGGGGCTACGCGGCCCAGGGTTCGTTTAAAGAAGTAATTACTGGAACAGCAAGTTGGGGCGATCCTGCGGTGTCGTCGTTAGTATGCGCCGCGCGTCACGCTGGCAGAGGCGATAACGCAAATTCGTTTTACCGAACATCTCGCTAATAGAGTTTCACTAATTTATAAGGCCGTTAAGCCCCAGGCCGTTTAGACCGGACCTGCGTAAAACTGTCCGCGGCGGACGTAAAAAGGATTTGATGGTAGACCCTGTTACATATTTGATGGAACTCGATCTTTCGCCGCGCGGCTCCGAGGTGAACGCGTTTAATTATGAACAGTTTCTGTGGAATTATACAAATTCTTGCTAACCCTGCTGAAATAACAGATTGTTTTGCTACTTTGTTAATAAATTTAAACTGTTTGTGCGGAAATAGTTTCCATGGTAGTTAAATACCCGTGTACAACCTTTGAATTTAGGCGGGCGAATGCACCATGATACTAGTGCCGCGTGGGTACGCGCGTTATGATAGACGTTTTTAATTAAAATCCCGATGTACCTACTTAAATAAGCCACACGCCGGCACTGCACCTGGGAGCTCTAAATTACCGCGACCAACTCCATAATCTCAGACAAGATGTTAAAAAATGTTCCCACAACAAGCGTACCGCGCCATCCTTAGCAGAATACACTAGAAAAGAGGACTCTCCGCACTTCAATTTTATTAAACGTCTTCTTTGCAAATGTAAAGTCTTAAATAAATTGCTTATCTTTGCATCAAAAGTATATAATTATTAGATCGAAGTATTTTCCGAAAAAATTGAAGTTAGGTAATAAGGCCGGCACGGCAACAGACCAGTTTTTGGTAATTGCGGTTGGTTGGGTGGTGGTGATCATTTCTTATCAGAAGGCTCGCATTCTGGTTTGATTCCCTCTCGTGTAATAAAAAAAAAACTAAACGCTATCCCCATTTTTTACACCGTTGCAAAATATGAATGAAAGAAAATACATTTATTTAACGCCATAAAAACATGACGCTAAATAGGTCCCCGCTCAGCATGATGGCAAGCCGTGGCACTGATTTTCAGTGAAGACCTTATTTAAAAACGAACGCGTGATAGCATTCACGGCAACAACTCATGAAAAAAAAAAGTTAAAACAAAAAATAAATATACTTATTATTAAATTTTATGGTAATATAATTTCAAATATATTGCCATTTTAGTATGGCAAATCAAAAAGTCAAGTATTTAATGTGTAATATAGGTTACTCGGATTTACAAGGCTAGCATAGTGGGCACTGGGCTGCTGTAGGAACGGACGCCATCCGGCTGCAGCGGCTAGCGCTCTAACTCGGATTTATATCGTGCAGGAAGCGTCGTTAAAAGTGGGCCGGAAATCACATCAAGACGCCTTTGCGGCCGCGAGCGGAGCGCCCGCCGAGAAAATTTATACCCCTGTATACTTGTGCGGTTAAATATTAAGATTTTAAAGCAGCTTTATCCACTCAAATAGTTGATTCAGAATTCGAGTACAGTGAGTTTATTTAAAACAAAGGCGTAAAAGAAAAAATAAGCATAAGTTTTGTACAACTTCTACCGCATTAGGTATGCGTTCTGCAGGTTTCGTTAGGTTTTTCATTAGGATGCCTTGTTCCCTTACAATTGCGTATTGCTATTACAGGGCTGCAAGATGCCGCCCGACCTTAGCCTTCCAATACTTCAATTTACCTGTCCCCCATGTTTTTACTTCCCTTTAATACAGCGGCCGATCTAAATTCATATGACCGGGAACACATTTGTGCCCGGAATACTTTCACCTCCAAAACGCTATGAGTATGGCCGCCTCGGCTGGTTCGAGACACAATTGCGCATGTTTGCATTTTTATCTACTTGTTTTCGTGGGGTGAATATGAATGCAGTCTTTGTTTGGTCGTTGCATAGGTAAATATTAATATCTTGTTGGAGTCCCCGTAACAATATGAAGCAAGCGGAGCGTGGCTAAATTGCAATTCATTCATGTTGTTCCTTACAGCATCATCTTTCAATGCATTTTCTACTGATATTTGTTTTGTTTCTAGGTTAAATGTAAGGGTGATAATATCATCTAGGTAAATAAACTCTCTAAACATTTTCTGGTGTACAGATAACCTGATGGATTATAAATTATATATATTTTTTAAATGTTTTCCCAGAACTTGAGGTACAAGCTAGTACAAAGTGGCTGATGAATTAAACTGTAGCCGTTATTTCATATTTAGTTGAAATTTAATAAAAATCTTGTTCTGTACACTATACCTATACGTAGGTATGTATACGAGGAAACTTTTATACCGAAACCTGCATCACCATAAAAACTATTTCAGCCTGTAAATCGGTGCGCCTCATAAAATTCCGGTACGTCAGTAATTAACACCTAGCACTATACCCGTAATAAGGCAAGAGGATCGCACTCTATTATGAGCGGTCTGTCTCGTGCGTCAAAGCTAATGAAGTAATAGAGGGGTCGCTGCGTTAATACGGTAATTGTACCTACACAAGCTATGCCTTAAGTGACGGTTCATAATAGGTAGTTCAGGTTAAATTTAAATTACATTTTTTTAGCATCTTAAGACGAAACGAATTTGAATTTCTCTCATTGTTCAGTAATTTAAATGTAGAGACGGTGTTTGATTCGAACTTGTAAGATCAGTATAATTAATTAAAATTAATGTATTAAAAATAAAGTTGTGTCAAATACTTGTGATGTATAGATATCATTTAATAATATAGTAAATCTGTTAAAAAAATATACCTCCTTGAGTTTCTTGCCAGATTCTTCTTAACAGAGACTTTTCCGAACCGGTGGTAGGTTTTTTTGACATTCATAAGTGCTTGTTATAGCCCAAATTGAATAAAGATATTTTGACTTTGACTTTGAATTCGACCTTTTTACCCGACTGTCCGAATAAGGATTATGTTTTTCGAGCGTAGTATGTATATATGTATGTTTTTACTGTATGTCTGTAATATACGTACATACTGTAGAGAACGTAGGGTTAGCAACGCTGACGTAACACTGCCTACCATAGTAGTGCTGTGCTGGTCTTCATGGACTGTGATAATTGGTAAGTGTGTACTAGACTAGTACAACAATAAATTTATGTTTTAGTAAAGGAGGATAAAGTCACAAAAAACACAATACCTGTACGAAGTACCGCGTCTGCGAGCAAGTTAATGACGCCATCTTTGGAAGACAGCGAGTCGTCACGTCCGCGGCGAGCTCCTCTCATGCAAGTAATCATAATATCGTAAAACTTTTGCACTTCGCCAAAAACCTCTTGAATCTTCCTAACATGATGTCTTGGAGAACTCTCGGCGGGTAATCAGAACTTAATGATAAGTGCGCCGCGCCGGAGCAGTACCCAAATTTTAGGGGTCACGTAAAATATTAAAACGACGGCATGAAGTGGCCAGAGATTCATTGCTTTTTCCCTGTTTTTATTATGCGTAAATAAGACGCCCCGACACGTTTGTGTGTTCATAACATAAAACCAAGTTGTACTAAAGTTCGTCTTCATGGTCTCGTTGGAGCTCTCGTAAATGTTAGTAAAGATCTAAGTGCCGGCGTTACTTGCGGTTTTTTAGTGGTAAATAAGCTACTTTATTTATTAAGGGGTTAACCCAAATTTTAACGTATTTAAGCGTAATAATTTTGGAAGGGAAGGTCGGAGTAATTTCGGAGAAATTTTAGGGTACTCAAATTTTATATCAATGCGTTGATATTTTCTGAAACGAATCCAAACTTTGTTAAAATTTATCGAAAAATATTATTGGTTTTTATTTTGCGTTCAGTTACGACTAAACATTACATATTTAATTTGTGTCTGTTAGGTACCTACCCGTTAGTATTTTTGTTGTTTTTTAGGTCTTTGTACTATACAAATAACAAACTACGGAAAAGTATCACAAAAAATACAAGAACAATCACTCTTTAAACTTAAGATAGTAGTACACTTGGCTGTGAAATTACTTCTGAGTACTCCGAAACAAGTTCTCCTCAACTGTTATGAGATTAACAAAAGCTTTCGATGTTTACAAGCTGGTAGAATTGGCGTAACAAAGAAAAACATGGTTCATAAAAAAAATACAAGCTCTTCCTTTCGTTAACAAAAGCGGCACTTACCGCTTAATTTCTTGATTCTTGTTCCTCTTGCAATAAATTTCCTGTAAACGGAACATTGGATTAGACCACAATTTAAGAAGAACGGTTGATATGAAAATATTTTTGGTAATTAAATTATTATATTAAATAATAGCACCGTACAATCATAATATAACCCTAATAAATATGTACTATACTGAAATGTATAATTAACATTTTGTGTTATGATCATTTCAAGCCACTAAATATATAAATGTAAAAGTTTGTAAGTCTGTTTGTTTGTTTGTTACCTCATCAAGCCTCACTCACTAAGATGTAATTCGGTATAGAGATAGTTTGAGTCCCGGAGGATAATTTTTATCACGGAAAATTGCATAGTTCCCGCGGGATAGCGATAAACGAAGCCTGTTGGGAGCGTGGACTGTAGATTATTTTCTGGTCTTCACAAGAAAAGTCTGTTTGTACACTGAGCTGAATATTTGCTACAAAGCACCAAGACTTACACAGAGAAAGAGCAAAAAGGAACACAAATTAGTCTTATTAGACGATCATCATGGGCGATCGGATGTAACTGCAGTTAAAAAACTTCTGCCAGCTTCAAACTACCAATTTTGTGTTGCCAGCAACAAAGTCTACGCAGACGGTGTCGCGGGTAACAGGCTAGTTATAAAATAAATTATAAAAATGTTCAGGGATTCACTACAGTTACCTACCTACCTTTGTCAGACTGCATGCCTTAAAGATTAAAAGGATTTTTTTTTATTATTGTAAATTTTATTTTGTATCTTGCTTTACAATCAGGTACCATCAGCGAAATATGTGGTCTACCACCCTAAAGTTGATAATCGTTTGCATTTCATAAAACAATAATGCCAATAGACGTGTCTGTCAACTTGATAGTTCGACTTTAGCGACATATTTATTTTTATTTTAAATGTACATGTCAAGAGGTTGGAGGAGCGGAGCCTCCTGACACAGGCTTTTTCAAGCTTACAAGGAGGTCCCGGCCACTATTATGTAAAGTCTATTTTTCCTAACAAATAAAATATTTTTTCATTTTTTCATTTTTTCATTTCATATTTATTTGATAGGAACTTGTTTAAAAATTGATAGACCACTTATTTGGCTGATGGTACCTCTAATGCTATTTATAAACCTTACATTCAACTTGCATTGAATTGTTAGGCACCTATATATAAAAAAACAACACAATAAGAACCTTAAACCCTATTAAAACGCGAAAATTTTCGTAGTGTATTTTCAAGCATACGAGTAGGTACCTTTACGTTTTTTAGGGAAAAAGCAAGTTAAATTAGTGTAGCTCAAGCATGTATGTCGTAAGCTTAACTTACAAAAACTTTGTTTTATTTTTTAGTTGGTAAGCATTATCAGTTTAATCTCTTAGCCAAGTGACCCATTGCGTAGAATAGCAAACTACCAAGATATGTTTTGGTCGCTGTTTTCAGTTTTCTTGTTCAGAAGAAAAATGTAAAGTAGTTACTTAAAATTTTAACGAGGTTAATAAATAAAATCAATCACGCATAACTAATAACAGTAGGTACACGTAAAAAAATACGTAAGTTAATAATATCTCATGCGTAACGTTAGTGACGAGCATCTTTAAATTCAATCAAGTAAGAATCGCACTTGCACACTAAGGGGCTGTTTCACCATCCATTGATTAGTGTTAACTGACGGTTAAATGTGATGCTGTCTCTATTTGTTTTGTTCGGATAGACGGAGACGGCATCACATTTAACCGTCAGTTAACACTAATCAATGGATGGTGAAACAGCCCCTAAGTCAATCAAAGTTTTAAATTTGTACCCTGTAGTATGACAAATAGAATTATACGTTAGTCTGTAGTAAGTATTTGTATTGTAAGGCCTTATTTTTGTAATTTCATAATTCTTTGTCACAATGTAGATTAGGTTAGGGCCTATGTACACTATTTATTACGCGAAAAAAACACGCTAGGTCCATAGAAACTTATAGTTTCTACAAGCTTTTATTTAGTTTCACCTGTCCCGTTGTCTGTCTGTCTGTCTGTCTGTCTGTAATCAAATCTTGCAAGTAAAATTCGACCAAATTCCAGTAGTTGGATTAACTTGAAATTTGGTATACTTCTGTAAATTGCGTGACTATACAATAATCTGGTAGTGACATCCTGGTAGTCAATGGCGCTCCCATAACGGCAGAGTGGAGAAACGCCGATGTGTTTTAGTGGGTATGCTAAGTTCAGAGAGTCCCACATAACTTTCCACGGAAGTATGCATAAAGCATTTTCACATCGCAAAAAAAAAGGATCTTCTCCACAGGACGGAACTCTTCAACGGTTAATGGCATTGAGTTGAAATTTGGTATGCAAATGTAGTTTGGGTGACAATACAAGAACAGACAAGAAAAAGTACAGACAGGAAAAAAACTTGTATTAAAACGAAATTTACCAAAAACTTTTTTATTATAGGTATAGATTAAGCGCAGAAATGGTAACTTCATTTTTTTTACCAAATAATAATAATCTAAACCCATTCCAGAGAAAATAGGGACGACACAACCGGCCCAACAAAGTGATTTATATAAAGAATTCAGTTTTTTATTTTTGATAATATAAGCCCAAAAAAGAATAGATGAGATGAAATAGAAGAGTAATGATGTAATAGAAGAGATGAAAGAATTTTAACAGACATTAACACGGAAATTAAAGGATAATTAATAAAAAAAACATACCTACACATACCCCTTTTGTCTAAAAACTTTCCATTGGCTTTGTCCAATGAGGAAAATTAAACATAAAGGTGAAAAGAAACCCAACATAATGTTTTATAAGTAAAAAGTTAAACCGGCATTATTATTCGAGTGGCGACATTTTAATTCGCCATGTCACCCGTTTAACTCGAGCTAAGCCGGGACGAATGAACGTATAAAAAGTCACGTGTAATTGAACAATGGTGTGAAAGAACACTTCGCGGAATAAGGATAATATTTGAAGAGCCGAGGAACGGCAGAGGAAACAAATATTCACATTTATGTTTGACAACTTGACGAAATTCCAGACGTTGTGGTAAAAATGTATTGTTCCTGTAACCGATGAATGCGTGTTGCACTTATTGTTTATAAACTATTATAACCACGGCATCTAGTGGTTTGACACATGGTCTTTTAATCTGATCGTGTATTCGGTCCCAGGCTCGGATCTCTGACGTTTACAGACTTTATGTACAACTTAAGTATACTTACCTATTTAAAATTTACCATAAGAAAAACGCGACGTGAAAACCTAAAAGCACCTGCGTAGCAGTGTGAAATTCCCAATTATCACTGAGTTCTCGTGGGAACTACAACCCAAGGCTTTGATGAGCACGAATATTTAGTGTAAATAAATGGAAAAACCTTTAATCATTTAGTTCATAACAGAAGGTGCCATGCATTCTTTTAACATTTACTTTCCATTTAAAGAATCACTGACAAACAAGAGGATAGATTCACATTAGTACGTGTTTGTTTTTTTTTTACTTTTCTATACGTAGATAAGATGTCTAGTTACACAATTTAAGAGTTTGTTGTTCATAAATGTCTTAAAAGTATAGTAAATTATCATACCTTCTAATGTTCAGCTGCATTTCCCGTATTTACTCAATTAATCAAATAAACATGCAAAATTAACTACATACATCTAATCGTATCTATGTTAAATTACCTACTTAGTTCTCGTCAAAATGTTAATCAATATTAACACTTAATTATATTCATTACATTAATTTATGATTTGTACTCAAAATGCATTTATTTATCAATTTCACTATTCACTTATATAGATTACACAACATTTTATTGATTGAACGCGCAGTGGTTAACGAAAATATTGATGATATTATTATTTGCACACAATTAAATATAACAAATTTGAGTATTATAATAATATTCTACATGTTTTTGATAGATATTACCGATCCACGGTAGCTTGATAGGTAGACAAAAAAAAACAGATCTACCCTCAAGTTCAAACACGTTTAGGACGAGTATAGCTGCGTTCAAAAATCGATATATTTCAGTTTTTTTTAGAAATAGGATTTTTATAGAAACAGGTTTTATTCAAAAATAAAGAAACCACGACTGTAAATAAGAACATTTAACCGAAAACTTTACGTGCAATCAAAGTTTTCATGAGCAGACACGTATATTAGCAGTAAAAATGTGGTCTTAAGACTTTTCTGCAATAAATGGATATTTAAACCGATGAAATTCAGAAGAGGAAAATAAAGTCGGCGCTTTGTTTTTTTATGTTTGACCACGCATAATTATTTACAGGGTTATGTCATTTTAAATTCGCTTAAAAAAACAATTTTTATTTGTACCTACTAGTCAGTTAGCGCCTAAACCATTACATACCCATGTAAGTAAGGTTGATAAGTAACTATAATCGGTTCACTCCTGCTAGCTAGCGCACACACAAAAACATTTTGATTTGATTCTATGGTACCTAGTGCATTCAATAGTTTTTAGGGTTCCGTAGCCAAATGGCAAAAAACGGAACCCTTATGGATTCCTCATGTCTGTCTGTCTGTCTGTCTGTCTGTCCGTCCGTATGTCACAGCCACTTTTTCCGAAACTAAAAGAACTATACTGTTGAAACTTAGTAAGTAGATGTATTCTGTGAACCGCATTAAGATTTTCACACAAAAATAGAACATTCACATAAAACTTAGAACTGAAACTCAAAAATATTTTTTTTCATCAAACCCAACATCAAAACGTATGTATGGGATATCTATGGATCATCATCATCATCATCGGCCTATCTTAGTCCACTGCTGAACATAGGCCTCTCCAGTCGCACGCCACTGAGCACGATCCTCGGCCAGTCTCATCCAGTTCTTGCCAGCTAACCTGCGAAGATCATCGCTCCACCTAGTCTGAGGGCGCCCTACGCCACGCTTGCCGATTCGCGGTCTCCACTCAAGAACTCGTTTGCCCCAGCGGTTATTGGTTCTTCGGCTGATATGGCCGGCCCACTGCCACTTCAGTTTGCTTATCCGGTGAGCTATGTCGATGACTTTAGTCCTGACTTTAGCCAATTCCACAGAACCTGAAGACGAAAGTCTTCAATCAGTGCGTCCTACCTGTCATGACATATGGTGCCGAGACGTGGACACTCACGGTTGGGCTGGTCCACAAATTTAAAGTCGCTCAGCGAGCTATGGAAAGGGCTATGCTCGGAGTTTCTCTGAAAGATCGAATTCGAAACGAGGAGATCCGACACAGGACTATCTATGGATAGGTCTTCAAAAATGATATTTAGGTTTCTAATATATATTTTTTTCTAAACTGAATAGTTTGCGCGAGAGACACTTCCAAAGTGGTAAAATGTGTCCCCTGTAACTTCTAAAATAAGAGAATAATAAAACTAAATAAAATATATATGATGTACGAGTACATTACCATGCAAACGTCCACCGAAAATTGGTTTGAACGAGATCTAGTAAGTAGTTTGTTTTTAATACGTCATAAATCGTAAAGTAAAAGAAACTTTTATATTATGTTACTTGCTGCTACGGAAACCTTCATGGGCGAATCCGACTCGCACTTGGTCGCTTTTTTGTAGTAAATGTACATAACATTATAATTTTTTTTTCACAATTTTATATTTACATGATTTAGTTATATATCAATAATTTAGTTTATTTCAAGGTATTTCGAAGTCAGTTTTTATTTTTATTTTTAAGGACATACTAACTTCTAAGTTGGCCGTTTTACATTGTGGAAAACAAACTAGAGGATTCGATTAGGGGATTGATTTTTTTATCGACCATAGTTCACTACCTACTGTCGTTGTTTAGTGGTTTTATGTTTTGTTAAAGAGTTACAAATTTACAGTTCTAAAAAAGATCTGTCAGCTATTTAAACCTGGCACAAGATGACTTTTTGCACATAACAGCAATGGCACGAGTAACATAATGGGTTCCCAGACGGCTATGAAGACTCGTTTCCATAAAATTAATAAGTAAAATTTAGAATCTAACTTACTCATTCAGCAACTGACGTGCAATACGATAGAATTTCATAAAATGCAAAGTAGAACATTAAAAGAAACTCACAGAGCCACCATAAATAGCTGACAATTGCGACTCACGTACTCAATTACCGTAGAACGTGATAGGAAAAATATAAAAGATATTTTAATAAAACTGGCTTAAAACAGTGAAACTACGAAATTAATTAAAAAATTTGCTGCCGCTCGACTGCCGCATTGTTGGAACTCCGCTAAACCGGATTTACTTCTTAACGACGGCGATAGTTAAGATAGTTTAAAAAAGTAACTCGAGCCCTTTTGTATGGTAAAGTCAATTGATGAGCTAGGGTAAATTAGACTAATCTCAAGCAATGGGTAAAAATTTGCATAGCTATATTTATGGTTCTAGCGTTCTAGCATCATAATAGTTATTTGTGCAACAAGAGAGCAAAGTTTGTTTTAATTGCGAGTGTTTATTTCGAATCCCGAGTAAGCGAAGGTTTCTATAATTGAATCACTAGCGTTAGCTATTATAAATGTTATTAAACCTTTAAATATGATTTTATTGATAGTTCTATTAAATAAACATAAATAGATTTGTTACAAATTCATTCAATTTGACAAATATTTATTCCAACTGTAGCTAGAGGCAGTATACGGAATTCTTTTATAAAAAAAAAACAAGAGAAGCGGCTTTCGTGTAACGAGGTTGCATACTTTATTAAAAGATCGGGAAAATTTACATTTTGGAAATATTTCGTTGTCATGTAATTTATTAGGTATCGATATATTTTAATACCATAAATTTAATTTAAGATTGTCATCAACACATTTGATCTTATCTCTCGCTTTTTTCGTGTTGAAGTGAAAGTGACAGATCAAAGTGAAGTTCAAATATTTCGAATTCAGTGAGTAGACCCAACACTGGACTCAGCATTTAAAAAAAATATTAAAAAGTTACTTTGTCTCACGGAGTGAGCAAAATGCGATTTTACTCACTGATTTCTCATAGCATAACCTGCCTGTTTGAAATAAATTTTTCACTTCTCATGCTCGTAAAGTCCGTGTTAATGCTGGATCTAGGCGACATAAAATGACTTTTTATGCTCTAGTGCATAAAGTAAAATCTTCGTCTAAGACTAAGGCAATCAGGTGTAAACAGCCACAAACAAAGAAGTTTCTACTTATTTTTTTAAATAATTTTTAATTTATATAAAACTAAAAATCAGTCAATTCAATCAAAATAGATTAATAAAACTAGTAAAATTTAATTGTAATAGTATTGCGTGAACAGTAAAAGGTACATAGTAAGTGAATAATTGTTTCCATAGTTTGTTGGGATGTTACCTGTACAAAAATATTGACTGTAAATTTGACTTTTGGGGTCTTTGTACTTGTAACTAATTGCTATATCAACTTCACAGACGTAGTTGTTTAGCTAATTAACGTTTACGGGCCGGGCTGAGGTAAGGGAGATAAACTATGAAGTACCATTATCCACATTTACTGTTTTACGAAGTAAATGGAGTTACAAACAACTTCGACATTTCTTGGAGCGAGTAAGGTACTTTACAATTTATATAGGCACCTACAAAGCAAATATTCTTTATTAAATACCACAAAGTAAGTAGCTACACTGAGTTAGCAAAAATAAAATAAAATGGGAACAGTTGTCTAATCGTTTTTAGGAGCGTCCTCTACCAGACTACCGTTTTCATAGATTCATAAACGAATTTGCTGATGAAGTAAGTAGGTGTCGAAAGCAAGCAAACATATAAAATACATGGCAACGTAAGATTAATAAATTAATAATAATGAGCTTTCTAGTGGCAGCTGCCATCTATGAAATCTGGCAAGCCTCCTGACAAGACAAGTGGATATCGGAAAGAAAAATAGATTCAGAAATGAACCTGACTGTCAGTTTTTCTGGTGGCACTAACACCAGAAAAGTTAGGCTATCCGAAGAGAGAGAGAAGCGTAAGTTATGTCTTCTTGAGAACCTTATTTGTCATCACTGGCACAACATAAAAAATTAGGCAACTTGGTGGGAATCGGGAATAGAGTTGTTTTAGCCGCTTTACGCTACTGGTAAGTACAACACAAAATATATAGGTACCTATCAAAATTAAAAGCCGCATTATTGTCACTGACCATTTACGGGGGTAAGCAGGTTTTACTTCCTTTTCACTTCAGGCTAAAATACCTACCTAAAAGACTGTTAACGCATCGCATCGCATCGCAGCGCCATCTAGCAGAGTACGCAATGCACTATCAACGGACGTAACAAGGAACGCAAGTCGATAAAGCAGCAAGCGCCGCGCACGCCGCGGCCCTGCTGCCCCTTTCCCCCCCCTGGTGCTTTATAAGCTCCACTTTTAAAATGTATCGAGTCATTCTCACTAATTTTTTCACGTTTGTAAACCTATCGTAACGAAGACACAATAAATTAATTACTTATATTTAAATAAAACGAATCATTCTGCCCGAGTTGCACCCTAGACCTCACTATAGGCAGGCTAGAAAGAAAGGAGAAAGGAGCGCAAGAATTCCGAAGCTGATCAAGACCCGTAAGATCCTCAACAAAGACATTATGACGCCATGTTTCCACCTATTAAATCAAATCAAATGATTTATTCAGTAAATAAGCCGCAATGGGCACTTTTACACGTCATTTTTAAACTACCAGCGCTTTCGGAAAGACCATCATTGCCAAGAAGAATGCGCCGCAAGAAACTTGGCAGAAAGACGTTTTTTTTTTCAAAATTAGCGCGTACAGTCATGATGCAATTTACACAAATGGCAATAAAAGTAAAACCACTTAAGATAATGCGTAGAAAAGTCACATAAGTCTTAATGGGAAAGTAATTTATCGCAGAAATGCAATGAAAAGCGTTTGAATGTAACGCAATAAAAGCGGCTCATAGTCCAAAAACAATTCAAACTGAGTTATGCCACCATCCTGGCAATAAGTCGGGGCGTTACATGGCGTATAATGGTATGACACGACAAACAGCTTTAAGTGTGTAAAATATGGGGCGTGACGTCAGCCGAGCGCAGCCAGACTAGACTTTACAACGGAGCCTAGGGTACGCCGGATGTCGACTCAGCCGCCTTACGACTCGGTCATCTATGCGCGACCGGCGTGCGAGAGTCTCTTTTTGTACGACACATGCTTCGTTATTCTCATTCTTCAGTCATAAAATAGCTCCATGGATTTAGGTAAAACCAATATTGTTTAATAAACCTTTATTTTTTCTTTAGAAAATAAAACCTCTTCCTCCCTAACTACGAACAAAATATTGACACCTCGTTCATCAAAATGGGAGTACTTACGGAGAAACATAATATGTTCGACCGCACAATGTTTTAGACTATCGCGGTCATTAGTAATTTTATGATATTTAAATTCGGGTTTTATTGCCGTTTATATTTACGTATACATATTATGTATACGTAAATGGGCGCTTTCAGAAAAAGTTATTGAAACGACGTTTTTTTTAGATTTGGATGAAATTTCGTTTTCCTAATCAGACTCAGGAGCAC
Organism: Choristoneura fumiferana; assembly: GCF_025370935.1. NCBI lineage: Eukaryota > Metazoa > Arthropoda > Insecta > Lepidoptera > Tortricidae > Choristoneura > Choristoneura fumiferana. The sequence goes on from NC_133474.1 coordinate 9,516,991, forward strand.
TTTCGATTGTAATAGGCGATCGTTTCAATAACTTTTTCTGAAAAACGCCCAAATATAAACGGTGGAACATATTATGTAGTATAGCTACGTAGATTGCTGAAATCATAACCCTTCCTTTGGCTTGGCCGTAGTCAGGAAAAGATTAAGTAATTGAATCGGTTATAAAGATGTCTTGCATTCAAAATTTGTTACTAACTCTACCTAAGAAAGTAAAGATGACACGACAATCCAGCTTTTATTTGATAGCTCTGATGTAATCCTTAACGTTCAAAGAACGAAAACACTTAGTATTAAATCCTTATAAAAAAATACCTGAGTCTCAGTCTCAGTCTGAGATGCGGGCGATAAGAGACAGCGAATTCTACACGTGATGAAACCCAGCCGTTATCAGCTGGCTCAGGGAAATCGATGTGCGACCCCGAGTAACACTGCTGATGTCCGATGACGTCACAAAATGTTTGAAACATCCACGCAATGGAAAATATGCGGACAATCCTGAACCCTTTGGCATAGCCCAAAAAAATTACTAGCCCAAAAGGCTTTTCCAATCTAGCCCCGCTGATTGGCAACGTATCTGCAATCCTTCCTGTTACAGATATCTAAGCAACTATGAGGCACTGATGACACCCTTTCCGTCTGTTGCACGTCGTAGTTTGCCTACTCCGATTCATAAAAAAGCATTACAATGTTAGCTATCTAGATAAGGAGTCTATGGTAACGTCATCAGACACATGTAACATGACATGGTAGCACAGAACCTGAGGCCGTATTGTCTAACGTTTCTGACGCTCTCGATCGCAATCAAATGACTGTGTTTGTATGCGAAATCTGTCATTTGATTGCGATCGTGAGCGTCTGAAACTTTAGGCAAACTGTGGAAAGAAAATTTCTAAGTGATATAATGATACTCTTGCTTAGCAACTATGAGATTACTTAATTGATTGATCCAGACTTTGCGGAAGAAACCACTGATTTTTTTAATTTTGGTAGGCGAGTACCAAACTTTAATATTCACAATAAAAATAATCTTACCGTTTTTTTTCAATTATTTCTCTCATCAATGTGCAAAGGCATCGAAATTTACTAAGAAAGGCTATGGCTATTCCTTCTCCAAATTTGTGTACTCTGTCAATTTAGGTGTCGGCTTTATCGTGGTAACCCTACAACCCGCCATATTTGCAAGAAGGGAAGTCAATGGTCCCGAAGGCCAGACTTGGTGGCGCTGCCTCGCCGGCACGGCCCGAGATTACGCTGTAATTTGTTGGACTTGCCTACTCATTGTTCTCGATTATGTAATACGAAACAATTTTTCTTTGACTTAAATTGCCTGGCTTTTATTCAGCGTTAGTAGGAATTGGGCGAGGTGGCTGGCGTTAATAATGGACGGCCATTATTTACGCAGATATATAGTACGTAATTTTAGTACCTAAAATTTTCGAAATTGAGATTCACTTACTTAAAATAATTACTGGATAATTCAACCCTTGCTGTTTTAAAGTTAGGTTGACTACAAGAGGATATTAAACTTCTCAAAAAAGCGTGAACTAAGTTTAAGAAGATTTGTGTTTTAGTTGAGTACCCTAATGAAATGAGTAAATTTCATCGAAATCGTTGGAGCCGTTTCCTAGATTCTGATTATTGATTCTGAAGTGCTCATTTAATGGCATTAGATAGATAGATAAACGCTGAAGAATCATCTGCGCTGTGCAATATTTTATCTTGTATCTTCATAACGAGCGATTTAGTTATAGATTCGAAGTACTTAGTGCATTCATATAGATGATCGGAAAGTAAGTAATGCCTGAATCATTTAATTTTGATTTTATGCAGTAAAGGGTCGTGTGGAAGCGATGTTACATTACCTAAGTGTACGAGGGCGATGCAATTCGACGCACGAATTCGATTTATGGACACTTGGTTCGTACCCCGGCGTACATCTAAACATTATGTGCACATATCTACACATAATGTGCGTGTAAAAAGATAAGAGTATCATAAAAACTCCACTGAAAATAATTTGAGCGATGTTACTCGCTTTCACGAGACATTCGGTGGTAGGGACCGCATAAAAGTTGAACATCAGACAGCCTAATGGATTACAAGAATTGCTTCCAAAATCGTAAAACCGCCTGAAACATTTCTAGAGCCTAGGAAAGAGGTCTATAATCTGTATTGTAGTCTGCAGCGTGTGATATATGAGAACAGTCGGCCCATTTCGGCGGAAATTATTCAGTAGTCCTATCCAGTCATTGCTATTCAGACGTTTCCCATCCTAATGATTACGGCGTCATTCCATGAGATGGCAAGGAAAAATGCGAACGATATCTACTTGTTTTTTACTTAGTCACATATATTTCGCCTTTAAGCAGGTTAGAAATAACCGTTTGCGCTATTTAGTATTGTAACAGCTCAACAAGTAAATGATCTGTTGTTTATTTCCGTTATAAATAAAGTTTAAAATTAATGAGGTTATCATTTGAGTTTTTAATGGATAAACATAATAAAAGGGTATGATTTTATTGATCACCTAATAAATGTGTTTTCGGCGGGGGGACGCTCGATTTTAATGAAAATTTGAACTTTAAAGTTGAATATTTTGCAAACAAATCACTCAATCAAAAAATCGTTAGCAACCCCCTAATGATTTTAAAAGACCTATCCAACAATACCCCACGCTATAAGGTTGGATTAGAAAAAAAAAAACACCCCAGCTTTACGTCTATAGGAGGTACTATTTTTTTTTTTTGATTTTTTTTATTGTACCATTTTGTCGGCATAGTTTACGTATATATTCGTGCAAAATTACAGCTTTCTAGCATTGATAGTCTCTGAGCAAAGCCTCGGACGGACAGACAAACAGACAGACATGGCAAAACTATAAGGGTTCCGTTTTGCCATTTTGGCTGAATTAATCCAGAGTAATTTTTAGGGTTTTATTGATCATCAAATAATTATATTGGGTTCCAAAATAATAGATGTGTCACTAAAACTGAATCACCAAACAATATAGAAATGGCTTCCTAAAAATTAATTATAATCACTGGAAAATAATATTGATCATTAAATAATTGAACAAAAATTTGACGACAATGATATACAATGCATGAAATAATAATATCTTCTCACAAATTACAACCCAATTACACACACCAATTGACCCAGCCCCAACTAAGCAAAGTTTGTTCTATGGGTGCTAAACAACGGGTAGACATACATACATATATACTTAAATACATACAAACATCCAAGACTCAAGTACCTACTACAAACATTTATATTCATCATACAAGTATTAGCAAAAAATGTTCGGTTCTGGCACTTCGCCGGCCGCTGCCGCGGCACGCTCGCGCACTGAGGGTCGCAGTTCTACCTAACACTCCTCCTCGCTCCGCTCGTCGACGTACCTAACCAGACCTGCCTTAGTAGAATAGGTAGAAGCATCGAATTAAGGAACTGATCTATTTATTAGGTGACAGATCTATTATTTTGGTGATCGAATTTTGTTGATCAAACTATAATTTAGGATACAGGTTTACATTAATCTGATGACTCATACTTAGAGACAGATTTGATTAATTTGATGACCAATATATTTCTTAGGGATAGATATAATAATTAGGGTATCGCAGTTTAGTGACAAATCTAAATTTAAGTGACAGAAAATATAGTTCCCATAATAAAATGCCTTTTTTATACATTGGCAAATTTGCAAGCGTTCGATTATTGGACCATGCTAGCTAATTGAGCCCGTAGGCACAGCGAAAACAAATCGATTAGGCGTTTGAATCATTCCGTCCTGGGGCAAGACGGATTTAGTTCGATAAGCTTTATTGTGATAGAAGAAGTATTCTCGCGTTTACAGTTCGAAATTAAGCTTATTTATCTCAAAGCTTCCTCTTCGTTCTCTCTATGAATCGAGATTTAGGGGGCAGCTTCAGGCAGACTACACCGTTAACTTTTTTGATCTAGGTCATTCGCTGGCGTATGCGTCACAGTCGATTTATTTCCACTTTTACTGCAATGGCAATGGTCCAATTCCACAATCTACCTCCATACTCTATGCGAAACATGTTTTTCAAAAAACACAACCGTGCTGTTTCTGGTAAGTGTGCTCTTTGCTGCCTGGATTTTTGTCTTGTCAGCCTTTAAATTTTACAAAAACTCTGCATTATGGGCACGTCTGATTTTTGTCTTACGATTTAACCATCAACAGTTTGAGCTCCTAATTTGAGAATAAAATAGCTTTGTAGCAATGATCTAACTAATGCGTGCGACACATCTTTAATCTTTAGTATCGTGTGAACTTCAGCTAAAATAATCAAATACATAAGTACCTATCGAGTAAAATCGAACAATCATGTTCGAGTTATTATTATATTATATTTAAACAAAATTAAATTTAAAATTACTGTACTACATTCGTTAAATATTTAGGTCACTGGCAGGGCTCTAATTTAAGCTAGGTTTAGTTAAGTTTAGAAATCATTAGAGTATAAAACCCCACATAACGATAGCCATACGCATTGGTGAACATATTTTTATTCAGATACAACAGAAAGGGCGCGCATCCGTATTTACAGTTCTTGGCACGTTTGTACAGAAAATAAGAATATGTTCACGCAGTGTGTGCCTTAGCGGCCGATTTATGCGCGGGACACAAAATAGGATTTAGATAAAATAAGGCATAACTGGGCCTTACAATAAGACTACGCTCCGGGTCAACTCGTAATTTACATGGCATACTTGAAATACGATCAGCTTTATGTGGAAGGCTCTAGCGTTCTAGCAATTACGGTTGAGGGAGCCCTATTGTTTGCGAAGATTAAAGGGTAATTGAGCCGTCGTAAAACATTTACAAGCCAATACTTGTTTATATTCGAATATTTATGATTTACAATGACTGGTGGTACCCTATATCATGAAATAATAATTGTTGCTAAATATTTATTCGTGAACAATTATATTCTCGTCACGTTGTGATTACATCGGCAATCCCAGGTTCCATTGAACCCTGAACAATGCCATGTGAGGCGAGTCTTTTTAGGCCGAAATCATTGGACTATTGTACTCTAGTTGTTTCTGGCTTCCTTACTTCAGGGAATTCCTTTGTGGTACCAGAACAATGAAAGTTAATGACAGAGAAAATTATAGACAGCGGGTATGTGCCAAAAAGAGGAAGGCTCTTTCATACAATGCGCGGGATTACCCGCTATTACTTGTACTGGAAGAAATACATAAATGATATTTCCTGGAATAATGCCACGACAATTCTTGTTTTGGTCAGTCATCATTTTCTTGAATTTTATTTTTAGGTAGGTACACGTGAGTATTAGGTATTTCCTTCGCTGGACTTTTCTAATCACAATGGAAGGTAATATCAAATATACGATTTTTCAACTTGACAAACTCATTTTGCAGATTTTAGTAGTATCTAAAGGGCCCGGGCATCCTCTCAGAAGGATAGAGCTTAGCCTGTATTTCTCACGGGAATAAAGTACGGGTTGGGAACTTCAAACACCTTAGAATTCCTTTGCAGATGTGTACAAGTTTCCTTTCAATGTTTCCGATGCTGCAAAGTCTTGGTAAATCACATGTATTTAATTTCGCACATAAATTCCGAAAAACTCAAACGTGAGAGCCTATATAGGATAGGCTTGAACCCACAACCCTCTGCTTAAGAGGCCATCCCGAGGAGATTTCCAAAACCCGTCTTTATTACTTGTCTATAAAGGCAACCTATGTGCAAAATCTCATGTTATTATAAAAACAAACTATGCAAAATTATAGCCTTCTAGGACCAAGGGTTCGGGCTGAACGTTGATAAGTCGGTCGCTTGAGTCAGGATTTTCGTTTTATATGCATGGATATACATTATGTTGCTAAAGAGAACTTTATTTATTAGAGTTGTGTACCTATTTATTTACTTATGTAGTTATGTATCATTGGAAGTGCTGCGTAGAGGCAATGTAGAATGTAGGTGGTATTGATTCTTACCTCATGCGGCGACAACTTCGGTGGTGCGGACACGTGACACGAATGTCAGAGCAGCGCGTGGCAAAGCGCATCTTCTACTCGGAACTTGTGGATGGCAAGCGCAAGCATGGTGGCCAAGTTCTAAGGTATAAAGACGTGCTAAAGAGGCAGATAAAGAGCTGCAACATAGTGCCGTCTCAATGGGAGAATGAGGCTGCTAATCATGTCAACGGTGTGCTCACGTACCCGCATTGTGGAAGGATCTTCTCTAAGAAGATTGGTTACGTAAGCCACTTGCGAGCGCAGGAGCGACACCGACTGATTTGAAGCTGTTGCCATGGCCGAAATCGGCCGGATAGATCATCATCGTCATAATGTATTATATTATGTCATGTATCATAATATTATAGTGCAGCCCTGTGGTGTCACGGAACCACGTAAAGAAAAGTTTTATAGCAAATGGACTGTATGAGGAGAAACTGGTTAAGGTTAGAATGACCTAAAAAACTGGACACAGAAAGATGGGCTTTCGGTTAATACTGCCTTTATCATTCCAGATTAATTACAAAAGACTCACCATGCCTTTCCTCTACGATAGCGAACCCGTGGAAAGTTTTCAGCAGTCCAGGCTTAGGTCAAATCTAAATGTCTTAAAAAAGTCACACGTACGCACGGATTACACAAAATAATATTCTTTAACACAGCACAACTAAAATGTTCTCTTGATGTAGTAGGTTTTAATTAATTAATAAAATATTGAAATAAAATGTGTCTTCTTCTGGCGAGTTCAAATTGACACTAGTTGCGCGCGCAGACCATAGCCAATACCTTCGTAGGCTGCGTTTCGTTTCAGTCAGATTTAGCGCAGCGCTTTTGTAAATTAAAACTAGAATAAAAAAGGCGATATATCGAACAAGCCCTATTGAGCTTTTGTCAGTATTCATCCAAATCTACGACAAAATTATTACTTACCTAATCCGCAATTTGCTGTTGAACTGCAGCGAAAGCGTAGCTCAGCCAATCTGCTTCATAAATACCGTCATATACCTATTAAGTGAAAACGATCGGGAAAATAAACTAGATCTTTATTAAGGAGGTCGCTCACTGCGTTCGGGCCGGGGCGAGCTCATCGAGCGAAACTAATGACATTTTATTTCTCTGGAGGAATGCATTAATTTCATTTGTTAGCACATCGATACCGGAATACGGCCATTCCTCTCGTTCTGCTGAGAAAATGGATTTTCTTTAGAAAACCTGTTAGTGTCTCAATTACTTGGCGGTTGGAATTTAATTATTCTAGTGTTTACAGAAATTATGTTGAATAATTTTAATGACTTAAATACAAAATTACTAAACAATTCTTCGCCTATTTTTGTTGTGACTTACGCTAAAAAGTGTGTGTGGGACCTCCTCATACGAATTAGTTAAATCTATTATTGCTAATTTTCACTTGAAAGGAATTAGATAAAACTTGCGTATACCTGCTAAATAATTTAATGGTGCACGTGAAGTTCCTTAACAGCATTGGGCCGGAACTGCCACCATAGCATGAAGCCATGAAGAGGGGACCTGTGCTCAACAGTGGGATGTGTACAAGCCAGAGATGATGCCATTTAGAGGTAGATGACAATAATATATAACTTTCCAAAATTGCGGAATTTTTCGCATAGGAAAATTTCGGAAACTTCTCACAATTTTGTACGGGATTGACACTTTCCGTTTCTTAAATTTAAATTTCCTATATTTCTGTGAAAATTTCCAAAAAATTTCGAGAATTTTTCCAACAATTGGAAACTTTCCGCAACTTGCACGTCTGTAATTTACTACGCCTTAATAATAAAAGGTATAGCTAAACAGTGTAAACAAGCCCACAGCAGCAACCTCCGTTGCTCAGTGTAGTCATAAAATGAAACTCGCGAAACTTGGAACTTTTATTAAAATAACAACATTAAGCCGTTAATTTGTTAGTAAAAGTTGGACAGACGGTAAAAATTACTTATTCACGGGCGAGACCGCGCGCGGCGGCTCGTGTCGCGCCGCTTTTCTATAATTCAGCGTTTTCTTAGAAATGCCTAGCCTCTCCGACTTTACGAGAAAAATCCTATTTGTAGCAGTTCATTTTAATTTTCATTATTTATTTATTCTCAAAAACAGGTCAGAAAGTAGCTTTGGAAACAGCAAATAACTTCGACAAACTGTTACGCTTACAGATGAATACCTACTGAATTCACTTTAGCAGCTATTGTACTAATCTAACTTGAAATTACAAACAAAACAAAATATGTATAACTGATTGATTCAGGTGTTAATTTGCAGAGGTCTGCAATCACACGGTATTAATATGAGCAGAAATGATAATCAATCGCAAAATACTTCGGGACACACTTATCTAAGACATTTTGATGACTTATTTATTACTATCGAAACCGGGGACTGTACCTACATTATCATAACCTGTTTCATATTCATTTACAAATGAGAAACACAGAAGGCCCATTAAACAAGTGTAAAAAAGTTAAACAACATGTCTACGAGAATCGTCCATAATTTGAACGGAGCATACTATTTGCATCGGAAAATGTAAGTATAAGTAACAAATTTACGTATCAGGCGGAGCTGCGGCGCCCTCTTCACTTAAAACTGCTTATTCTAATTTATAGCCCCGAGTATTGCACTGCTTATTACTTCCGTTGCAGTTTCGGGGACCGGAAGTAAATTTTATGGCGTTGTAAACCATGAGCGTCTTAGCATAATTGCTGTGTTACATTAAATTAGTTTAGCCATCAATTATGTCTTTATGCTAATACAGCCGTGGCGCGTGAGACCTTGCCAGGCCAAATTCCAATTTTGTGGCAATCATATCAACATGTGCACACAAGATTATTGCGGCAAGGGAGGAGATTATTATGACAACTAGGGTTTAATATCGATGTCTTTTAAACACACTGAAATGTACATCACAAATATTAAACTTGAGCTGGGAATAGAGCTCCTTTGTGATAATCTTTGCTTAGCCGTTGCTGTTGTTCATATGTCGGCGAAATAATCAAGCAAAAGGATACAAAGAGACACAGTAAATAATGAGATACCATCGTTATAATAGTATGTACAATCGATGATAATGATGTGTATATTTCTGCATCGTAATTAATGTACAAAGTCAAAAATATGTATGCAGTTAAAGTTTAAAGAGTTAAATACTGTCCTGGTTACAAAATTTGGAGATTTTAATAGTGTTAAAATCTATATATATCCGTTACATTTTGAAGTACATAGAAACCTATTGTACCCATGACATATAGCGTGTACAAGCAAACAATTAGGTACGCACTTTTTTCTCTAGTCGCTGTAAGTGTAATTCTAATGCAAATTCTATTATAATTGGCACAGCAACAGATGGGGGCGACGCGTCGACCAATTGTCGCGGAACATTTGTAATTTAAAAAGCAAAATGAAATAAACCGCTCGGTCGCAGTACATAAATTTCATGTTTGCCTCGGCCGGCGAACTGGCAGCGGATATTAATCAGTGGATATTGAAATATGTTGTTTTTTCAGCCGATTGATAAACGGCTCGCTCCGTTTCTGCCTGATTAAACATTGACGCCCGCTGCTTCCTCAATTACTGCACTTACGCGGACTACGCACAATATTAGAAATAATACTAATATAGGTACTGAAAAACAGTGTTGCAGTTTGCCGTGGTTCATTTTTAATATATATATATATATCCTCCTGTGCCCTCGCGAACTTCATAAAGGACCTATTAACACTAAGAATAACGGCGGAATGTATTTTATAAAGTGCAAATTGTCCATTGAATAAGGAATTCTAAGAATTTTGAAATAATATCCAAAATAACAAAGCAGGTCAAGCACGTCTAGGTCTTAAGAACTAAGTTTGTTAAAAAAAGTCAGGACTCAGGAATATTATAAACGTGAAAATGTATGTTGGTGTCACTTTTTGTTCCGGCGATTCCAGGAATCGGGGTGCGCAAGTAAAATTTTGGAGCCTCAAACCGCTAAAGTCTAGAGGCATGAAATTATGCACATTAGTGTTCTTCACACAAGCTGCCTAAATAAAGACACGGTGTCTTCTTTGGAAGTCAGAAAGGAAGTTAGTATTTAAAAGGAATTTCGATTCAACAGTTAGGCCTAATAGTTAATGCAAACGAAGCCGCAGTTAAAGGCTAGTAAACAATCGTCAAGTCAGCCGAACATATGCCCTCCCCAAGGCTCACTCAGACCGGTCTTGTGCTTTCCGCATCCACCGCGATCCCGCGATGTTAACCAGGTCGTCGTTGCATCTTGTTGGAGGCCTACCGACAGCTCGTCTCCCGGTCCGCGGACGCCATTCGAGAACCTTCTGACCCCATCGGCCATCAGTATTACAATACAATACAATAGAATACAATAACTCTTTATTGAATTCCAACACATAATAGCAGTACCTACAGAAAACACAGGTACTTATAATAGAGACTATAAGTTTCTTTGTAGCTCCAGTTTAGCATTTCTTAGTTTATTTTTTTGTACTATAAGTACTTGCAAAGAAGTCAAAATTAATTAATAGTAAGAATTAGGTTACTCATAATTGCGCCACTTAAGTGGAGCTAATACAATTAAACAATTTCTTAGTAAATCTAAGTAATCAAGTACCTAAAGTAATATTGCTCCACGTGTTTTATTAACAAAGGCGCGTATAGAAAACAGTATTAACTTTGAGTCAGGTAGTAGGTACTCGTAGTATTTTGTGCTTTAAATTCTTAGCTACTCTAAGTACAAAATTACAAAACAAATCAAAATAAAAGTTCACCAGAGAAGAATTTTGTAGTAAAGTGAGACATTGCTTGGAAAATATTTATTATAGTTGTTATTTTGATAAATATGAACGTTGTCTCGGAAATGTATTTTTAGTTAGCGGCGCTTTGAATCTGTGTTGTGAATATTTCCAGTAAAAAACGTAACGAAATTAAATACTAAAGTTACGGATACCAATATTATTATGTTTTTATCAGCAGTACGTTTGCTCTACGAAATCTAAGAATTTATTAGAACGAAAAATAGGATTCTAACCCAACTCCTATGGTCCGCCTCCTATTCTATACGCGCCAAGGTGTCCTACCAATTAATCTTCCGCGGAATCCGGAAACCTTAATCGTTTGCATAGGCCAATGGAGCGACCATTTCTTACACCTTTCACTCTTTTCGGGACTATTGAGACTAAATAGTTGTGACAGATGGCACCATTCGCCAGTATAGACATATTATGCAAGCGATCAAGATTTTCAGATGGGTGTTCGGGTTCCTCGGTAGTTTAGTTGGTAAGATACCCTGGTGCGTATACCCCAATTCTAAGTTCAGAGACATGAAATTTTGCACAGTTGTACGTATACAACGTTAAAGAGATCACGGAAGTAATTTTCGGGAATTCACATGGGAATTTAATAAAATCTCCGAATTTCAATTCGACTGCTAGATCTAATGGTCTACGCGAGCAAAGCCACGGGCAAATTCTAGAGATTGATAAGCACATCAACAAGCATTAAATTTTGCACAGTTGTACGTCATACAACGTAAAAGAGATCACGAAGTAATTTTGGGAATTCACATGGGAATTTAATAAAATCTCCGAATTTCAATTCGACTGCTAGATCTAATGGTCTACGCGAGCAAAGCCACGGGCAAATTCTAGAGATTTATAAGCACATCAACAAGCTCATAAATACAAACACAAATCACTTGAATCGAATACGCCTACTACGGTAAAGATTGTTTGAACTAAGGGCAGCCTGAGGCGTTGTCAAACCACTTGATCGTGTATCCGATTGGCGAATTAAACTAGTTGTTGACTGAAGAGCTTTAATAGCTTTTAGTGAGAACACATAAGTTTAACATCCCGTCACATCATTTACTGAAACATTAACATAAAACCTTTACCAAATAAATATTTACAAATGAAGCCAGCTGCGTGTAGGTTTATATCATATCATCTACATATATAGATTTACACCATGGGTTGACGTTTTAACAAAATAATCAAAGCGATCTGTAGTTCTGTTTGAGAGAAAACGAATGAAAAACGAACGCACTTTTCCACAGCTTTAGAAATTGTGAAACTTCTAAAAAAATTGCCATCTAAAATTAAGGTGACAGGAGAATTTTGATTAAATAATAAGGCGGTTGGGACGGATCGGAGCCGGAATGCAGGTTGTCGTTGCAAGCGTCGTCCGGAAGATTTATGATGCGGCCAACAGGCGAATATTGAAAACTCGTAGTGCTGCCGGCTGCCGCCCAATGCACTATAAATGAAGCCAGAATTAATAACTAAACGTACACTTTGTGACTGTCCACTTTTAAGGGGCTACACTCCGATGGACCGCAGTTACGCAAATTACAAGGTTAAATGTATTATTATTTTTTTCCAAGGAACTGGGCTATTTACACAGACTTAGGTCAAATCATTGTTTGTAATTAACGAATAGTCTGTTTTTTTTTTGCAAAACAGTGAGTTGCAGTAAAATAATTATGCCGTTGTACTGAAAACTGTGTAGATTGCTCTACTATTCTGCATTAACCTTAAATAAGGGAGCCCTAGATTTTAATTTTAAGAATTTATTAATGATACAAAGAAGGTTAATGGTTTGTTTTTTTTAATAAAACGATGGCCGCTAAGCCCCAACATAACAGCGCTTATTATACTAAATTAATAAACAGCTGCCGCGCGATGGAAAACCTTAATATATTTATAAAAAAAGATTTTAACATAAAGGACCATCCATCAATGAAAATGTATATTGGTTGCCAGCTTTGATATTATGGATGTCCATTGAAAAATTTCAGCGTTTTCGTCTATATCTTCTATGAATTTTGATATGGTGTATGTCTTGTCTTTTCCGTCGAATTTTCTGATAAGGTCTTGCGCATAGTGAAAAGTATTTGTCAGGGTCGGGGTAGAAGGAGCTTCGTCGTCGTTTCTGGTTTTAGGCATCGTTTCGTCGTAACAGTCAAAAAAAAAATCACCTTCGTGGTGAAGATCCGTTGTCGTCGTCGTTCTTCGCTGTTTAGCCAAGTTAGTGGCTACTTAGTGTTTTTTAAACTTTCACGAACGTATTGGTTTCTTGCGGAAACCAAAGAAATTCCCGGTGACGAACCCCCAAAAATGTGGGAACTAGTTCGTGAATGAAACGTTGCAGTAGTTTGTAGTTGCTTTTATTGGCCAGCGAATTTGAAAAAAATTATACAAATCGTAAAAAATTACGTTAGAAAGAAAAACACAATTAACACACACGTCTGTTTACGTTCTTCGTAGGTACGTCGTCAACTGCCATAACATCAAAGTGTATAAGTACCTATACTACCTATGTAGAAACATAACATCTCATTTGTTCTTCACTCAAACTCAGCATTCATTCTTCGTTCAAATTCAAACGTATATCATCTCATCGCGCTTCAATACACGCATACCACACTCCACATGAATTGTTATTTTTAGGTTGTAAAGGATTTGGCCGTTTCAAATGTGCAAGTCGAATTGCACTCATTTCGGATCGGATTGGATGTGTTTTTATTTTTATTTTAAAAAAGAAGTTCTTAAATTGTGTATATATAATTTTGTTGTCACAAGTCATCACCGGCAACTGCGGAATATTGGACGAGAAGACATCACGAAGTTTCCCGAACGCTGCCCATCCGAGTTGGATTCTTCGGGCGACCCCTTTATCGAAGTTGGACCTGGCCAATCGGACAATTTGTCCAAGGTAAATATAGTGATCAACAACTTCGAGTGTATCGTTCCCAACAGGGACATTTGACGTGATTTTAGTCTTGTCCATGTTCATTTTAAAACCCACCTGTTGAAATACATAACTGAGGCCACAGCGCATGGTAGGTATTGAGCTCCTTCAGCGACTAGTCCAAGCAGGTTTTAGAATGTAAGATTCCAGCATAACCCGGCGCTTCCATCACGGCGTTGGGTATCTTATTGAAGACTTCCCTCTCGAAAAAAAGGAATAGGTTCTTTATTTTTATAATTATTGATTTACGCTCAAAAACGTTAAATACGTACAAAAGTACAAGTTACAAAATGGTTACAACTTACAACACAACTTTACAACTTGGCAACATTTGACACTGGCAGCGGATGAATTTAAGTTGTTAGCAAATCCAATTCTATTGTTCTTTGTAACGCATATTGCAGTCAACGAAAAGTGCAGCCGGCAAAAAGCTTATAAATATCAAAAAAAAATACAATGTACCGTACGATGTAACGTAATTTGTACCACATGTATTACTTATCTAAAAACCTATTAATTCACATTCCTGTCACTTTGTCATCATTTGTGATTTCCATTTCTGAGATAGGAAGGGAGGGGCGATGCACGCTATCTCATTTACTTATGATTTATATCTGGATAGAGTTTTCCATTTTTCCCCTTTCACCTCAGATAGACCTCGTGACTCGTGACATGGTGGGATCATTATTTAATGTGCCTGGAGATGCTGCGATGCTCGGAAGATACACGATAAATAACAATGAACAAGTATCTATTTCTCTGGAGTCGCGATCTGTATTCAGTTAGCTGTTGAAGAGTTTGTCTTTTGGTAATTCTTTTACTATCTTCTATTTTATTTACGTTAGTGTTTGAACTAAATTATTCAGATCTCAAAGTAAGATTTTTGATAAAATAGTATTTGAAGCAGAACTTAGAAGCATAATATTTTGAAAATTAATTCGGTGACTTTGTAAAATAATGCACTCTTTTAATTGGATACTTTGTTCTCAGTTTAAACTGAGGCATGCAAAACAAGCAAAATTTTATCGTGAATAAAACACGCTTATTCTTATGTCATGAAATGGCCACTTGACAAAAATGTGCCTTTATATCATTGGTCCAATTTTGTAGTATATTTATGAAGATCAGCCCCTTGCCTTCACCAGGTTCACCAGGTTTACCTACCTACAAGAATGGGACAACATAAAAATACAGCCGATCAAATATTTTTTACGCAACAGCTGTTTAACGCAAAACTTCATCCTAAAGGTTGCAACGTATTTTAAAACAGTGTACCTACTGTAAACTCCTTATGATGAGAAGACGTTCTTCTTGTACATAATCAGAACAAGGTTGATTTTGCGACATGAGTCTAAGTTAATAATATTCGTAGTTTTTATATTTATTCTGTTGAAAAATTGTTTCTTCCGATTTCGATTATATTTCTATTCATTCTTACCCAAATGGGTAACGCAATTATTTTATGTAATGTGACGTTTGCATGTGATGTTTTTCTATAAAAGCAGTTTTATAGGTACTGTTTCGCTTCGAAGGGACGGCACTATTTTAGTACAAATTTCAAGTATCCTTCCTCTCTTGTTCTTGAACAAGCTGAAACTAAATGTAACATCCGAAATCGATCACCTAAAATGCAATTCAATGTAACTTCCTACATTACGGCAGCTGTTTTGAGAGACTTCAGTAGGCACCAAAGAGTAAGTAAGAGGCTCTTTTGTCGAGTGCCTCGCCCCATAGTGCTCCGTATCGCATCATTAATCTCTGCGCAAACACCTCGCCCCTATCGCCACTGCAATCGCTATAGATTATCGAACAGTACCGAATGTTGTTTTCACCTCGTTCGGTTTGCGAAATCTACCTACCTGATCGATATTTTGAATAGCGGATTACAGTGCCGCTTCAAATGACTAGAATACATTTTTCGAAGAAAATTCTGAATAAAATTAATGACGAATTCCAGATTGTAAGTTTATAATTTTACTAAAAATCTACTATATCTAAGCCATTTTTTTCATCAGTAATTTTCCCGGCAGTAGAAAAAAGTATTGTATATTTGAACTCCAAATTAATCGGAACCGAAGCCCAGGCAATTGCCACTTTTTACGAAACGTTTAGGTATTTATTTGTACGTTTGGGCAACATAGTGAAGTTTCCATTGTGCCGCTGCGTCACGTACGTGACAAACTGCTCGTCTTAGGGATCGCCAAATATCGTTTAGTACGTGCGTGGAGAAAACCAACCCACTGGGTAAATAAATCAAATATTTAAGTAACAGGCTGTTCCGAAATAAAATCATTTCTATCTCACACGCTATTTTTTCTGCGATAAAAAACATACACACAAGTATGTGGCGCTGAAAGATTTCCTCCCGAAATATTACAAATAATGCCACTCACTTTATTTCATTACGCTTGCGAATCATGTCTAAGTCTAAGGGGTCGTGCGCTTTTTTTGTCTCCTAGCGATTTTTTACGCATAATCGCGTAATTCTAACACAATAATCTCATATATATACATACGTCGCAACACAGCGAGTGGGAGCTAACAGTAATTTCATCATGTGCCTTTCTGAGTCGCTCCGTACGCTGACCTCATACAAATAAGGTCCTTATTGAATTTTTCAAACAAGACTCATGTTAACACGTGTTCACGGGGCGGCGGAGTTCGCGGCGCCGCTGGCTCCGATGCCAAACTAAATTTACCCCACTGACACCGCTTAACTGAAGGACCTAAATGAAAGCTCGGTGTAATTCCATTTTCTTACAACTTTAACCTTGCTGTGTGATGCAGTTTTTCTTAAGTACTGCGCCATAAAAATACCGACATTCACAAACTTAATATGGACTAGAAATTTCTATACTTATCCGATTTTCTTTTTTTCTTATCCGGCAATTTTTGCTGATTTGGGACCATTTCGCGACATGCAACTTTCTTAATTTTTAATACCTTTTTGTTATGCTACGTTACTTTGTCACGAATAAATGATTTCTATTCTATTCTATTCTATTTCACAAAATCTTAGGCCAAAGTAAGCATAATCAACCTGCATCGCTGTCTAGACTAGCATGATAAGATTTTAATCAGATTAAGTAGTTAAAAGTCAGTACTTTCATGCCGGCACACATGGCAAAGGTCTACTTTCAGTTGAATCGAGATTTTCTTTTTGTGGGACGTTCGCACTCCGTTACTCCGACCACCGGGAAAAGAGCTCGAATATTTTTATTTTGCACAAAATAACAGAAACTACCGCATCTGAACTAACGCGATCTTCTTCGCTACTGCGTCTACTGATGTCGAGGCTAGGTGAGAACATGACTTCGTAACGCGCTGCGAAAATTCACTCAAGGCGCCTCCGTCAGACGTGTATGTTGTTTTTATTGTTTTAAATGCGTACGTTATTTTTCGTATAAGACTGTTTCTAGAGAGCAAAACTTGCTGTAAAAAGGAGCATCTTAGTTGCAGAAATTCCTACGTGAACTAACAATTTTAATGGTTGTAGGAGGTTCTTGCTGAGTTAATTCTTTGTAAGTAATTTATAGGTAGTATTGACCATGGATTAAAACTACACGTTCCTGGAATGGAAGTGTTTAAATTTAACACGACTACTATAATAATGTAAACACAACCGACCTGACACTGTAATTAAGCAACTAATTGCTCTGTCACTAAATATAGAGAACGAGGAGAGGTCAACTTAGCCAGTCGCCAACAAGGTAACCTGTCCACTAGAAAAGGTAGACCAAAACTACTGTCACTAATTTAATTAAATAAATGTACTTTTTTGGTTAAAGATGTTGATTAATAAATTCATTTAAAATGAATTGACATAAAATAAAAGCCGCTTACTGGTGGTATAAATTTAATTCACATAAATAAATTTGATGAGAAATTCATTGCATTAATAAGCCTAAAGCATGGATGTAAGTAATAAATATTAAAAGAGCAAACAGCGAGATTAAGCGGCAGGGCACGTCCTTGGGACTTTCGATTCCAATTCGGTGTCAGTCGATATTAAATTAAAAGCACCCACGCATTCTTCTCGCGCCTTTTTCCTGTCCATTTGCAAGGACCGTGTAGAAGCCCGGGTCACATCTCGTTCCCAACGCCTCTAAGCTACGTTCGACTTTGTGAGGATAAGACAAACGCTTTACATTATCCACCAACCAAAAATAAAACACTTGCAAAAAACTGAAAATTGAATCGAATTACATTATCTTGCTAAGTGACGAAATGTTTTACATTATATTTGAAATATATTTCTTTGGCATGTCCATATTAAAATAATGGCTTGCGGGAGCAAATTTCTAGGCAGCGAGTGAATGGCGAAGCATACTTGAGTGACGGAGGACTTTTTTATTTGAATCGTGTGCGAATGCGACCGTCCAAGCACCAGACGCGTTGTTGTGACATATCGACGTAGTATATTACTTTACACGTACCTATATTTATAGTAAAGTATATATCGACAGCAATGTTAATAATAAAATAATTAAAAGGATTACATTAATGACTATAATTATGATACTTGAAAAAACCACAATCGTCTTACACGGAAAAAGGTTTTATTTTGCCCTCTCCCTTTCTTGTCCTCCGTTTTTAAAATGCGGATAGTTTTAATTACCTTAATACACATTATTTTATAATGCAATGTTCAGCAACAAAAATGAAATGAATAACTAGGCCAAATTCTAGGCTGATTTTAGATTGAGTCAATACCTTGCCTTAGGCAAATAGGTTTCCCTCGTCCGTAGATAGTATCAATAAATCTGACCCGAAGTCTGGGCTAAAATTATCAGCGGTTAAGGAACTTACGAGGTTAATTCCAGTCTTGATTTGAGTTTGAAATGAAGTATTAACACTCTCTGATAGTTTGCCTATTAGTTCTATAGCAGAGTGTTATGTCGTTATACCATGACATCATTTCATATCTTATGTCAATAAGTCACTGCAAGTTCCCAAAAATACATTACTAAAACATACACATTTACATACGTTTTATGAGATGTTTTCCTACATATTTTATTTATAGGAGAGAATACTTGTACATAGTCCCCTTACGTCGCTTACGCGTAGCGGCTTGAAGGAATAGCTGTACCTACAAGGTCGCTTGGCTGTCTCCTGAATTTTAATGTAATGCTCCCTTTGATGGTTGTAAAAATGATTTCACAAGATAGGTCCGAGTTAGGGGAAATCCAACGATCCTGTCTGACCATACAGCGAGCAACCTTAGCTAACAAAAATACAAAATATACGCTTTGCATACAACCATATATCTAAGAGCATCTTTAGAGTACTTTACGGCTGTGGTGCTCCACAAAAGATGTTTGCTACGAGCAATATCTCCGGGCTTATTTATATTGTTTCACAAAGTTTAAAGCGAAAATTATTTGCACTCTGTGGAAATAGCTACCTAAGAAAGTTTTGTACGATCTGTTAGAAGAGGGTTCCTTAAGTCATTAAACATTTAATTTTTCGTTTTATTTGCTGAGATATTTTATCAAGATTCGGGGCACCTTCAACCCTAAATTAATCCCAGAACCTGAATTCCTTTCGCGATAAAATATTGTAGGTAACAATTACGACCTTTCCCTTTCCTACTCTATTTTCTGGTTGTCCCTTTTTCACATTTCCGTTAATAGATGTGTCACTAAATTTGCGTTTTCAATTCGGTGTCGGTCGCACGGGCGCGGCAGCGCGGCGGCGGTTTCAATCAAAACGAGCACGCACTCGCACCACATCCTCGCCGACCTCGCCTTTTAGAATAAGAATTGTCTTTTTCGCAGTACTCTGCTGTAGAAGATTACAAAGTAAGGAATGCGCTTCCCTATAAATTTTCTTCCTTCAAGCTTTTCACGTGGTAGTTGACTTCGCATTTACAAAACGGCGTACAAAATAAAATGGAATGTATCATAAGCAGAAATAAAAGTTGCAATAGCCATTACTTACTTAAATAAGATAAGTAATTAAACGGGAACCGCAGATTATAGGATAATCCGTGAGCGCTAAATGGCTTAAGTTTTAATAATGGCATCGGAATCGTCTCCACACTTGTAGGCCCTGTTGTCGCTCGGGGCACTGTGCCCAGCCGGCATGAAATTAAAGCCGACTCACGCCGAACGAATGATTGAATAATAAATGAAAGAATTCGCGTCCTGCCCTTGTATTACGTATTCATGACAACTGGCCCTGCGGACGTAGACACCAGAACATTGTGTCGTACTGTGCAGACACTACCGTCACGGCGTAGTGCGGCGCTTGCGTCTTACGTCAAAGTTGTAAAATGTCCAGTGTCGAAATTGCGTCCACATCGTAAGAGGTCCATGTCTTACATCGTCTAAGTCGTGCCACGTCCAAGTCTCGGGTGGTCCAAATCGCGAAATGTCAAAGTAGTAAAATGTCCAATCTTTACTGTCTGTCTCGGACGGTCCTAATCGTGGAATTTCTAAGTATTAAAAACCGGCCAAGAGCGTGTCGGACACGCCCAAGATAGGGTTCCGTAGCCATTACGAAAAAAAATCAAGTAATATTATGTGCGTTATATTATAACACAATTAAAACACTTACTATAGTCTTAAAATCTATTACCAGAAAAAGAGCGTATCTTCACAGCATTTACGTCCGCAGTTTTGTTGAGTTGAATGCGCAGTTTTTTGAAAGATTATTATCTTTTTTTAAAGAGCTGTCGAACTATGTGCCACACGTTGATGCGAGTTAAAAAAATATTTTTTTTTCAATTTCGCATGTAGGTACCCGGCCAATTTGCGTAGGAGTAATAAAATTTTAAATCTGGACCGCACAAAGCCATGCAATTGATTGAATGATTGCCATGCCGATCCAAAAAAACTTCCCCATTATTCCTTCCGATTTAGATAAATTTCGGTATACAAAGTTGGGTTTACTTTATTGTTAAAAAATTTCGTACTATGTACTATTAATATCAATTTACAACCTGGCATTTAACTACCTGGTTATGTTACGATCCTGTCATTCTACTACTTGGTTATGTTACGATCTTGACATTCTACTACTTGGTTATTTTACGACCTTGACATTCTACTACCTGGTTATTTTACGACCTTGTCGTTCTACTATCTAGTTATTTTACGATCTTGACATTGTACTACCTGGACATTCTACGACCTGGGCACCTGGACATTTTACGACTTTGACGTAAGACGCCGAGCGGTGCGTAGCTATACACAATTTTCTTACACAGACTAAAAATAATAGCATCCGAGATTGAGTTAACACTAGAAATACGAAATGGGACAGTTCTATTTTTTGTTTCGCATCATTAATACCGAAAAATAGATAATAAGTTAGATACCTACATCTGAGATATCAACGCTTAAAACATTAAAAATCTAAATACCGAGAGTAGGTACAATCGAGTTCATAAACTTGTGAGCAAAAATTTTTTTATCAAAAATATCTGAACACGCTTCTACGCCGTTAACAATAGAGTCGTGTCACATTATTTTTGATCAAATTTTTGCTCAGAAGTTTAAGAACTCGACTGCACAACATGCTGATAGCCGATGTCTGATTTTATTTTTAACTGATTTTTAATGATCCACTTGCTGTTTCCTTATGGGATGTGCTAGTCTACCATAATCACGATGCATGCGACTGCGAATTATCAGGAGCTCGTTAAAGGTAATCACGCTATTCTATAACAATTTCCACCAATGAGGGTTTCTCTGACAGCTGTTAGTTGGGGCTAGTCCTTATCATGAGGTCCGTCTGACAACTTTGACATTTGTGTCACGTTTGTGATTGGTTTATAACTAAATGAGTCAATCGCTAGCAAAACAAGATACTAATGCCATCTAGCAATATTCCACCCGTCAAAAGATCCTTATTGTGTTAGTACAGTCACCTGCATTAATATCTGATAGATATATAAAAAAAGAAAACAAAATTCGTACGCCTGCTTACTGCTTGCTTTTATTTTAAGATCAATACTAATGTACAGTCAACGTCATAAATCAGTGATCAATTTTGTACCTTATCACTTTAACGTCATGTTTGAAAAGCCATACGAAATTGTGTAACGGCTGAAAGCGACAAGGTACAGGAATGATCACTTATTTATGACGTTGACTGTACTTATGTTAAACGAATAAAGTATTCTGATTCTGATTCTATCTGCCACAGCGGAGCGTGCAAAAATATCTGACACATCCTACCGGCCCTAGAAATAGAGTCGTATCAGATATTTATGCACGGTTTGTTGTGTCAGATATTGGTGCTAGTTTCTGTACCAAACTAAACAAAGATTATTTATATAACATAAAAAATACTCGTATAGGACTAGATTTTCAGAAAAAAATTAACACATAACATCTACGACTTGCGTACGAACATCCGTATTCAACTTATCACATAAGTGCTTCCCTCTACCGGTATTCGAACTAGAAACTGCTAGCTTCATTCCGGTTCACTCAGGCTATCCGATCGTCTCTCGGACTCCGGGTCGGTATCTTGAATTGAGAGTTGTGACGATTGAAAATTCGTTGATGCTTGTTTATTTCTACCGAAGCGAAAGGGTAGGCAGTGATTTGGTAAATAGAACCATTTCTTAAGTCAGGCCGAGCGATTCATTAAAGTGGGCGATGCTAACATCAGCGCACAACGGCCAGGGCCGGCATAACGTGCCAAACCCCGTGGGACCCAACCGCAAAGCAACTTAACCCAAAATTAAATCAAAGAGGGGCTTAACCAATCAGGCCGAGTGCTATCATTGAATCGGCAAAGGAACACTAAAATTACTTCTTGATGCGGAGAAACGAAGATTCATCGTAAAAGTGGTGGGTAGGCATGGGAGGAGGGGGAAGTCGTGGGGGGTGTCTGAACGGTTTTCCGTGTTCCACAGACGTCCGCGCCGGCGATTACGCCGCACGTAGCTACTGGACGCACCGGCCGGCCCGGCTCCTAATGCCGTGTTTAAACATGAAAAACCGTTCCGCTGATGCTGTAAACGTTACACAAAAGATTTATTTCAGGTGAAACAAACGTCTTAGCTCTGATTAATGGGTGAGGTTTTGTTTCTTGGACCATTCTTAAAATATCCAATAATTACAAGTGTAATTAAATGATTTCCTAATATCGAGAAACATTATTTCAGAAAAAACAAGATGACTTATTTATTCGCGAAGCATCGCGACGCATTCATAGCTTTGCAAAGCAACTGCTATGTTTGTTTTCGGGTCTTCTACGTTTATATATATATATATTTAAGTATGTATTTATCTATATAAGTATGTTTATCCGTTGCCTAGTTAGTATCCATACTACAAGCTTTGCTTAGTTTGGGACTTAGTCAATTGGTGTCAAGTGTCCCATGATATATTTTTTTTACTTTAAAACATTTAATTGACTATTTTTGAACTATAAACAATTACTTAAATAGGTATACCATTCGGTTAGGTCGCGAGTGAGTAAAGTAAGTTCATTGTTATGGACTTCCGCAAAGTAACGCCTGATTCAATAAATTATTGGCTAATTTTCTTTTACGTGTAACCCCATGAATAGCTATTGGATACAAATACAATACAATTAACATTGCATTTGATTTCGAGTAAGGTCAGCTTCTATGCAATTCAACGAGAAAACGCCGCCAGCTTGTTTAGCATCGCAAGTAGGTAGTTACAACTGAAAGCGTGTTTAATTACAATTAAGTTTTATGTTCCTTTCATTTCAGTTTTGATTTAACACTAGCTGTTGCCCACGACTTCGTCTGCGAGGTATTCTATTATCGTGCGCCCGGGAGACGTAAAACTATCCCATGTCCTTCTCAAGGTCTCCATACAAAATTTCATCACGGTCGGTTGCGTATTTTAAGCGTTAAAGTGTAACAAATAAACATGCTTTCATATTCATACAATGTTATGTTAATAAGGAAGGATCAATAATGTTAAAGCCAGTTCCAAACTACACGTAATTTCGTTATCAAAATAATCTAAAATAAATTTATTTTATTCCTCTTTAAAAAGGAATAAGAAAATAAGTCCGTATACATCTCCAACACATGTAAATGAATATTATTAAAATTAGTCCCACTTTCATAATGAACAGAAAGCCCCAGTACGTAGCTACAAAAAGACAAAAGGGTCCCGCAATTTACGCGCGGAGAGGCGTCTGGCGCGGCACCTGGGTCATGTCTCCTTTTACTTTATCCCGTAAAGATTAAGTCCCCCGAATTTCACCGCATACGTGGCGCCCCCGCTGTGAAGTGAGTCATTTGGCCCCTGTTTACTAGATTAGGGGATTTTTTTCGCATCACTTTTCTGCTACGTGTCCCCGCCGCCTATTTAGCCGTCTTATGGCCGCTGGGATTTATTTTTTAAATACATTTGCTTTATAAAACACGGAACATTAGCGTGTTCTGATTTTATATCAATACAATACAATATAATGTTATTTAATCCCCAATAACACGTAAATAGGTGCAATAAATCGAAATGTACAATTGATTTTCCTAAAATTTACCTTTTCTTCGCAAACGAGGACAGGGGTAGTCGTAAAACGGGCCGCACATTTGTACCAAAACACAAGGTCACTGTGAATATCTCTCGGGATTGAGAATACCTTCGTTCCGCTTTTCTTATTTTAGTCGAATAGGTATGTTCTTGTTTTTTCCAAACAAATATTTTTTGGTTCCGAAAAATAGGTGACGATGGTAGCGCGTTCAACACTTGACATTTAGCAATAGCAATTTAGTTCTGTTGTTTTTTGTACGATTGACAATAAAACAGAGACAAAAAATATCTAGGTACATTTTGTTTAAGTATCATTATTATCTCAGGATAATGTCTAAAATTTGCAAGTTTTTACTTGTTATGTTGTTTGTGTCATACCTGTGTCTAGTAGTGCCAACGGGTACAAGTGAAGGTAATTTTAATCAAATTTATTTTGCTTGAGACAATTCCAGAATCTTATAATGAAGATATGTATAGATATCTATTTCCAGTCACAATCTTTACATACTTACACAATTCTCCAGTCACGCATTTCTGTCTCAATTACACCAAAGTTACCCTTCGGAGCTCCGACGAGTCATAGGCGTCACGCGGCAAACAAATCAACTCAATAATCCCCCAGGACAATGCAGTGTCAACACAAGATGGAATATAAAAGCGCACGACCGAAGTGACGACCTATAGTTGCGACGTACTACACACTTTTACACTACACGATTTCGCAACATTTCTTGAAAAACGTCAGCACGAAAATTACGCGGCGATATTTCCCGGTCGGTATCTTTTACATCATCTGAAACTTTTTAATAACCTGTCCGCAGTATTTTTTCATTTATTGCTACTTGACGCCCCTTCCTCAGTGCAATATTTCATAACGTATTTATTATCTTTTGTTTTCTTTCTGTCCGTAGGTACTTTACTTTTATTTTTAACTGTTAGATCATACCTCTTGATTCAAACTTGTCTAAGAATACCACTCATCACAAAATAAGAACACAATAGTCCAAACATCCATTGCAGTTAAGTTGGGTACCTTTTATGTACCCAACTCTGAACTTCTTACTAGAAATAACTACTAAAGGATTACCCAGGACCTAATTCCCATTAGACCAGTATAAGCTTGTGAAAATCTCGATCTTGATTGGTAAAAATAATTGTTCTAAGAAAAACAGCAAAGCGGTCGCCATCTCTAAACACCCTCTTAGATCGGCGTGCCCCAAATCCAATCAGCTATTGAATTAACCCGGTCCGTGTGACGAGAATACGGATTCGCCCTATCCTCACGTCAAATGTTTATCTTTCATCTAGCAGAGCGTTAATGTAAGTGCGAGTACAGAGTGTAATGGCAGGGAATTGGGACTCGGGCCCGCCAGCTCTGCAGAGCTGTGCGCTTGACTATTGGCCTTGGATACTGATAAAGTCAAAAATCGGGTATTGATTTTTAGAAGATGTATTGTGATAACATTTTTTCTGGCTGAGTTTTTGATTGAAGTTATTTATTAGTAAAACAAAACACAACATCAAACTGGGACAAGAAACTACTTATGGATAAGTAAATAGAGACTGTACTTGGTTTGGATAGGTATTTAACTAAATGTATTTAAACAAAACAACGTCAAAACGTCAATTGGTGTCTTAAATGTTGAAATTCCCCCATTAAACTATCTAAACATTTGCATTTCTGTATTGAAATACACTACTCGTAGTCTATGTATTACAATGATAGTTAAGTAAAATTTATAAAAAAAAATGAATGTACCAAATCTGGCAGCTGAAGTTTGTATACTGTATAAACTACTTAATTACTTTGTACCAAGTATAAATAATATGATCATTATTCATTTAAGTACTCAGATTAGTTTTATAAATAACTTTTAGTACCTATGAATACGAGTATTTATGAACCTCGAGGTATTTATATTGTTTTTGGTTTACCTGTATACTAATTAATGTACGACTGTATGTTTTCTTAAAATAATAAATAATAATAATAATAATGATCAGTTCGCCACTGTATAGGTACCTTCATGTATTTATCTCAACATTTGTCAATTGTATTTATTTCTGCATAATAAAGAGTTTACATACATACCTACATACTAAAGTCATATTTATATTAAATAATTTCATCGCAATAAGGTTAAATAATACTCACAAGTCTCTGAATTTAACAAGGTGTTGTTTGTTTTTACCCGACTGGAAGGAGGGTTATGTTTTTTAACAAGAAAAACACTACACGCAAGAACTTTGAGATTGTTCAAAGTACCTACAGCAAGCAATAAGCTTTCTAATTAATAAAAATCTTCTTGGCACTCTATAGCACACAAGAGCAAACAAATTGGAATTTTTACTTACACTTTCATAATAGAATCCAGCAAGGACGTTGTTCTGCTCAATATTTAAACAATACTTACTACAAAAATATTAAAGATGTAGCTTTACTAACTGCTCCTTAATCTGTCATCTCCCAGGATAACAGGATCAAAGGAATTTGGGCACAAATGTTAATGTTGACAAATAAATTTATCATTATCATTATCATTAATGTAAATGTCATGAAATGACAAAGTCATAATTTTGACTCAAAATTTTAGTGTTTAATTGTATTGATTTCTCTACTAACGAACAGTCTGTGTCAAACTTGGCACTTTTTCAGGTAGGTACCGCTACGTTTTTGTGTATTGGGATACACGTTTTTTTTTTCATTTATTGATGTGATTAACTAATACGGAGATAAAACTAATAAATAACTGTATCCACTATTTCTCTGTCTAATACTATATACACGATTTGTAACATTCAGCCCGCCTGAGCCAGTAGCCAGGGAGCCTGGCCTTCCCGGATCTAATAACCGGCGTCTCTTGTACCAAAACACATATTCCCGTCGGGGCTAAGCGCAGCGACCTCTGCGGACAATATTTTGCTCTGCTTCCGCGATATCACTTTATTCAAATGACCCATGTTCGACCCGCATTCGAAAAATCAACCTGCATAACATTATATATATTGAAATTCTTCCGCTCCCGTACATTCAGGGCGTATCATTCTATGAATAAGATTATGGCATTGTAACATCAATAGATTTACTAAATTTGAATACATTTTAGGAAAAAAACAACATGTAAAACAAATACCATGCTGTGCTTGTGTAGGTTCCTTGCACGGCCGAGTTTTTCATATCTCGATATGAGTAGTGATCTGGTCAAAAAGTCCCAGGACCCACTCTACTCTACTATGCCTCCTTGATTTATTATCAGTACCTGGGCGACCGAGCTTTGCTCGGGCTAAAATTCGATTATAAGCGTTTTCCCAGAGATAAGACCAAGCTAGATCGATTTGTCATCCCCGAAAACCCCCACATACCAAATTTCATTGAAATCGTTGGAGCCGTTTCCGAGATCCCCGAAACATGCTAGTTTTAGTCTTAGTTTTAGGTGGTACTTATGGAGCCAAAATAAACCTTTCTTTCTTTCTTTCTTTCTTTCTTTCATATATAAACAAGAATTGCTCATTTAAAGGTATTAGATTTAAAACCACGTAGGTTTTTTTTATGATAATTGCATGGAGAAGAATGTCAAGTTTTGAACATGAAACTACCGTGAGACCCACTCATATTAAACGATATTGTAACGGATAACTCACGTCTTAAATAGAGTTTAGCTCGACATGTTTCGGGCTAATTCATAGCCCTTCTTTATAGGAGCAACATGGAGCGAAACATGTCGAGCTTAACTCGATTTAAGACGTGAATTATCCGTTACAATATCATATTTAACAATACCTCTCCTTGCAGTCGGGTAATAAGAATGTCAAGTACCTACCAACAGTAGGAACTTTATGGACTATTGAAATTTAATCGAAATTGTCTGGCAGGCCCACTTTCTATCATGGTGATGAAATTATAGGGATTAGAATCGAAGCAACAAACCAATAGTATCATAACCAACATGCCATGATTTTATTTCGGGCCCCGTAAATTTTGTCTACGGTAAAAGCAGGCGGCGTCATAAAAATATATCGAAGTACAACGCCAACGTAGGCTAGATACCGACCATATTAAAGCTGCCTCAATCACGACTACCGGCTTCAAAAGCAAAATTTTATTCGCGATATTTACATTTTTATTGGCATGCTAGGACACCACATGTTGTCTTCGTCCTGAAACGTAAGTGATTTTGAATTTTCTGATGTGTATTTTATTATCTGATTTTATGTGTGTTCGATGTGACTACTGAACCCGGGTGCCATAAGAAAAACATTACAAGCACGTACAGTCGCCCGCTCAAGGCTTTCATTAAGTATGTGGGGGAATTTCTATGACATTAAGGGAATTATTTTTTGAGCACATACGTACATACTTGCATATTTTATTAAGTAATAGCGGAATCAGAACACTAATCCCAATAACTCCGTCCACGTTGTTAATTTCCTCGCACCTAGGTATCATACTGATGGTTATGATAACATCAAAATTATATACCTACAGAGAGTAATTCACACCTTGATTGAATGAAAAGTAATTTCAAAAATATGAACTCGTTAGCTATCGTATGAACTGTTTCACTATCTTTAGGCCGGTTATCGGCCGGGCGCGCATGTTTGGGCGGTTCGTGATTGATTCCACTGTAATTTCCATACGCGTGCTCTGCTCATATTAGCCACTTTATACACCTACCAACTTAAGCCTGACCTCTCCCGCCTCCCCGCAACTTCAATAGCCAGACAATGGCAGGGTAACGTAATAAGTTTTCCGAGGTCACGTCCGCCTGGTCGAGTTTTATAGGGACTACACAATTGTACGACGGGGCGACCTCGCGGCGCCTGCCGAGTCACGCACATGCTTTATATCTTTGCAATGCCTTAAAATCTGATACTAGGTAGGGAGGGACATTAAAATGCCTAAGTTAACAAATATTTATATCCTTTGCCATTATACGGTGTAGTTAAGTAGGTTTTTCGCGTGCCAAGGACACAGTATTCACGCTCAGCTCGTTATGTAATCTTTGTCTAGAAATAGGTAGGTATACCCTATTTTAAAAAGTCTGACAAAGTTCAACGTATCGCTGAATGGGCCGTGGAGATGATAAATCCGGAGCCATACAGCTAAAATAAAAATATAACTGTTACTTTGAGTACCCACGTAATCAAGTTGATACATAGGCGAACGCACGTGCTTGCCACAACCCGGCGGCCTAACGACTAGTGACCAATTAAAATGAAAACGGGCATCCGCTGCTCCGTATATTACTGTCGTCGTGGGCTGCGAGCGAACACAGAGTAGCGGTTGGTCCGTCGCGATCGCGCGCCCGCCACGGTGTTTTGCGATATTATAATCAGTTAATTTCATCTTAATACCTCCACGCAATCTTGAGAAAAAAGAGCGACATACAGGCGAACAACGAAGTGATCTTATTAATACACTTTTTTCCTTTCGAGGTATGTGCTACGGAACTCTAAGGGAGACGTCATACAACTAACAACTTCCC
Organism: Choristoneura fumiferana; assembly: GCF_025370935.1. NCBI lineage: Eukaryota > Metazoa > Arthropoda > Insecta > Lepidoptera > Tortricidae > Choristoneura > Choristoneura fumiferana. Next base: position 9,546,722 of record NC_133474.1, read on the forward strand.
CAATTGAATGGGTATCGTTAATTAGAGCTACTTGATTGAGATTATTTACTAGATAAGAACTGTATATATTTTTCAAAAAATATTGTAAAATAAACAGATGAGAATCTACCATGGTATGTCCTATCACCTACCACCTACTTAGGTAAACATTATACCAAAGAATTTCTTAACTTTCCATTGACCTATGAACTTGAAAATAGATGATAATGATGTAATATTGATAAAATAGTTTTTTTCTGAGAAACTCCATATTTTTTAAGTCGGTTAAACCCCACACTTTGTACATTTTGCGTAGAATCACCATTTGAAGCGTACCTACTGTATCTTGAGATAAGTAAAAATTTGTACGAAACCTTTAGAGCGCAAATCCGACTCGCACTTGCCCGGCTTTTAAAGTCGTTAGCCTTATTTAGCAAAAAAATATTTGTTACTGTATAGATAAAATCGTTACCTACAAAAATTTTATGATGTGATATTTTCTATAAAAAATGTAATGATAAATGTAAATATTACTTTATGTAAACTGAACACTTTTCTGCTTATCGTCATCATCATATCAGCCGTAGGACGTCCACTGTTGGACATAGGTTTCCTCCATAGACCTCCAGTTGTTTCGGTTGCAAGCGGCCTGCATCCACGTACACCCGCGGCTTTAGATCAGCTTCTGCTTTTATTCAATTACAATCTTAAGTATATAGTTCATTGTAAACTAAGAGTCTGGTATAAAATTAATTGCCTTAAATTTAACTTAATCAAAGTTTCAGAATCATTTAAATCCTAATCGAAAAAAGTGTTCACATTCCAGCCATTGACTATACTTAGATTATAAACGTCAGTAGTCTCGTGAAACTAAATTAAAACACAGCGTTCCTACCGCTCGTGTGTACAGATGCTAATAACCGCGTGGGGTGACAAGGAAGTGCCAGCAGATATTGTCGTCAATTTGTTTGGGCGTAAGTTGCTGCTTAGGATTCGAGCGTCGCGCGACCCCCAACTTATGAACACCACCAATAAGAACAACAAAGTTGAGGATGTCAGCCGATTAGCTGGCAGTCACGTTATCCCTTTTTTGGCAAAGTAAATATACTTTCTTCCATGTAAGCCGGTGTTTGCGGCGCCCTTTATGTTAGTGTTTTTTATTTATTTATTTCTCATAGGTATTACATACACTTACTTAATGTACATATCCACTTGCCGACGAGAACGCGCCACGTGTACAGTCGACCAAAAAATTTCTTTACCAATCTGAGGTTTAATGTCAGTTGTAGGACAATTAAATTCTATTTTTTTTTTACTTACAATTAATGTCTTAATATAATAATATAGCAATTTACCTTACCTTACCCTACCGAACCTAACCTTATCGAACTATATCGAAATAATATTTTTCTCAAACATGCTCGGAAATGTATGCGTTAATGTCACGAAATAGAGACATAAAGTTTCTCATTTATGGCTCCCTACCACCTTCCTACATAACTTCTTGGCCTAGGCCATGATGTATGTATGAAAATCCATTATTGTCCGCTGCTCTAACTTTTTAAATTTGCTTACTAACATTAAACTGACAAAGGAAAAATTACGAAGAGCCAACCACCACTACTCTGTAAGCATTTGCGATACTGCGATGCGATGCGATGCGATGCGATGCATGGATGGATGGATGGATGGATGAAATATTTCCTCACATTGTTTGAGAAAAGCACTATACAAACCTCGGCCAGAACAGGGATTGCTGAACTCGTTTTATCCTACCCCGAACTCGTCCATCAATCCCTTACTTCATGGCCTCTGCAGTAATGTACTATTATAATATTTTTACCTGCGCTTTTCCATTATCACCTTTTCGTATGGTCATTGATATGGACTTCGCAAAGTACCTAACAAAAGTAAAAAAAATGGTAAAGCAGCTATACTTGGTCCACTATATAAAGCATGCTGACTATTTGGTGATTTTAAGAGTTCCTTGTTTACCTACTTATAACTTGTTATTGAGATTTGACTTCGACATCAACATTTAGAAGGTAATTTATATAGTTTCCTGTTTGACTAGAAAGAAAACAAACGGTTTTTTACCGTGTAAAATATGACGGTATAACTTAGATAAAATATACTCAGCGGCACAAAATTTGGCCCACTCTACATACAAAATTACCTATTAATGCATACATTTGAGGACCAGATTTTTTGCCTCTCAGTATATATGTACTTAATTGTTTTTACAGACAAAAAGACGACTAAACATGACATTAAATATGACATTGATGATTGATTATGCTCTCATTGAAATTACCTATATTGTACCAACCACTGCTATGGGAACACCCAAATACTCCGAAATAATTTATTCCGAATTCGCTAATTCTGATTTTCAAAACTCCTATTTTCATAATTTCTAAGACATAGTCCCGATTACTTAAAAATACGAAATTTTATTTTTCCGAATCTCAAAATATCGATTTATTTAATATCCGATTCTTATAACTTCGTAGAATGAAAAACACGAAATGTTATTGGCCCGAAGTACAGTATTCCGACTATCAATTTTCCGAAATGACATTGTTAATTCGGAAATATGACATTCGGTAAACTAAACTTCGTTGTTTTAATAATCGGAATCTTTAATCTCGAATCTCGAGTTAATAGGTATCAATCAATTTAGGTCTTAAATTGACCTGCATAGGTTAGCTTAGGTTAGAATTACGCCAAGGTGCGAAGCGCCTTATCTGCGCGGAATAGGAGCTTCGCGAATGAAATTCATATTTATGACATTTCGGATTATTATTGAGTCGGACTTCTTATTGTTCGGTGTATTAAAGTTCGGAATTTCCAAAATCGTAATTTTAAACCTTAAATATTTTTAATGTTCGGATTTATGAAGAATCGAAATAGTCATATTAGGAGTTTAAAAATATTCGGAATTGTAAAAATCGGTATTTTTAAATTCGTGCTTCGGAGTTTCGGGATTTAGTTTTTTGTATTTATGTAGTGTACCCCGTTGCTATACAAGTATCATAACTAGGATTTTTAAATCCTAAATCAAACTTTTCTCACACTTATTTGCAGAGTAGGTGAGCAAGTTGCTATCGTACAACTTCTTTTGTCATAGTTTTTTACCATCACATTTAGGACATACTAAAAGTTTCGTACTATTAAGTGTGCCGTCTTATAATCAGAAAAGTGACGATGTGAGTGCACTAGGTATTCTACAAAATTTGCTTTTGACGGGAGACACGGCAACACTGGGGAGGGTGGTAAGCCTTATTCGAGGCGAGCGCACGTGACGAGAAACTGGAAGCAAGACTTGTATGTCGAGTCGCGTCGTCGCCCGAATTCTCATCAACTCATCCCGTGACAATGTATTTGCAATCCCAGTGTGGAATCAAACGAAAGTTTGTTAATATTACCAACAATATTGCGCTCACCTACTTATTACAAGTTGATCTGCTGAGCTGATCCATCTAAATTGCTTTTGGTCGGTGCCTCGCTGTGTAGCGTCGTCGTTACATAGGTTTGGTAGTTTTCCAAAGGATGATCGACACGGCATTTCCTTAAATACTTTCTTCTGAAAGGACCAAACAACCGGTTGATTGAAGACAATAAAAAAACACAGACAAGGTTTGCTACAGTACGTTTAACTATTTTAAAATTTAACAGAAAAGCTCAAGCTAATCTGAAGGAATGAAGATTGAAAGATTCTTCGTAATTCACCGAAGTCACTAAAACAACTAACAGTGAAAAGTCGTCGCGGCACCTGGGAGGTTCAAAATTATCTCCGCAGATAAAAAGTGATTCGGTTACGCGGCAGGATTCTCGGAGCGGCTGCTGTCCTCGCGAATCATTAATTTTAATTCGTACCCTGTGACGCCGCTGCTCTAATGAATTATTGGGAATCGTTGGAGTGCCCCCGTTCCACCCCATGAACTTCCTACAGTTTTTCTTTGGGACTTAGTATAATGTGAAAAAATGCCTCGTGAACTCGCTGCATACTAATTGCTTGTTGTGTAACGCTCGCCGGCGCCCGACCGGAACTCCAGCAGCGCGAGACAAGATTAAGAACTTTTGCTTCTGATCGTGATGCCACTGTCGATTTTTAAAAGCTCTCACCTCACTCTTAATCTTTCTCTCCGAAAGCCTACCTAAAGAATTGGGCCTCAAATCAAAAGAATTACAAAATCAGAAAGAAAAGTTACGAATATCATAAAATAAAAGCCGGCGGGTAACTGCTTATTATGCACTGAATATTTGGTTGATGGAAACTCATTTTTATTCCGAATAAGTTTTCAAACTATGGTCATTCAAAATTTGTAAGTGCATAGAAAATTTTGCATACAGTATTTCCATTTGTTGTGAAACAGTTTTATTGAGATGGAATAACATAAGCGATGCGCCTGGACCAGTAGCCGGGCGGAGCCGTCCCACGGCGCGGCGCGCGTAGTATTGTAGTAGGTATACGTGTGAACGCTCGGTGTCCGCGAGCCAGAGGTACGGAAACTTGTATTTTTTAAACTTTTGCCTACTCTCGTAAACTGGAGGCAAGAAAGTTACAATTGTATCCCTCCTCCGCCCCCTTCAATATGTGACCTGCTTATTTATTGGAGAGGCGTCGGCGGAGTTCTCAGACAATATGTCGCGAACTACCCGAGCAAACGCACACGGAGAGAACAACTTAAACAAAACACAATTTACCCTCACAGAGAAAGTGAACTATTTGATTTATACTTACTTTAAGTTCACCGTTCGGAGGTTAAATTCTGACGCAACTTTAGAAAAGCTTTGTGTCCGGTGTTATTGTTCATAAAGCTGCAAAAAGTGTACCTACGAGTAAGTACGTTTACTCGTGTGTAGACAGACTAGCAGCAGACCGCTCAGTATTCCGAGCGCAGTCGTCATTAGCCGAGCCAGACGTTGGATTTCCCAAAAGGTGGCGGCTCGAACGTACCACTACAGCCCACTGAATAATGATGACGCGATATTCGAAGTCCATTAAAACATCAATGACCGGCACTGAACGTAGAAAAAACCGTTAATTTATTTTAAAGCTACTGGGAGCAAGAGGAACGGCTTTATTACTTGTCTTATCTATTTATTATTTATATTTTTTTTTCTAAAATACAGATCGCTTCTTTCGCGGACCCTAACGAATATTATTTTTATCTAAAAATCACCTACATTTCTAAATGGCGGAATGATGAGGGAACCATCTCGGTAATGGGCAAGCGGAAACGCAACGTAAAAATATATCGAAACCAAAACGCCTTACGCATTTAACTTTCGTCGTTGTTTTACTCAATGCTGGAATTTAAATACAGAATCCATTTTGTGTTCAAATGAGTTTTCGGAATAGCCAATTAGTTGTTAGCGCCCGGCCGCCCTCGTTCGCTTTCATTAGGCTATATAGTTCCCAAAATATCTGGGCCCCTCACAGATATATCTTCCTTTGCTTTTCTTTTAACACTCGGGTTCGGGTTAAGAGCATGGCGGGAACAACTGTTAGGAGAGTAGAATAGCGCACCGCCGTTTTTCAGAAAGGAACTAACTTGAATTTAGTAGGTACTTCAATATTGAGAAAAATTAAAAAGGTTTTTAAATAAACTAATGTTATACTTATCTCTATGACAAATATGAAAAAAAGCCTTATTCCAAAGACAAATGGTTCACTCTCTTAGTTAAAATATTATGTAATATTTTAAATATAAACTCTTTTAGAAGACTTCAGATAAAGGCAATTTGCAAGTAGTGCTCGTTTAATTTTTAGCACCCACAGGAGAGTTGCGTAATGAAAACATTACCAAATCCAGAGTCAAGATAAATTTTATCCGAGAGCGGAAAACGAACTCGCTCAACTCTTCAGAATGTGCAATTCCTTTCTTATTTCATAACGCAATCTTCTCGGCTCCTTATCTAACAACGAACATATCTCGCCCCCGCTCTCGAGGAAAATCGTCCAATATAAAGTCGGTTTAATTTGCGCTTTTCGCACTCAATGGGATGGAATAATATCGGGCAATTTGGTTACCGCGGGCATAAATATGGCGGGCCGCGCTGTAATTGTAACGCGGGCAATTCGCGCCTCGTAACGACCGAGAGGAGAAAACTTCGCCCGTTTGGAGCGCGATGGCCGCCGCCATCGCAAAAGGCCGCGGCGCCCGCGCCGCCCGCACCGCCGCATCACCACTGAAAACTGCAACAAACACTTTTTCGATAAAACATTCATCGTGACGTGTTCAGTGAATGAGAGGTAGTATACTGTTTCACTAAGTTTAGTTGTAAGTTCGTAATCGTACTGCATCTTTTAGATGATTATGCTTGTTAGTACCCCGAGTGCTGAGCGTTAATATATTATGCTCTGCGTTGAAATTCTTTATAGCATTGTAGCTCCGAGCACAAAAGAGCAATCTCCTCGTTACACACGACAAAGTAAGAGACTTCCACACGCACGTAATACGGTCAGCAAGCTACGTAGCTCCACGGCGGCCACGCGCGGAGGATTACCTTCGCCGAAACGAGAACGAGGAGCCCGTTGTCTAGCTCAAAAGTAATTACAAATACGAAGCCTCTCTTTTGCTTAACATAATAGAATAACGAATGTCATTTTCTTTTATTCTGACCCTTCCGCGGTTCGCGCGGGGAATGCAAAATTCACGAAATTAGAGTGAATAAACCTGCGTTGTAATTAAAGTCGGGTGCCTGGCGCTCAGGGAGCGTCGGCCGCCCATCTTTCTCGGCTGGCCTACGAATTAAGCACCAAATTTCTTTAGTAATTCCAAGTATATATTCTTGGATCCTCTCAGTTAGAAGTAAATCACTTTTACTGTTCCGATTTTCACCACCCTCTCTTCTCTTAATCTTTACAATAATAAACAAATAAGGACGAACAAATTTGTGAACGATTCCTGATTTAGCTCTAGAATTACAATTAACCGACTTCAAAAAAAGGAGGAGGTTCTTTTTTAATTTGAAAACCGTGCTTTCAATACAAATTACTTATATTACTTCTCAAGCGATTTTATCGGATATTTATCTCTTACTCGTAAGATAACTATAAAGTAAAAGAAGTTAGCAAATATTGTTAATACTTATGTAAATAAAAAAAAATTTTCAAACATCACTTAGTAGGGATGGCTCGACGAGCGGCGACAATCAAGCGACGCAACAGTTAACTCGGACCGCCTCGACCACTTCCGTCGCGCCGCCGCCTAAACTTGGGCAAACACTCACCAATTGCCCTAGTGTTGCTCGATGCCCGGAAAACCGGCTTATCGGGTATCGATAAGTACTTTTTTACTGAAAATGACAATTATTTTCAAAGCTTATCTACTTGTCGCGACATAGGAAAGTATGTCCGTTTGACGACACAAGGCAGCACAGCCGAAGCACAAAATATGAGATAAAAAAAGCTGTTCAAAAAATCATTCTCGTAATTAATAATATTACCGAAGTGCTTTTTTAAGCAGTTCCAAAATTACTGCTTTATAAAATCACACAGCTATTTTAAAACGGCTCTTTAAATTTCGTATCGTAAGTACAGCGCGTAGTAAAGTTTAAAACTCCTAATAAAGACATAGTTTATGATATCCTAGCAAGGACAAAACATAATCGTAGCTTGCCAATCAGAATTCTTGTGGAAAATTGAAATAATAAATACTATGATTTAAAACTGTAATTTGGAAACTCTTAGAAAAAACAAATTGTCATACTGCTTGAAAAAATAAATATTTAACTTGACTTATCGATGTAAGGTACGCACGAACGCTATTGTTTGCCAGTAACAGTTTGCAGAGCGGCTGATTGCTTTGATAATCGCCGGCTGAGATGTACAAATGACGCAAGAACAGCGTCTCCGACGGCACAAGAACTTGTGTTGGCACTAACATTATTCTAGCAAAACCACTGCCTTCACTATCTAAATTTAGTATGAATAATTGATTTGTAAATTTTACGTTATATACCTACTTTGGCGATTTTCTCATAGTCGAGTACACTTTAACAAAAATATTTACACCTATTTGCCAACATATTGCAATATTTAATTTACCGAACATAGAACAAAACTATTCAGAGCATCAGAAACAATTCGGAACATTTTTGCGACATATCTCTCAAATTGAACAAAAACACACAGCATACCAATGCAAAGTACCTAAGTTAGAAAAATTGAGTTGCGCTGAGACAGCGGCCGTGTGAACTACTCAGTTAACTACGTTTGCCAACTTTTACTAACACGGCCAATCGAAAAATAGAAAGTTCTGCTCGCAGACCAGGATCGGAACTAACTGAGTAACTCTCATTCTTCACAAACTTCATGAAGGAGTCGCGAAATTTATTTTGTTTTGGGTTTGTCTACTGCGTGACCCTCTACCCCGGCAGACTGTAATTTGTGAGGAATTTTAGCTGTCTCTAGTTACGTACTGACTGTTAATCGGACCCTGCATTGCAGTCACTGTCATTAACACTATAAAAAAAAACCATTTGTGTCCTAAGTACGCTGTAAAAACAATAAATAGCAATGCACAAAAATTTGTGTCTCGTAATTGTTAGGTTTAGGTACTGAGTCGATGTCTTTTTACACAACCTCAAGTAGGTATAGATATTACTGGAACTGTCATAGTTTCTCAATGCAGAAACAAATTGAAATTCCTTGGGAACATAACCGGAGCACTGCTCAAATTTCCCTGACGTTTGTTCAAGTAATCAAGTATAAAATCCCTAGCAACCCTCTGGTTCTCAGCAAAATAATACGCGCGACCTTTTAGGGCCGGCACCAGTACTTCCACAAGTGGCACTTAACGCAACAGAATAAACTGGCGGCGGTGCTGCGTAAACACGGAAATTCCATCCCGTAGACTGTATACACGCCCGAGGTCATTCAAGTTTCATTACCAATAGCTCCGGGCTCATAACTTATTCAGTTAGGGGCAGGTAACGCGTTTTAACATTCAATTTGCTACCTGAAGAAACGTTATGTTGCTGTAAACGTCGCGACTTCAAAACCCTGACGCAAAACGGCTCTCTTTCAATTTATTTTTCTTAGAACACAAAGAACGCTTTGTATGATAGTTTTGGAAGGAAACTTGAAACGAGACAGCAATGGATAGTGCACTCTCACATAGTAACGTTTGGACAATGTGACTCTTTTAGTAGATGAACGTTTCTAGTTGGTATAAAAATTACATATTATTATTATGTGCCATTCAATACATCTTTAAAAATTATAATAAATTGTGTCATCTGTATCTTTTATGGCAGTTTTTACAATAGTAAAAAATAAAGGAACAATCAACTTTGCATTGTTTATGAGATATTTTTCGAAATTATATACTTACCTACGTCAACGTGCGGCACACGTACCTACACAAGTAGATACATAGGTACGACTGCGAAAGTCAGTTAGATTTCTGCCATCGGGTACATGCAGCTTTGGTATTTTTTTAATAGGAATCAAATGTGTATTTCACTGCAATAAACATTTATATAGTAAGTAAGTAGGTACCAGTTCTTTGCAGTAAGTACGGTGACACCTATAAAGACTCGCACGAGTTACACTCACCCGTAGCACTTAGGTAATAAAACCAAGAAAGTAGTTTTAAGGAAACCCGCGACAGCCATTGCAGCCCCTTATTACGCCGCAAAACCCTCCTTATTACATGAGACAAACAAGTTATTCGTTTCAAATTGAAAACTTTCCACCCCACTAGCCATTCTGGGGCTGTGGCCCATAAATTCCCGCCAATTTTGTTTTATTTCGCGATGCAGGCACGGTAATAAAAGTAAGCTGGACGTGAGACAGAGCCTCCAGCCGGGATTACTTGGCCATCGCAATGGATCACTGCAGCCTTTGATATGGTGTCTAAACAACGGTACCTGACTAACTGGCCGACCCAGTCATTTGCTTTACAGGCCCGCTCGACAACGATGTGAAGTCGATTTCATACATTGTGTTCGGACCATTTAAATGGGAAACGTCGGGTATAGTAGCTCTTCTTAGTTATGTATCTTATAAGCCAACAGATAAAACGCATTTCATTTACAACTATTTAGCAGTTTCTATTTCTAATTAATCGCTAAAAGAAGTAAACTTTAGCGTTGATGTAGGTATCAAAACTACAAACGATGCAAGTAGTCAGGTGCATACTTCTGGAGCGCCTCCAATCTCATTCTTTCTCGTGTTGGCAAACATGAGGCCGCATGTGTGATTCTAGTTAAATGCTCACATTGTTTTGTTCTTTTCATATAAAACGTGTCTCGTAAGCACAAGTGCAAGACGGCAACGTTTGACCATTTTGGCGCAAAAAAATTCAAAAGCTCCGTGCTTCGTAGCTTCTTCTATCGTATTTCATAGCGACAAACACCTAAAGCCCTAATGAAGTGTGTTTGTCTGACGCAAGCAGCGCTTCTAAGGAGTACCAACTGAAAACAAGTTCTTTTTACGACACGAATGAAACCGCAGCGCGTGAGCAAGGAGCACTCCAGATGAATGCAACTATGGGACCGGCAGGACAAACAAACCGCAACCTAGAGCTTGCTTTATAAAGCTCATATTTATAATAACGGAGATTTTACTGAAAATGAAACGATGCACGGCCGGTTTAGAGATGGGATTGCGAACAGTTGCGGTGTCCAACGGTTATGGTCCCTCGTTTCACCAACACGCCAAATATGGACCCCTCGTAAAAATAAAAAGCTGTGTGGTTATAAAACATGTTGTATTAAATATTCTGAATACATTTTATAGCTTCATGTGTACGGAAACGAAATGGAGGTAAAATGCAACATAAACGAAACATAATTCTCGTTTTGTGTGGTTATGGTTGTGTATAAAACTCTCATTAATTTAATCATATATATGTGATAGTTGAATGGCAAGGGCGATTCAGCAATATCTACGTGCAGAAGTTAATCCAGCACTGTTTATGATTTATTTTTGACAGCTATCTGTAACGTCGAATCCAACTCAATTTTAACTTTTTATCAACTCACTAATTGTCGTACAGATTGAATTTAACGCAGGCATCCTCATCACTTGATAAGGCTTTTTACGTAAGGTCCTAAACGACTTCAATTAAGTAAGCAAAGCTCTACGCTAGAGCTGTTCTATTAATTACCTACAAGCCAGTACGGTAGTAAAATTAATAGATGTGGGAAAAGCTGTGTTTTACAGACCTATTTGATTGCTAATCGTTAAAAGTTTTCCCGTTATGAAAGATACTAGTTTAGCGCACAGAAAATTTTTGCAGTTAAAATCACTATAAAACTTGAAGACGAACAACAACGAGGATCGGAAACGAAAAACACTATCAAATCGTGCCACCCCGGTCGAGAGTTTATAGGTAAATAATTGTTATCTCATACGACAGACAGTAAATATCAACGACAAAGCAACAGTAAAACAGTAAGCCGCAAATATTGTGCGACCAGAAGGAGCGTGGAAGCCAATTAATTTTTGCTGAGACCAAGGTTTATGTTTCCCGGATAAATAAGGAGATTTAGCGGCAACGCCCGGCGCCGCCTCATAAAATGGCTAGCTCGTAACCAGGCCTGACCACTCCCCTAACTAACAATTCTCGATAACATCAACAATAACTTTTCATTTATACTTTTCACCTTTGCGACACAATTATTAACTTATTTTGAAGCAGCGAAACAATGCCTTAGTTCCCTGTGATCAATTTAAAAAAATATTTTATAAACTGTAAATGTTTCGAGTATCCATCGTACAGGATAGGACGTTAGTCTGCTAAGATCAGGGCATCAATTTGTGCTAGTTTACACGAGAGCTAAAGCACGTAATTTGAAAAAATGTACCTACATACCTAGCTTATCAGAAAACGCACGAAAGTGGTCGATGTGGGACATAAAGTCGCGAAGCTGAAATAGGCTTGGGCCGGCCACGTGTGCCGACGACACGACGAACGGTGGAGCAAGCGCGTTTTGGAGTGGAGACCCCGGCAAGGCAAAAGAAATGTGGGCAGACCGCCTGCTCGATGGTCCGATGACATTGTGGAGACAGCAGGACCGGTCTGGAAGAGAGAGGTTGGAGAGGCGTATGCCCAACGGTGGGCGAAAACGCGCTGAAGAAGAAGAAGACCTACATACCTCTAAAACCTACTGCGCCACTAATAAATCGGCAATATGTGATTTTGAAGTGTAAGTGCTGGACAATACAGGGTGTACGGTAAGTAGCGGACTGGGATAAATAGATCACGTTCTGTTAACGTCCTGTTCGTATATCAACCCCATTATTAACCTGACAAGTGAGAGTTGTGCAATAAAAATAAGTGGCGAGGTCGAGTTGTTGGGGGGGTGACCTTTGTATCAGCAGTGATGACGTCTTTGTTCGTAAGCTGGATAATAGATCACGTTAACTCCCAATTATTCGTAAGCAACTGTTTTGTCATATCAACCCCATTATTAACTGACAACATCGTGAGAGTTGCGGGCAACCTGTGAATATAAGTGGCGAGTTGTCGTTCATTGTGGCGTTCTAAGGGGGACCTTTGTTCAGCAGTGGACGTCTTTCAGCTGATGATGATGATGGTGCCAGTCTCAAATGGTCTCAAATCCTTTTTTTTTAATTTTCACATGATCTATGACTAGGGTGAATTGGCTTATTTGCTAACAGGAGGCCTTTCAAATTGCATCGACGCTTTAATCAAAATAATGCCAGTAAACTCTCTCCATCAGCAGCTAGGGTTCCAGCAGCTACAAGTGGTCCTTCAAGCCGGATGTGATAATCTATCTTTCCTGACTTGCATAATAGGCATGTCCTAAATTGAGACATATTTCAGCAGAAATTTAAAAAAAAACTGTAAAACGTGTCTTGCTGTAATTTCTGTATTTATTAATAAAAAAATGGCCATAAAGGAATAGTTAATTACTTAAAATGAGTCTTTTGTTATTTTACCAAGATGTACCTACTAAAACTCATAACATATTCGATAACACTAGCTGTTGTGCGGCAGTATCTGTATTTATTTTGGATACCTCTTACGAAACAGACCTATTAAATGGAAGAATCCCTAGGCCCTTTGTTCAAAAATATCTATCACTAAATATTTATAAAAGCAATCAACTCATGTGGATGCATTAAATTCGTTCTACTCCTGCAGAGTAATTCGGATGCATTTTATTTTCGTAGCGTCGGCGGAGGCCGGGTGATGACTAAATAATGACCAGGATAACGCCGTTTTATTGCAGCCTCCGTGTTGCGAATATATAAATGAACCCTCCAGGGAGTGTTAAAGTCGCCGCCGAAGAACTCCTGTCGAACAAGTCCGACTCTACGGAAAGCGCCGTAAACCGCCCCACCCGCTGAGGCGTCATTTACGAACCTCGTCGTGCTTTACAAAAATAATTGGAACATCAATTGTATTTTTAGTTTAAAAATGTAAGAGTGAGTTGTACCCGGCTAAAAATCAATGTGAAACTAGTCATCAAATATCCGGTTTAGCAAATTTTTTGTTGCAGTATTTACTTAACTGGAGATTTGACGGTTGGTTTGATATTGGTTTTTGTTATATTACGTGCAATTCAGTTCCTAAAATGATAAACAATGTCAAATTCTTTTCGATGGCTGGTTTGACATTAAATACAATGAGCGCGTAAATTCAAACATATTCAGAGATATTCAAAAAACATCATTATCAGCTGAAAGACGTCCACTGTTGAACAAAGGTCTCACCAAAGAACAACATTGCCACATGCATCTTCCGGTTGCCCGCAACTCTCGTGATATCGTCAGTCCACCTAACGGGCAGCCTGCCAATACTTCGTCTTCCAGTTCCTGGTTGCCACTCGAGCATTTTTTTTCTCGAGGATTCAAACAATATTTTAAAATTTTAGTAGCTATATAGCCTAATTCTCTAAACGCAATTTCTGATGAAATTATGCTCTACTTAGTTTCTCACCCATAATTAATAACAACAATTTGTCTACAATTTAAAAGTACAACTGCAAACAACAGAAACACCTGCAGAGTTTATATTAGCAAGGCGAGGCCCATTTACGAACTATAAACCTGGTTTATTTTACTCATTTAATTACGCCGTTTCTGTTTCATTTCGAACAGCGTGCGAATGTGATTTCCCTGCGTTAAAATATTAAAAATTTAATTGTGTTTTGGCTGAGTCAGGCGCGGGGCGGCAGTAAAGATGCGCGCTACTCCGTTGATACACTATTAATGCAATTGTTCGAAAACAGCGCGAGGCTATAAAATTTAGCCTTCAGGTAGAATATTGCGCCCCAATTCGTAGCTTTAGCTGTTATTTTTCGCATTGCGGCTTTCTAATAAAGTATTAAATTATTTGCCTAAGTACTTCTTCATACGCGTTCAATGCTTTGTACGGAGATTTTCAGTTCGTTTACTTACCTCCATAAAGTTTATAGTCTTGTGTGTATTTGTAGGTACCAATCAAAATATTAACACTTTTTACATTCAAGTCCATGTGATAGTCATTCTTATTGTATTTAGGATTCTGTGTCATTAAAAAATAAAAAAAATAACTTCTCTGCTATTGTTCGACGCCTGACTGTTCTACCTTAGCAATGTAATAATAATGAGAGGACAGTAAATAAACAAATGTAATTTAAAAAATATCTGTCGCAATAGTCCATAGAAATACAATTTTATATTTTTTTATTTTCAACATTATATCAACTTCATTTATGACCGTAATATTTAACATGTACAGTCGCGAACAGGGATTGTTGAGCCACTTGTTACTGTTGGTAATTTGTCCGTGTTATGCTATTCTACATTATTAATGACAATATTTACTTCAAGTATGTATAACTCGGCTAAATTATGAACAATGACGACTGGCTCAACAATTTCGGTTCAACAGCATGTCGTACATGGCCAGTACGAATAAAAATTTTCATAGCCGCTTATTACCAACATTAGCGTCTACTAAACTTCCAGACCTTGAAAGAAGAACAAAAAATATGCGCTACAGTGGTGCTATCGACAGGTACAGCTGCGCCGGCTGAGCTCGCCGATACAAATGGCAAATGCAACGGGGCATCATCGTTTGGCTGTCGCAGCTTCAACTTTTCGGATTTTCTGCGCCGAAGCCATTTCAGATTCTTCAGTACGCAAATACGTTTCGAATTTGTCGGTTTGGCATGCATTTTTTTAGTAAGACTGATCAGAATGTAACATGAAAGTAGAATGCATTACTAGACAGAAGTTAATAACTGCCTAAAATAAAATAGGAGCCACGTGATTTTCATTAGTAGAACTAAAATATGCAATTATTTATAACATTAACTGTCTAAAAATGGTTTTATTAATAAAACATAACACACTACAAATTGTTTTCATTCAATTAGGTAGGTATTGAGAAAAAAATTCTTTACCGATGAAAATCAAACGTGACCCTCGTTTTCTTTTGATATATATTAAGTAGTTTTAGGTTAATTATGAAAAACACAAAGTTATTCTTTATTAGAAGACATTTACTTTAAAAATAAAATCCTGTATAGCAACGAGCTTTGTCTATTTTGCATCAATTATTTACAAACATATCAAATTAAACAACATTGTATAACAATATATGTTTCATATATTAATGACTGAAACTAAAACATAGAACATAACATTATTCGTGTTAAAGTAATGATTATCACATTTTAATAAATATCGTAGAATGGTTGTTAACTTACAAACTTACTTTGGTCATGATGTATTTTAACTTAATGTTGAGTTTTTACAGTTAATACGTGTATTAATTTACAAATACTAATTAAACAATTTACAGTTACCAATACGGCATGTGCTTTTATTTAAACATAAAGCATAATATTTACTAAATTGTTATACAGACTTAATTGTATTGGGCACGTGCTGCTACATGAAGTATTATCCATCTTACGTCCACCCTGCGTCAGATTAATCTCAAAATAATACATTGTGTCTTAAACAATAAATAAAGTTTCTAAATACTTTTCCTTTAAAAGGATGTCAGCGTTAAACAGAACCCAAATTTCAATAAAATAGAAATTTTCATTCGCAGTACCAAGTAGTTCTTCGGACTTTTTTATCACTTGATCGTCGAACTTCACCTGGCACTCCGCGGAGTGAATTGTCTGGAATCAAATAGAATAAAATCAGTATACACTTTTGCTCTTCAAATAAAACCAAGGAGATATAAAAAACAATGAATAATTTGTATGTATGTGTAACAAAATATTATTTTGTATTATAATATAAAATAAATATTGTACATAAAACACATAAAGCCAGATTACAATGAGAAACAGCATATAAGAAAGTAGTCTATGACTTTAGAAATAGTACTAAGTAGTCATTAGGGGTATAGTTCTAAATTTGTGGCTTACGTAGATCTCACTGAATACCTACAAATTTGGAAAAGGTTTAGCTTTTATACAAACAATATTTATTTAGGTAAATAAAAATTAAAAACAACATAATATTCTATTTAACTTAGTTTCTTTTTATCGTTAAGATTGCGAAATGAAATAAACCAGGCGCCACGTTGCCACTGGGACGAATCTAGCAGATTTTCTTATCACAAAAGGAAAAAGTTATAGTCAAGAAACAAATAATAAACCAGAACCAAACATAAACCCATCAAATTATTCCAACGAAGAAGCTTGAGTACGGAAAACGAAAGCTGAAATAGTTTTGGTATGTAATTGGAAGCGTGCCTAAAAGATTACTGACCTACAAAGCAACTCATTGGCGCAAGTTGACGTATACGAAACCATCTAACAGACCTGGAGGAGAGACGGTTCTACATTTAAAGAAATAAAATCAATGTTAGACTGAGGAATTGACACATTTTTGGTTGGTCAAAGTCACAAATGAAAATAGGTACTTCAGGTGGAAACTCTATTTTATGATTTAGCATATATTGGAATACATATAGATATAATTATAATCAATTTTAATATGGATTCGAAAGCTAATAGCGTAGAAAAATACTTACATTTGTCATCATTTCTGTCTTCCTCATTGGATTCCTGACTGTTCATTGACACCATGGAAATCCGCTTGTTCCGTTGCTGAAGGAGTAATTCTGTAATCAAAAAATTAGATACAGTAAGTTTGGTTTTTGCAATAATTTTGGATATCGCCTCTAAAGAAACTGAATTCTGTTAGAGAATTTGATACGAAAAGGTAGTGGCAGCACTCTGCTTAAGTACCTAGTTTAATTAGACGAATTTTTGCAATACGAGTAGACATCGGATTATACCAAAAAACATTTTTTCACGTTAGTTTATGTTGATTACTTATTATTGTCTATTCGATTCGAAGTAATATAAGAAGTAAAAATAGATATATTAAATATATAAAAATAGATATATATTTAACGGTAAATAAGGAGGATGTCACACAAGGATCAATATTATTAAGTAATAAATATCTTCCTAGGTCAGTAGGTACCACGGCAAGTTTTTGGAACGACTTCTAATGTATTTATTGCTCTTAACTATCGCAGCTTCTTAAGTTCATTCTTACGAGTATAATCTACACTGCGGTACTTAGGTATATGATATCATTTATATTCGTCGCGTTTTGTACAATCGTTGTGAGACAACAACAATAAAATTTGAAACGTACGTTGAAATCGTATTAGGTTTTTTCTTGTTCAGTATTAGTCACTTGAAGAGGGCTATCGAAGGCCGCACCTGATGGGACGAGCACCTGATAAGCATTCGATAAGGTGATAAGAGCCATATTTTCCACGAAGACTCCAACAACAATGAATTCTAGCTAAGGTAATGTAAATTTAATGTCTGCACGAAAACTCATACAACAATCGATTATTTAGTTACAAATAGGTATGTCTACGACGGAAAGAAAATAAATTCCCATGCTTTTAATATTTCTATGTGTTCACAGCCAGAGCCATATTAAAAAGATGCCTACCTAACTGTAAAATTCGTTGCCGAGTTCGGTATACATCATTTTACATTTACCTATGTATGAACTGACTTTATATAAAATTTGCCAGATCCTGCCGAACCGAACTACACGGGATTCAATAATATTAATTTTGCATGTGTACGGGGTGTGAAAGAAAGATTCGCACTTCCAGTTTGTATAAACTTTTAAACTTTATACAATGGGACGTCAAATACTAAATTATTGCCCGCGACGGTCTTCAAAAATTGACAAAACAAACTCGCTTATTACAAACATACGCGTCCTTTGCGTAGGTAGGTTTGTGTTCCATGACGGCGTGCAGCAAATCAATATTTTAGTAACCAAATTCCAGTAATGATTGTAATCGATCACTGTCACCGCGATTAGCCAATCAACTTGGACCTAGTTACCCGTAGTAATATTTCGTTGATAAGTCAGAGTGCAGAACGTATATGCATATAAAAATAGAAAAGATAAGCATACTTTAGCTAATTACACTGATCATATTCGTAAATTTAATGTGTAAGAAAAAACAATACTTCCGCAAAATGCGGGACGTAAGCCAAAAAAGAAAAAGTATAATAAATATTAAGAAACCACCCAAATGCGATTCGGATTCGCGTACCGAGAGTTCCATACAAATTTGTAGATATCTATGAATATCTTGCGCTTGCAGAGCATGTTCCTAAGCAATATGTGCGCAGCGTGGGTTAATTTTTGATTGGATACCTACTGACATAAAGACAGAGATTCTTATTGCTGACTGAGGAATAGAATCCTTAAATAGAACAATACACAGATATAGAACAGAACGCTTAAAATATACCCTCATAAACTAAGAAATTTGCCGTTATTGCGCAGAAAATATATCGAACCGAGAGCAAATAATTATAATGGTAAACGGATTCGAGCCTACCTACGAGTATTACCGAAAGTCTAAACAATATCCCTTCAGAGGAAAGCTGCACTAGTTTACGATGATTTAAAAATAAAGTAAAGTTGTTTTTGCTTAGTAATCCTATTAGTAAAACACTAGTCATTAATGTAATGTAATGAGTAATTATAAATATAATATAACCCACAGATTGTACCCACTATCACATAGTTTCAAATTGAATAAGTACCCACCTATTTTGTTATATAACTTAGGAGTTGTATGTAAGTATATTAGGATATACATACAACTGTAAGTTAGGATACTTTTCTAATAGGTTAGTTATATAGGTAAGTTTTGCACAGTATTTATTTAAGGAAGTGTTTTGAGTGTTTCATTTCGCCAACAAACTGTCATGCAGTTTGGCGAAAAAATGTGTTCATGTATACACTGTGTTAGTTGTTAAAATTAAATAAATAATTAATATTACAAAAGAAAAATAAATATTATCGGACTAGGTAGCTTGTGGCGCCATTTATCGCAGCTATCAGAAGTCACGACTCCTACGCTCCAAATTACAACCTTAACCTTAAATTAGAACCTCCCTTCTTTTTTTCCGACATCCTAGATCTTGTTGAGCAAGCGTTTGTTTATAAAACAAATAATATTACAAATGTGAAAGTTTGGATTTTCGTATGTACTAAACATGTTTGGATGTTGTATGTGTATGGCGATAGATTTGGATGAATTTAGCACACAGATATTTTATAACCTGCATAAACATTTATTTAAGCCGTGGTGGCCTAGTGGTTTGACCTAAGATTACAGGGGGTAATCTGTGGGTTTGACCTATCGCCTCTCAAGCAGAGGTTCGTGAGTTCAAATCCCAGCCCGCACCCCTGAGTGAAATTTACCACGAGCTTTACGGTGAAGGAAAACATCGTGGGGAAACCTGCACACAACTGTGAAGTAATTCATTGGTATTTGTTAAGTTCCCAATCCGCACTGGACCCGCGTGAGTGCCCAACAGTGGGACGTAAATAGGCTGGGATGATGATAAACATTTAAGATACTTTTTATTCCGGAAAACTGAATAGTTTCCACTGGAGCGAATAATAAACTCAACGCAGACTAGGTTGTGGACAACAGCTAGTCTTACATATTAGGTAGGTTACTAATCGTACTACTAATAATAATGAAAGTTTATTTTTTAATTTTAATAGTGCCGATAACTGTGAAAAAAGGCTACACTTAGCATGGTGCTGCAGTAAACCGCAGTCACACAACATTACATATGTTACATATTAACCATGACGTGTTTCCAAAAGGGAATTCGCATTAGACAAAGCCTATTGTAGTATTTGAGGAAATGGCCATTGTCGCTAAACAGCAATGAGGTAACAAAGAAACGCGTTACCAGAAAGATTTAAACACCACTTTACGCTTATCGGAACAATCTCCGCGAAAAATAGGCATTGTAACAGTCAGAGTTCAAAGCGATAGCACTTTCTGCCGAGCGTTCCCGTGTTAATCCTATCTCGGTCTCAACGATAACGGGGCGTTTTAATAAACAGACGCAACTAAAATCGTGTTATTTAAACAAAGCTTTCGAAGCCTGACGCTCTGCGTTAAAATGTATCGCGAACAAAGCGTTCTTAATATGCATATGGGATGACGTTTAAAAAACGAAAGCGAGGTTAGCGAGCAGTGCGGAGTTCCTGGCGTTCCCACAGGCGCGAAGTGCACATGCAACTCCAGCCTGTCCAATAAAAAATGCAGTCGTCGACCTCGCCGGAGCCGAGTGCGTCATTTAAGATAAAGGAGCTCGAACTCTTCCGTCACGTACAAATACGGGAGCAGATGACGACCAATTAAAAAGTTTGTTCGTATTAACTATGCGGGAATTAGTTCTGTTCGGCTTGCGTGCCAGATGGACTCAACAAGTCCCTTTTATGAGAATTACTTTGGCTTAATCTTGAAAGCAGTTCTCGATGGGGTTCACAACAATGCCGTCTAAGTTAGGAGTTAATAATGTATATAGATAAGACCTATTACTCCGATTCAAGAAAGAGAAGGTGATGTACCTAGTAAGTTATCATCGACGTTTCGAAATAAAAAATGTAGTCTGATAGAACTCTTCTTAATATATAAGTTAATGTGGTTACTGTTACTCCAATAGTTATTTGTGATAGACTTTTATTTTCTTTAAAAACCATTAAGTTCAGCAGGTATAAACGCTCTTAAGTACCTAATCATTCAATACTTATATTTTTGCTCTAAGTCCAATAAACCAGGTAAGCAAGGTAAACCAGGATAAGCAAAGTAGGTAATGAAATTTATTCAAGCAAGTCTTTCAACCTCCACAAATGTAGACAAAGACAAATAGATAATTCTACTACATACACGCAAAGCTCATATCTAGTCGCTGCAGTGTTTAACGAAGTACAGTGCTGACGACAAGTATTCCGTACAAACATCCCATTTTGATTTGAGTGACATAACACCCTCGGACGTGATGTGATATAGTATGGTGTACCTACGTACGTCTTTAGATATGTGACACAATACTGAGCTGCATAATGCTCAAGTCATTGCATTGTTTACAACGGCAAATGTTATATGCATACAGGTACTGAATAATGGAATCAATAGGTGCCGAGGGCCGTCTTTCACCTATTAGTTGCCCTGGGCACAACATGCTGCATTCGGTAGGTAAGCCTGATTTTTAGGCGAGAGTGGAGTAGCTATCGGTTATCGTTTGGTAATGGAGTAGAGACTAGGAGGCCCCAATGCATCGCGGGGCCCGGGGCACGTGCCCAGTGGGGAAGAGGGGCCTGTAGGTGCCTCTATATTACACATTTAAATAAAAATCACTTATTTTTACAAAGGGATATCTGAACGTTTATTGTTTAAATCGGTAGATGAACAAGGTTAAGTTGCATTTTTAAAGGTACCTATTAAACTATCTCTTAAAGCATGCTACGATATTCCCTTGGATCACGCAAACCATAATGCAAACCATGACTTGACTTAGCCTTGCATTTAAATAATTAATACAGATTTGTTAAGCATCAAATAAAGAGCATTATTGAAGTTCTTTTTGTTTATATACTGAACAGCAAAAAATCTGACCCACAAATGTATGCAGTAATGGGTAATTTTGTATGTAAAGTGGGCCAAATTGCCGCTGAGTATATCTTTGTTGTATTAATATTCAATCTTATACTACAGTTCGGGTCTTGGATGTTTAATATATATTTAAGAATGTATTTATCTATATAAGTAGGTATGTTTATCCGTTGCCTAGTATCCAAAGAACAAGCTTTGCTTAGTTTGGGACTAGGTCAATTGGCGTCGCTAAAAGCATTTCTTACATACTGAATCATAAACCGTCTATTTTCATCAAATAATAGTGGGCAGATAAAACTTATAATTATTTTAATAAAAATAAATGGATTAGATAAGTTAAACTTGTAATAAAATTTTAACTGATTACTAAAGGCGTTTGAGAAACGAGCTTGGGCGTACAGTTGAACAAATTTAATCATGATGACCCAGGGTGGAACCTTTGTGCTACTAATGTCATGTTGACATCTCATACTTTCGTCAAGGAAATCATATTGAAATTGATTATTAAAAGGTTCCAACCTGGGTCATGATACAATTTGTTCGACCGTACATCGTTTTTCATTTGATAAAGTCAAATCAGTGAAATGCTTAATAGGTACCCGTAATCCAATAGCTGTTTACGTTTGATATCAGTTTCGAGTACAAAATTATGAAATTTTAAAACTATATTTACCTTTTTTCTGCATCGCCTGTTCCCAGAGCAGCGATGTGATTTCCTCGACCCACGCACTCCGCACGGCGGGCTCTCTGGTCTCCAACTTGTAAGACTTGAGATTTCGTTTCTTGTACCATATTGTGAACTTATGCTGGTCCAGCTCCTTCGCCGTAATACCCAGGTCATCTACAGGAATGTCGTCTTTATAGAAAAAGAACTCCACGGTTGGTTGCTGAAAAAGAAAAGACAACATAACAACATGTGCATCTATAATATATCCACTCAGAACTGTAACTAACACAATGCTACTAGCACAATGCAGTTGTTTTTCTTTTAATATAACCAAAACAATTAACCATCTCATAAATTCTTCGAATTCATTGTCAGGTATTTTAATAGCGATAGTTTATCTAAATCAGACTGATTTGCATTATGAATTATTATGATTTTAAAATATGTAAAAACAGGTGAATTCGATTGCACACGTACAAGTGTTGTTCGTATGTTACCCGTGTGAATGTACTGTATCACCGAACAGCTGAAATCGGCGATGCGTGATATATGGTTACGCCGACAAGGTTACGCGGCCATTACGGTCAATGTTGACATAAATAGGAAAAATCTTTTTCATTCCAACCAGTATTCTAATGGACCATTGTTTCATTCGTCATTATAATTGTAGACTCTGCTTTGTCAACCTGTGTTGTTTGAAGTATTAAAGTACAATGTCTTAGTCACCGCGCGGTTATACATTTAAATATAAGTAATAGGTTGAGCGCACTGGAGGTACTTAATTAAAATGTGTATTGTGTATCTCTGGTTTTCTAATTTTTTTTTGTTTCTTTCATAGACACCTAAACCGCAGAAATGTACGCAGAAACACCTCATAGGTATAAATAATTAGTGGATTCGTTGTATGTACGTTACGTATGTGATACCTACTCGTATACCTATTGCTACTATGTTCTAACAGTACATGTGACATCGTTTTTTAAATACCCTACGTAAAGTTACCCGGATTAGTCATTCTTTATTTTACAAAATGCGACCAGTACTGGACTGACTTTCTGGTAAAATATGTAAGTATAACAAGTTGGGTTATTACGTTTCCATTTCAGTTTCACGACAAGACCTCCTTGATAACATTCGGAGACTCTTCTGCTTATTTTTCATCCCCTTTAAAACACAGTCAAGGTCACCAATATATTTGTTACTCCAAATCTCTAAAACATGGAGAAACATCTTATTCAGCTTTGTATACTATACATACATTTATTTTAACTGGGATGTAAGTCTACATGGGTCGTGGTAATATACCCGTAGGTAACATTGGAGGCTATAAGAGCGCCGCCATAGCGCCAGGCCGACGGCGCGTCTTTACGTCATCTATTGTCATAACTGCTCAATATTTCATAACGCTGCCAATTTAAGTGGAAGTTGCTCATACGGCGAGCCTTAGTCCGCCCACTAAGTAAGGCGAACGACGAACGAGTATTGCAATATGCTACGAGTATATGTATGAGGCGAACAGCCTTAATAAAATGAAGACAGACTTTTCTACAAATAATTTCTTGTAAATTTATTTTTTAAGTAAGTAAGCGACTACATTTACATGAAGTACAGCCTTGTAACAGACTGACGGATAGAAGAACACCCAAAGTGAATACCTAGTACGTAATAACTGCCCGTTACTGCATGTTTTTATTTGCAGGGTGATTGTGATGCAATAAAGTATTGCTTGATTTGAATACGGACGAAACCTCAAGGACGTGCGTTTGAACCGTGGCAGTGGCATCTGTTTAGTTTCGTAAATTTTTCAACGTGCTTATTCAGCCGTGGAGTTTATCGAAATCTTCAACCTTCAATCCTACTAATATTATAAATGCGTAAGTTTATGAGTGTATATGTTGATATGTTTTTCATTCTTTCAAGATGAAATGGTTGGACAAATTTGGCTGAAATTTGGCACTAACGGCTTTAAGCTGAATTAACACAAACATTTATTCTGGAACATCACAATATCACAAAGTCCACCTGGATAGCGACAAACGGTATTTTGCAGACAAAGTCGCGAGCAGCAGCGAAAGTTATATTAGATTATGGCAGTTATGTCCGCAGTCATTTTTGTAAATGGTTTGCAAATAAAATAAAATCAAAAATTTGCTTTTCTTAATATTCTAGTGGCCGAACAAATATTTGTCTCAAATTAACCTTTGCCTTAACCAAAGATAACGTTATCAGTATCACCCGACAGTAGGAGACGGCGCGAGCTAGTGACAATTTATTATTTGCTTTTATTTTTATTAAACAGACCTGATAATTACTATGATTCACAGAGCTATGACGCATACAATACCGGCACGCGGCTACTAAAAAAAATATTAATTGCATTCAAACACTAACTAGAGCCCTGTACGTTACCTCAATATTTCTTGAATACGTTTATAAAATCCAGAGTAGGTACTTATTACAAATGAATCATTTGTGATTTCAAATTTCTCAATTGTGCTAGAATTTCGATAAAGAAAGTGCGTGTCGACAATCTGATGCGACTAAAATTTTACTGATAACTAATCCGCAGCTTTAGATACTATGTACACGTACAGCTATTGGGAAATAAAGAGGTACAGGTCTATTTATATATTTACGAACAAACCAGTTTATAATACAAGGTATGAACTGAAAATAAAAAGGTAAACACGCCATGGTGTCTTATGCTTAATTAGAAGACCTATCTTATCTTTGCCAAGTCATCTACGGAAAGACAAACTAAAACTGAAATAAAAATAACGGTGATAATGATTGCCTCTTGTGACGCCGTTCAAAACCATTAGCGCTCACTAAAAAAGATTTATTTCGTAACAATATGTAGTATGTAACGGTTAATCAATCATAGGTATCACTATTGTATTCGCAATCCATGTAAATTTCGATCAATTGTATAATCTCCGTCTTTGTTTTAGACACATTCGTTACAACCGAATAGAGAAAAGACTCCTCTCTAAACTTACTTAAGTAAATAAAATACCTATCTGCCTAATGGCCTGATGATTCCGCTACCTAATAATCAAAAGATTTTTATTTATTAATTTTACAGATTACACAGTTTTGGACTGGGTCACTCAATTTCGTATAAATTGAAAAACTCAATACAATGTGTGGCCCAGTTAAAAAGTTAAAAAGTGCACGTTATTGACTATAAAAACTCGTTTATTTCGTGTAAGTGAATAATATATTTGACTTAAAGGGTTCCCGAGAGGTCGGAGACCCTGGTCATGGGCCTCGTGTGAAAGATGATAAGTACTTACTGAACAACAAGCACCCCAAGTTTTAGAAATATATTTCGTACTTGCTAAAAACTTATTTTTTTACAATTGTAATAGGCCACAATCCTAAATATTAAATAACATTATCCGCTTTATAATTTACCCATTATAAAGAAAAATCTTGAAAAGATTTGAAGCAGATGCTCACCTTTCGGTAGACCAGCGTGAACAGCACCAGCTTGTCGAAGAGAAATATCCTCATAAGCTGGCGACGCCGGCGAGCGTTGTCCAACACGTAGAATTCCTGCTGACGCAGAAGCCGACCCTGGTTCAGCAGGTTTATATGGGACTGCAACAACATTTTGAATATAAACCCTCTGTAAAAAAACGTGCCGATTCTCTATTAACCTAATTTGACTATAAAACGTACCTACCTAGTGAAATCTGATAAGCTGCTTAGCTTAAGAGATGGATAAGAAAACTAGGTGTAATTTTAACTAAAATTTGGCCTGTCTTTTACTCATTTCCCATATTCTTTAGAAAATAGTTTCTCAATGCCAATTCGTTCTCAATATTAAAGTGATATTGTGATATAAACCTAAATAACCTGCTATTCATTTGTTAAGTTACAGACCAAAACATTCAATTTATTTATTGCATCATAAAGGACACACGCGCGTAATATTTGAACAACTAGACTAACTTTTCGCGACCATTTAAATGTCATGACTAATGTTTACTTATTTAATAAAATTAAAGTAATGTCGAGAGAAATTATATTAAGTAGGTAACGCTGTGTTTCAATAAATTGCCAAAAATAATAATTTTGAGAGTTCTTATTCCATGAAAACCTCGACACGATGACGTAGATATAAAAACGTAGACAGTTTAGATATAATGTTTATAAGATTACGGGATTACGACCCGCTTTGTCTTTGCTTAACAACTTAGATCGAAACTGCATGTTCAGTAGAGTGTCTTATCTGCGTCGTCATTGTGTTAGCTTTCCAAAGCGAAAAGGCACAAGCTGCCAGTGCTACTACAAGCTTTCCCCGCTAAAGAATTTTGTACGATACGTGTCATTTTTCTATTTACGAGTATGTGTTAATCACTATTTGATTGCTTCTGTCTAACATAATTTACTAATCGTTATTGCCTATGCCTATTAAGCATCCTCCTAATTGGAAAAAGGTGAGTAATAACCAACGAAGAGGATGATACATTTGATGTAGATTTAACAGGAACAGTGACCTCCATTGTCCTATTAAAATGCTTTCGACATAATTTCAGTTGTTAATTAAGCTAATAGAAACTAAGTGGAACTCTGTGAGAACGGCGCTAAGTAGAAGTAAATATATGGCTCAGAGGATTTATAAGATAAAGTAATCAACATGCTGAGATGCCTATCGAATCTTGTGAAGTTGGAATTGTTTACTGTGCGTTTAAAATACCGCTTTCTAGCGCAACCTTTCCGCCGGATTAAAATACTGTTTCTTTTACTTAATGGTTGTAGGTTTTGAGCGACGACACTAAATAAAAAATCATAACTATGATTTAGACAACTACTTTGCACTTACGGAAATATAACATTGTATGTTTAGATGTCATCATAAATTAGGCGAATTTAAGACACCTATTTGAAGGATTTTGGTTTTAATTGCGTTTTAAATTATTTACCCTATTTAGAAGTTACTATATAGCTAACCATAGTTGCCATGGCGTTAAAAACTAAGTTTTTCGTTGCCCATCACAATTATTTAAAAAAAAACGTATTGTCTTCTGTCACCTGGCAGTGTTAGAATGAGGCGGTGTAGTTATAATATACAACTTTTACACTGTCATCGTTCATTTACGATTTCGTTTTCTAGAACCGTACAACGGCAAAAACTACTAAGGCAAAATTGTCAAACAAAGCCATATTATTTTATTTACGATGAAAGTCAAACAAAGGTCAAATTTTATTTTGCAAATATTATAAAAAAAGTGATCAATGCCAATTCAATGATCTTTAATTGTTTAATATTTTATCAAAACTTTTTACATTATAAAAATCGTTAGAGATGGTTGACTTTGACTTTGACTTTGAAAAGTACTTAGCTAAGGATTTGACGTTAAACTCGTTTTACGCGCTCCCAAGCGTAACCATAGCAACACCGTAACAAAAACATTTCCTCACCGGACAGTCCCTTATGTTTTCGAGAGCCATGATCCCGTCGACAGCGGTGAGTACACATTCTATCATTGTCTTCGCCAGCTTCAAACTATCCAAGGGCGTCTCCTCATTGTCGGACTCTCCGTTGCTTCCTCCCGTCTCATCACTGTCCACACTCAGCTTCGATATGTTTGAGTCTGATTCACATCTCTCATTTTCATAATTGGTATACGTCTTGACGAGATCATCCACGAATAGTTTGTACCTAGGTATCCTCTGCACCGGCTCCAAAAGGTAGCTCGACAGGTCTAACCTGTCACCTAATTCTGATTGTTTTTCCTGCAAAAGAAATTAGTCACAATAATCTTAACTTCATTATTTTATCATCACATGAGTTAGAAGCGTAGACGTCCACTAACGAGATGGTCAGATGAACTGGTAAAATCCGTGGGTTCTCGGTGGATGCATGCCGCTTCCAACCGAAGTGACTGGAGGTAGGTATATGAGGGATGTCATTATCCAGCAGTGGACTTCCTACGGCTGATATGAAATGAAGATGATGATTATGAGATGGAAGACATCCACTGCTGGACATTCTATCCTCACCCAATGGCATCTTAACCAGATCGACCTCCCACCTTATGGGTGGCCTACCAATATTTGGGCCTGCCATCATTAGTTGACTGTATACATAATAATCGATTCGAATATATTCGTTTAGCATATTGATTACGATATGTGTGTATTCAAAGTATGTATTTTCGTTTTTATGTTAACATGCATACATATAAATTACTTACTTACTGAATAAAATAAATAAACGGTAACTAAATTTAGATTTCTACGGCTTCATGATTTGTAAGTTTATAATGTTCCTAAATTAAACGACACGCCTTAAAGTTTTATTCATTCGCATTACTCTAAAAGCAGATTATATATTTGTGTCAATTACGATTATCGCCTTTCACCGGCTTTCGCACATAATTTAGATCGAATGA
Source organism: Choristoneura fumiferana (assembly GCF_025370935.1). NCBI lineage: Eukaryota > Metazoa > Arthropoda > Insecta > Lepidoptera > Tortricidae > Choristoneura > Choristoneura fumiferana. The sequence continues at coordinate 9,575,686 of NC_133474.1, forward strand.
TATGTGATCAGTATTGAGAAGCAGGATTAACTGGAGCAGAATTTCATTCGCGCAAGTAGACTGAGAAGGTGGTCACAACGCAATGGCGCAAGACCAGACACCTAGATTTTAACTTTCGCAAAATAATTTAATAATAAAAACTGATCTATACTTTCAAGCGTACACGTACTACTGTCGTAAATAGGTAGGTACTTAGTGTGTTGTTTCTTTTTTCAGTCACAAACTTTAAGAGTCGCTAGTAAGGGTACTTTTTCCTTATAAAACAAATCAGCACGAATGTGTCGCTACCATCGATTTTGAATACCCTAGATATCCTGCTAACGCTTAAAATGCGTCTTGCTACAACTGTGCTTATACACCTTCTAAGCACAGTTGCGCTGTCAGTAACGCGTGCTTCGTTATTGCATCAACATGTCGAAGTGCTGCGTAAAAAAGTGCAAAAATAATACATTAACGACGTTGAAAAACATGGCATATTGTATTTTCGTTAAGTACTAGTTAATAGTTTTATAATGTAGTGAATTTGTGGCAAAATAAGCCTTTAAACTCATTAAAAACATTATTGTTTTATTTTAATTAATTTCAATAAGTTCCTATCTCTAAAACATCTTCCGCAAGCTGGACTGGGAGGGCTTTGGTCTGAATATAAACGGATCCAGGCTGAATAATTTTGAAGCCAGAAATTTTGGAGCAAATGATACAAAGCCTTAACAGAGAAAGCGAGAAAGTTGGACTGAACCTTACTAAGACCAAGTAATGACCAATTCAATGAAGGTAGGTAGACATAACCGTGAACGGAGCAATCCTAGAGTTTGTTAACGAATATATCTACCTAGGCCAGCTTATCTCTCCAAAAGATCTAATAGCAAAGGAAATAAATATAAGGATCGCCAATGGTTGTAAGAAATTTTGGTCACTTAAGGAAATCATGAAGTCACAGGACTTGGGCATGGCACTGAAAAGAAAAACTTTTAACTTACGGGTGTGAAACATGGGCACTCACCAAATCTCTAAGGGACAAACTTGCAAAATGCCAAAGAGCAATGGAGCGCAGCATAGTAGGGTCAAAACGCCGAGACAGAGTCAGAAATACCGACATCAGGATGAAAACCAAACTAACTGATATCCTACTACACATCGACCAACAAAAGTGGAGGTGGACCGGGCAAATGATGCGTGACAAGTAAGGAAAATGGTGTAAGGCAGTTTCAGAGTGGTACCCAAGAGACGGGAAGAGAAGCCATGGAAGACAGTGTATAAGATGGGAGGATGACATCAAAATGACTGCTGGCCCAAGGTGGAGACGGGTAACACAGGACACACCACAGTGGAAATTTTCTAGAGGAGGCCTATGCCAAGAGGCACACTGAGATTAGAGACATTTTATAATTCCGAAGGATGCAAGTGTGTACACCATCTCTAATCCAGAATAAAGGGTTATTTATTTATTAAGTTCCTATCTTCATTTGAAACGTCAAAACCGTCAATTTGTTACGATTGTCACGCGGCGTAGGTAAAATGAATTCGACTTAATGGGGATTGACTCAAGGTATAGTATTGTTTAACATCATCTTGCCTACGACCGAAAGCGCGAAGGTCTTATTTTGTAATGTCATAACCGCCAATCGCGCGCACTCGAAATAACACCTTAACTTTCTTACCATAAGGTTGCATATAAAGAAAACTGAAATGTTCTTAAGTACATTATGAGTGTTATTGATTTGTCTTAGTAGACGCACGCACTTGTAACTTAGCGATGGGACATATTTGCGACTTGAATTTGTAGGTGACAGTGCATCTAGGTATTCTAAATCGATGGTCGCTACATGATCACTACTGTGTTTTTATCCGAAACGTCGCACCTACTGACGTATCGACTGCCACAGATTGACAACTATGTACCCTACGGCACTAGACTGGCCGTTTGGAACAAAACGCACGGTGCATCAATCATCCCAAAATCATCCATATTACTTTGACACAACCCCTGTCACGGACGTCAACAAACTATTATAGTAAGTAAATCCGCGCTGTGAACAAATTTTGTGCGCTTTTCTGATGCAGTCTATACATAGATGTCGATGCTGTCACATATCCGCTTCTCTCATGTCAAATTAATGAAATTTATTCTATTACCGCCTCACAGCACTAACACCAACATATTATGGTCACTTTTGTGTTTGTATAAAAAATACACGTTAGTAGAAGGGAAAATCGTTCTTGCCAACGTGATATCATTGTTATGTAGACAACTTAGCATCTAACATCGCTTAATAACTTCATCCAATTTCTACAGCATGTCGTGTGCTAAAACGGGCCTTATTAAGAGAATGCTAGTGTAACGGTGATCTGACAGTTAGCTTATTCAACAGTGCTTGCCATTTTAAGCCGGCCATACACTGCAGTAGTGCACAAACGAGGAAATAATGCCGGCCACGCACCGCAACTCAGCCGCCAGTGAAGCCGCGCCAATAATGCAAACGATCAATTTTGCTGCTTATGACACTTCATGTCCATCATAATAACGGCATCTCCAGTGATTCGATGTGCCAGCTATTTTACTCCGTTCTCATGGCTTTACAGTGAAGACTTAGAAATACCGAAATGAAAAATTTGATATAAATAATAGTAATACTCTACACTCACATATTGAATGTAATATATTAAACATCCAAGATGTTTTTTTAACATATTGAATAATTTATTGAATCAGGCGTCTAACATCTGGTAGCATGGTGAACGGTTGTGTTGCTCTGAAGATGAGCTCAGGTTGAGTTCTAAACGTGTCAGTGTATTGTGGTGGTGGTGATAGATGGGTTTGTCTGATTTGTGTGCGTTCTTACAGTGTGGAGGTGGAGGAACTGCATGGACACACGTTTCTTGCATAAACGTAACTATCATCGGGTCGAGGGTGAGCAAAGTAGTAGGTTGAGTTCATTTAGTTCACACACATAATAATATTGTACTGGGAACATGGGTTGGTTATTTGAGATCACATAAATGTACCTACATCTAAATAGAAATATCGATAACCTCAAAACTCAAGCCATACTATTTAATATTAAGGCATGTCCGTTTTATGTAGGTAAGTATTGTAATAAATCGATATGAAGAAAAACGTACAAGTTGAATACTAAATTTAGACACAAGGTTACATTAAGATAACAGAAAAGTACCGCATCATCAGGACGCATTTTGGGATTTACCAATGTAAATAAACGGATGTTATTTGACGCGACAAAGCTGACTTCCCGTATGATTATGTATGTATGTAAACTCTTTATTGTACAAATAAGTAAACAAAGGCGAACTTATCCCTTTAAGGAGGATATGATGGGGGTGATATGGGTCTGAGTAGTGAGAAATCTCGAATGTCAAGTAAAAGTTCGCTTACCTGGAAGAATGGTTTGTGTTCAAATACCAGTCTCGTGGCTCTCTTATTATTTCTAGAGTACATTACGTACATATTGAACTTTTGCTCCTGAAACGAGACGGGTTATATGAATTATAACAAATCATAAAGGCGTAACGTGTATATTTATATATATAAATAGCAACGCGCCCCAGTTTTGTAGAAAAAAAGATCGAAAAAATAAAGAAAGTCTATATTCAAAGACGTCACATTTTTCACCTTCCTTTTCTCAAACTACACGTACGCTGAGCCGGGACACGTCGCTAGTTATAATATCATATACTATATCTTCCTCTTCAATCATTTTATATATTATGTACCTAGATCACAACCGCATTATAATCTATGAAAAAACAGCCATAAGTCTCATAAATTTAGTGAAATGTCATCAAGAGTACTTTCACCGTATTTGAACGGCGAGTAGAAATAATCGCCACCAGAGTAATCGCGGTAGCCTACGAAACTGTGAAAAATCGTGCATCACTAATATGATCGATATAGATCGCCCAGATTAGTGAGAGCCGCGATCCAATTCAGATTTCTCCAATCTTGCAAGTGTTACGAATTAAGTTCGAGAAGAGAATGGCCTGATAATAATGGACGGCAAAATAAAGACAGAATCACGCGCGGTGCAGTCCATGACAAATGTTTTTAAGTATTAGTTAGCTACTGATCACTTACCTATTCGTTTTAGTTTCCTTCGCAAATTACATGATTTTTGGAATTTGCGTAAACTGCCTTTCAAATATCTACACGTCATACTGGATTTGAATAGTTTATGAATGCAGTTACAACCTCGAGGAAAAAAAAACAAAATTGGCTAATTCACCCTCCCGTCGGAATTTCGGAATTACTTATACTTCAAGTTTCTAGCCCAAATGGTTAAGGCTGTGCGTTGTCTATCAGTCAGTCAGTGAGTCTGTTATGGTACTTACATATAATAACAGGTATGTTGCCTACTTATGTACAACGTTTTTATTTAAAATACTTAAACAACCTCGCAATGCAGGGAACCTAAGCATTGACTATTTTCTCTATAAGTTATCATACTGACATACAAAGTCAAATAAGTGTGTGCACCAAGTTACCATATAGATACTCAATGTAAAACCAGCTGCGAAATTTCCGGTTATGTAAATTTCAGCTTGCAGAAATGTATTTAACCAGAGATTTGACGGCTGGTTTGCCATTGGCTATCGTAACAGTAGCTTAGTGCAACTCACAATCATTCGTTAAGTTTCCATGACTTAAGGTAAACGTCCAAGTGCTCGACACGCTAATGCCTGTAGACGATGAGATACTTACGAATTTTCTAAAACACTGTCCCAACTTTCTGAGATCATTCTCACAGTCTCTCAACGCTGGCAGGAACTCTTCAGAATGGAATCTGAATATGCGTTCGATGTTAGCGAAGATGTCCGTCTTCATTCCCTGGAGGGTCATGGGCAGGTCGTCTCGGCCCATCTCAGGGATATAGTTCTCGACCACGTGCCGTAGCCGCTCAACATACACGCTTTCCGTGTGAAGCAGTTCATTCACCCTCTCAGTCAGTCGCCTGTCGAACAAAACATTCGTTAGCCAATTGTTTTGACGTCCAGTCTTGAGTTTTCACTAGATGTAGGAAAATAATTATCTTACAATTTATGCGCTCATATTATGAAAAGTTTGAATACTTTTTTGTATATTTTGAGACTTCTCATCTTGTGTTTTTTATTTTATGCATAGGTATGTATGTATAACTATTTACTGTTCATAAAATACATGAAATGGGGGAGGCCTATGCATGGGGAGGCCTATGCCCAACAGAAATTAACAGATAACATGTGAAATAGATAAAAAAAGACGAACTAATCCCTTAAAATTTAAAGGTCCCTATTCTAGGTGTAAGTTAATCTTATGAAATATGCGGTAATAATGTGACCAGTAAGGTCTAATGAGCTATTATTTTGCCTTTGCTTGTTTGTAAAGATTGTTCTCACTTTCGAGTCCTGACAAAAGTCAATGGAATGCCAAGTTATATGTCTTATGATCATTTTCTAATTATTTTGCTGTAACGGTCATTCGTTAACTAATCACCAACCATATTGAATTCAGCTGGGATTTCATATGATAGTAGGTTAGGTTAGTTAGGTCTTAGGATAAAAAAAGGTTTTTTTATTAATAGTGTAATTACAATTAATATTTTTTGTTAAGGCATGATACTTTCATTAGAAATTACGAAAAAGAAATTTGCTGGATGGGCCCTGAGCAGCGTTCGAACTTTATGACAAACTAACTTCTGATCATTCTAGTGGTTATTTCATATTATGTAAATGTAAGTTTTCTCGGAAACTGTAAAATTTGTAAAGATTTTTATAAAACAAACCCTTCCTAACCTAAACAAATCCATATTTAACCAATCAAAAACTTCTTTTAGTTAATAATTTCACTGAAAATTATGGTATATCAAATAAGGCTAGGTAATTATGAATTCTATTGAAGCCACGCTTTTTATGTTAGCAGCTTAGCAATTAATGAAGTTACCATTTTAATTTCATTCGGTTTGATTGCGGAACCCTTCCTTTGGACAATTTTAGTTTTCTTAATCTGAGCTTATCTCACTGAGTCTTTACTTCAACAAAAATCATCCCTAGATTAAGTAAGTAAGTAAGTCAGATGTAATTATCAAATTCCTCAAGTAACAGAAAATCAAATCCAAATAATCACATTGGAAATTGCTTGCAGAAGCCTCAATGAGTAAGGAAATGAATATTTTAATTTAAAATTAGTATTACCTAATGTATTAGTCGATTTTTTGTGAGATAAGTACCTACCTATTGTATTTATTAAGTATGTATCTATCTATAACTATATTTATCCGTTGCTTAGTACCAATAACACAAGCTTTGCTAAGCTTACTTTGGGACTAGGTCAATTGGTGTGAATTGTCCCGTGATATTTATTTATTATTTATTTATTACCTATCAGAAGTTTGGCCCATTGTCATTCTTTGCGAGTTTGTAAATTTTGACCTGTAGGGCTACTACGAAATTCGAAAATCGAAGTTTGTATCGTACCGTCCCTCTCACTCTCGTATAAAATAATATTAGCGTCAGCGGTACGGTACGATACGAACTTCGATTTCCGGATTTCGCAGTAGCCCTTAAGTACTGATTCTGGTTTGTGATCTGATTCTGTTTTAATTAGTATTAAAACCAATGTCATATTAATATTACTTATCTACATACATAGATAAGGACTGTACCCTTAGTGTAATATTGTTATAGAAATAATATTTGTATAGAAACACGAACAGCGCCTCTAGCAGAACGTTTGCGATGTTCGTGTTTCCATACAAATTGAGATTTTAACGCGAACGCGATCGAGACGTATTTTGTAACCGAAAACTTACACTAAGGGTACTGGTGATAACTTAATTGATCAGACGTGTAATTTTATCGTCAAACAGTTTAACGGCCGTTCCATATTCGTTATCAATGTGTGCTTAAATACATAAGGTGTAATGGTAATGATAAATGATAATGCTCTGAATTACCCAACAAACAAAAACAATACCTCTCCTTGCAGTCGGGTAAAAACTGTACATAGCAAGACTCATGAGTATCGAGTAACTTTAATTCAAGAAATACTTTAATTGCTGAGCTAAACAAGTTTTAGTTAGATCCGCTACCACCTATACTTTAAAATTTCCCAAACCAATCTGAACAAACAGAAAAATGCAGTCTATTGCTAAAACAGTTTTAAATTGTTTGTTTTCTGCGATGTATTGTCTGTCAGGTAGTTAACTATCTTTGAATAGATACATGTCAGGAATGTTGTGCTGACCTAATTCAAACTATTTACAATTTCCGATTTTACACACCACGCCACAATTAAATAGATTTTAACTCTGTACAACCTTGGCAACGAACGCCTGCGCGTCTCGAAAATATACAAACACGAATGATGTCACGGAACTATTCTTAATCAAATAATAGGTACGCGTACTACAACGCATTCCGCGGTAAAATTATGGTCAGATTTAACATGTTTCATGAATGACTAACAGCACTGTGCAACTGATCTCTTAGTAAATTGAATGATTATTAATTGACGATGATAAATATATGCAATCATTTACGAAAGTAAATATAATCGAAACAATTACAGACTATTGGGCGCTAAAACGGCCAAGTATTTACCTACTTATTAGGGTTTCCCTACTAATGTGCCTAGTTAAGTTACTTCCGTTTTTAGCAAAGTAATGGTTTTGTTTTCACCAGAATTGTTTAGGTAGGTACTCTGACTCTTGCCAAGTCTACAAATACCATCCGCACGCAGGTATATGTATTTTGTATTTCATTAATGGTAAAGGTGTTTAGGTTAGCAAAAAATGGAAAACTATCTCAATTTAAAATTTAGGTCTAGATACTGTCACTGGTTCCTGCCTATTCAGCATGTAATGAAAATATAAATCGAAGAAAAAGTTCAAAGGCCATGTAAAAAATATGAAAATATTTTGTTAACAAATAGGGAAGTGCAGTATAATGACAGGTGTGATGGATGATATAGTAAACTTAAAATGAATGACGTAATATGTGGCATGGCTGCGTTGTTGATATAATTGTATGGATGGCAAGTGGTCACACAAAATGGTTGTTTACAATTAACGTCGTGAAATGAGCGCACCATTCAATATTATGACAACACCGAGTCATGCCTCTAACAACAGAACACGGCGATGATAACACTAACAAATCTACTACCTATACTATTCTATTACCTCTATTCGCATTGTCAATTATTCGTGAGAATTCTTTTATATCGATTACGTTTATATTCAATAACATCACTCTATGAGTTCAATGTGTTCCTTGCGCTGTTAGTATAATTTTCCAAACATTCTGTTTTTTTTTAGCGCGATCAACATCAAGATCAAGAAGATTTAAGACCAACCTAACAAATGATAAAAATGTAGGTATGGCCGAAGTTAGAAACATCGAACTTTATATTACTGACAAGGTCACTTAAAGTATTCAGATGACTACGAGTATGAGTATTTATGAACAAATGTGAGATACGGAGTCTTTTACTTCGTCAAGAAAGATCTACCTAGTTGAATGAAATACTTAAAAAACTGACCGAAGCTAACTATGCGCACAATAATAAATAATATCTTGTGACCTTGCTGCCTACGCTATGGCCGTAAGTCGTTTCTTTGACAATTTAGTACGACTTATTCTACCTTTATTAGACTTGTACCTATTCAACTAATTGAATTATAAGTATTGTTTTCTATTGTTTACGTTTTGAAGTTGGTGGTATAAAAAGTTCCATAGATTGACGCTGACGTTTTAATTTTTTTCTGCGAAATGTTTAAGCCTAGTTTAAATCCCCGGTGTACTCAATGAACATTGTATGTCATATTGCGATTATATAAGTTTCTTTGTGACAAACGGAACTACATCAAATATGGGCTGTAAACAGATGGCTGCATGCCTCAAAGCATATGAATAAACATCAAGGCGAAGCCTCAGACATACCACAAACATTACGAGTACCTGTTCTACTTATAGTATAGCATAGCATGCAATGATCATATTTTCCCTTGAATCAGAGTAGAATAAATTAAACGGGGCTAGCAAGGCAAAGCTTCAACTGACATCAGTGAAATTAATACGAATGCTTATCTAAATATTAACTTAGATGTTCGTGTCGAGACGTAAGCCTTTAGTTTACCCGCCTACATAAAGATAAACATTTTCAAATGGCTAAGCTCGTGAATAATGCGAATGGACAAAGACGTACTAGCCGTATCTTAGTAGCAAATGATAATTTTTATCACTTATCAACGGCATGACAAAGCCTGGCTCCGATATCGCAAATATTTTTACGCGTTATCTGAAAAAAATCAAGTGACCTCACCGTCGATATTTCTCCTTTTTGGATTCCACTGGTAGCAATACCGGTTCTGCGGACTTTGTAACACACCACTCGTTCACTGCACTCACTGTGAGGAACTCTGTGTTAGGAGCGTGGCACACCTCGGACCCGAACTCATCTGACGAAACTGTAATACTGTCATATTTTTGGTACGGCACCATATCGAACGACGATATGGACTTAATGCTAACATTGTCATAATTACTACGTTCACCGGAAGCACCAGATGCAACCGAGAAATAGTCCCCTTCATCACTGCACTCCTCGTTAATTAACGTGTCCGTCGAGTGATCCGCTGACAAAGAATCTGCTTTAGTATCATCATTGTTAAGGATGTATTCCTGGCCTCTATCGGATTTGTCACTATCGGTGGAATCACCACTACTGCTGTCTGTTTCTGTTGAATCTGTACTGACAGTCTTATGTTCTTCTTCATTATCTGACACTTCGGACCTCTTCAGTCTTAATAATTTCTCTAGATCACCTTGCGTAACACCGTAAGACCAATGTGCTTCGCCAAGATGCCCTTGACCCGAAACTATTGACTTTCTTCTAATCACAGGTGGTTGACGCATTCGCCGCATAACAACAGGTGACGAGTTAGGTGTCGTAAAGGAATACTGCCGTTCTTTTGATACCTCAGCGACTTCTGGGACAGGCGATTTACTTTCCAATGATGAACTGTCGTTGAATGGTTCTGGTGGAGGTGGGGGAGCCGGCCGATGAGGGCGTCTCCGCTCCACGCCTGACTTCCGATCGGACACAAAACCAGATGAGTTAGATTCATAACTAATTTCGGAAACATTGGACAAAATCGAATTCACTGACACATTTGAATGACGATCTTGGGATTTGTTCACCGGATATAAATTTTGGAGGTGGAGTTGAATAGGATTCACGACACTCGTTAAATTTCTTAGATCGATATCTTTGGCTTTTTCTAAGGATTCAGTGGAGACTGTGAGATTGGTCATCGAAGTCTTCTCGAAGCGAAGTATCATCTCTTTGACGCTGGTGCGGTCATTGCGGACAACGATCTCCTCGTCATCAGATCGCAGCTGGAGATCGTCGTCAACGCGAGTGTAAAACTCCTCTTGTGTCATGGCGAAATGGTAGTAAGCTGGTTGCACAAGCGCTCGCGAGGCCGGGTAGGCGAGCGCATATCAAGGCGTAATGAGTGCGCACAATCGACGCGCGGTTGACACTGACAGCGTGCCGCTACTGACTGCCTGACGGCGCCCGCGCCGCCGCCGCGCGCCGCCAGCCACATTACGCTCTATCGCTTGCTACGAAATCATACTGTACTCCAAATGGAGATAGTGATAAGCCCACTGCATCGTGACGTTTGCATAGCTTACGGACATAAAATGAGGTGTAATTATAATTTTGAATGTAGGTTTTTAGGAAAAACTTTAGATAATTACGAGTACAAAATGTTAATTAAATCAATATCTTTACTACAAAATTTTACATGCTAATAATTATCTATAATCAGTAGACCTAACTGCGCAATAAAATAAATTTGGCTTTACTGATATGATGTAGGTAAACCTTGAATTGCCTGTATTTAAATTTAGCCTGATCTCGATTACTTCTAGGTAGATGTAGGTAGGTACTTTATTAAACTCGAATGATAGTGTTTTACCTTGCGAAACCTTTTATTTTAACAAAAGAAGTCACTTCGTCACAATGAAGGACGATTTTGTTTGAATTTAATAGATTGCGTCTTGGTGGTTCGTTTAGGGCAGGTAGACGAAGTTCATGAACTTTTAATTCTTCTTTTAAATTATCAAATATCCCACAAGGCGACCTTCTTATATCTTATCTAGCCTCTTCACGTCCCACTGTCAGGCAATAACGTCCTACATACGGATTAGATGCTAATGATGCTATTTATTTATATATTATTTTAATTGTTTTACGGGAATATACTCGTAGTTATTGATACCTTCTTTTATTAACTAAACTAACAGCCCATTGCTGGTAAAAAAAGACTACATTAAGTTGTGAAACTTATTATAAGCTTGACAGCTCCATACATTTTGAAATTACTAAACTGAGCTTAATACTAATTCCAGACTTAATGTTTTCTAGCTGATGACCTAAGACAATAAATTAATATTTAGCCACTCACTTTTCTTATATTAAACGCAGTTCTACGCTACAAATAAAAACTCGTAAAGCATTCACAACATAATTTATGATATTTATTATTAAAATATTATAAATACAATAATTAACTTACGGACTAAGGACGTCTGTAGACTATTCTAATCTCGTTTAATCTGTCATCTCCCAGGATAACAGGATCAAAGGAATTTGGGCACAAATTTGTGCCTCTGGGAGAGGACAGGTTAAGGCTTAAACTGAGAGTTCTTGTATGGATCTGACAGGACTTAAATGAAACCAAACAAAGTCAAATTAAATAAATTAAACTATACAACGTCAAAATAAAAAAAAAACTACTTAAACCTTTAATACAAACTAAGACCTAAACACTTAAGCTATAAACTAAAAACAACCATTCCGTGTCATACCCAGCTCAAAAGTGTCCATAATCCCAGCAGCATTTCCCCGCTGTATGGATAGTGCTATCTGCTGAACATAGGTACGACCCGGAGCGGGGGTCGCAACCCCTGTCCCGCAGCCTAAGGCCCAGCTCCCACACCAATAATTTGGCTTCAGCCCCCCATGGACCAGCCGTTTCGACCGCAAAAGGCTCGAAGCCATACGTCAGCTCCAAAGATGAGTATTTGAGGTGCTTCGACCGCGCGGCATTCTCAGCCGCGGATCCAGCTGACCTCGACGTGCACACATGAGGGCTGAATTCGCCACTAGAGGCGCTAGTGTAGCGTGAGGTCTCCGAAATGTCAAATCTCATAAGCTACGCGGTTTGAATAATTTTGTGAATATTTTGCAATATCTGAAATTAATTATGGCAAATATGCGTTCCGGGGCAATGAATGTCTGTGTTTTGAGACAGTTTTGGTTTCGGAAACCTTTGTCCGAACAAAACGGGGACTATACAACACTGTGGCATGCTCGATATTTTTATGGTACGGTTTTAAGGTGTATTAAATATAATTTTAATCTAAACTTTGTTTTCACGCCGCAATAACAGACTTTTAAAGCCATACTTAAACCTCACGCAACAGTGCGCCATCTAGTGAGACAAAAAACGATAGCCCTCATTGAGATGGCGCGAAGGAACCTACTCACGCACGTCGCGTCGCATCCCACAAGAGGTAACGTCCCCTATGCCAAGGAACCACGTAAGCCCATCCGGCCTCTTGCCGTCACCACGACTCAACCCAGGAGGCTACACAGGTCACATTCGCTTGCACCATTGCTTGGTAAATGAGGTCGTTGATGCAGTGATGCCACGAGAAGCGGCCAACACAGCGCTGATAACTAAAGCCGTCGTGGCCACCCTCCTCCACCATCATTCTACACACACAAGGGTGCCGCTCGCACACCTTGCACCCCAACTTAAGTGCTACGGCTATCCTCAAGGAATCATTGTCCAGCAAGGTGCGAAGTTGAGGCGATGGTAAAGCCTGGAGCCACGCCCCCGCTGAAGCGCTCCCCTGAAGCCCTGAAAGGCGAACAGCTGCTTTAAGTCGTGCAACATCAGCGCCTGAAGCGTCACTCACCAACCCCTCACTAATCCGCTCGCTCGCCCGATAGCGAGTGGCGTCCTATCGCCTCTGTCTAGTACGATCCACCGGCCATCGATTACTCGCACCTAATGACGCCCAAACTACCAGAGCCTCCGGCACAAAGGGCAAAGGGACCCCACTGCCATTACATGAAAGTATGCGAGCAACAAGGTCCCCCACCCCATGAGCCGAATCTAATCAGGCCAACGTCGTGCACGCGCTGCACCCCTAAACTACCATACCTCACAGGAAGGCCCATTTCAACATTTATTAAACATCGGAGGCAGATGCAAATTATACTTTTACTTTTACCATTTATCCAGAAATTCTTTTATTCCCCACTCCATTTCAACAAGTTCATGAGTATAAAAAAGATCATTTATATTTATATTATTCTTGGGAAAATTCAATCAGTCCACTTGCAGAGCCCTGAAGGAGCCTTCAACTCCGAAAAGTGCAGAAGTCGTCTTGGGTGCACCAGGTCGCAGTCGCTCATTAGACTTTGCGATCTCTTGAGCCAGGAACCAGTCTCGGTAGCTCTCCACTTTCAATTTCCAGTAATCTGTGGAATAAACCGATCAAATCACTTACATGCTGTTATCCAGAGATTCGCATCTCTTTGTCTCTGTGCAAGACTCAAAATGCAATTTATCCGCCCAAAATCCAATAACAAAACTGGCATTACAAAAGGTATCGTAGCCAGGTGACCATGTATTTTTCAACTTTGATTTTATATAGGTAGCGGACAAGAAAGGGATACAACAAGGAAAGCAATGTCCATTGTTTGACGACCGGATGGCCAAGTGGTTAGAGAACCTGACTACAATGCTTGAGGTCCCGGGTTCGATTCCCGGCCGGGGCAGATATTTTGTGAATAACACGAATGTTTGTTCTCGGGTCTTGGATGTTTAATATGCAATTAAGTATGTATTTATCTATATAAAGTGTGTTTATCCGTTGCCTAGTATCCATAGTACAAGCTTTGCTTAGTTTGGGACTAGGTCAATTGGTGTCAAGTGTCCCATGATATTTATTTATTTTATTAATATACGTTGATATTGATATAACACTTCTTCAGTAGAATAAATAATGTATCTGAAGAAAGAACTAAAGTAAATAATTATGCTAACGCTTTATGATTATGATTTTTTCAATCTGATTTAGGTCACCCGTTCATCATTCTACGAGTAAATGTTTACCGAGCCCCACACGGATGATTTGTCTTACCAATCAACTCCTGCAAGGATCCATCCTGTCCTCCATACTCTACAGGAAGCGTGGATTGAGGAACGGTGTGGTATATAGCTTTATAATCCTTATTGTAAACCTTTATCTGTAAAAACACAGATAATTATTAAAAATAGATTTTATTACAGTTTAAATAATATTTTTAATGCAAACTGGTTCGCTAACTGTATCGCTTATGTGGTTATCCATGTGTACATATCATCATCATCATCATATCAGCCATAGGACGTCCACTGTTGGACATAGGCCTCCCCCATAGACCTCCAGTTGCCTCGGTTGGAAGCGGTTTGCATCCACCGTGAACCCGCGACTTTAACCAGGCCATCCGTCCATCTCGTTGGTGGACGTCCTACGCTGCGCTTGCCGATCCGCGGTCTGCACTTGAGAACCTTTCGACCCCAACGACCATGCTCTCCATGCTATATGGCCTGCCTATTGCCACATTATGTATACATAATAATATGTGTGTATGTGTACCTACATAGATATACCAAATTTAAAATCAATTTGGTCATTGGAATTGGGTAAAATTTATCTTAGGCACTTACTGACGAGTATACAGTTTTAAAATCCCTTCTATGACATTTATTTTAAGTCTTTTTCATATCTTTACCGGTCATGACAGGTGAAATATCGCTAGATGGCGTTAATACCGTGAGGTCCGTTTGACGTTGCAATCTTGCTTATGATTGGCTCATTTAGTTATTCGACCAATCACAAAGCTGACACAAATGTCAAAGTTGTCAAACGGACCTTACAATAATGCCATCTAGTGATATTTCGCCTGTCAAGAAACCCTCATTAGTGCTCAATTTAACATTTCAACTAATTTGTTACAAAATCAGTGAAATAATGAAAAAATCGAATCTTTAAATAAATTATATTGAATTTTAAATGAAACATTACTTTTGCTAGCATATTTTTTTAATAACAAATATATTTCATTCGGTTACTTGATCGGTGCAGATCGACACCGGATCCTGTGCTAATAGTTGAATAAAAGTCTGCAATAAAAAGCTTGTCAAATACGTCTGTAGTTTATGCTAAACTTACACGTTAGCATGTTAAAGAATTATTTAAAATCTTTAGGTATGCTCTAATTGTTATAAATCTTATTGTCAATAAAATATTTCTCATTGATTCTTTATTATCAGCCAAGGAATGTCGATCGTTCATTTTAATGACTGTTGAAAATGGTTTTTTTTCTCAACTATGAGAATGTTTCAATGAAATTGGATCAGTTCATTACCTATATATTACTAATGTTATCAATGTCGTTTAAGGGATATTGTTTTTCTTTTTATGATTAGTACTATTGTCCATCCATCTGCCTGTGTGTCCGTCCATCTGTCCGTCTGTCAGTTATAAAGCTGAAATTAATATCAAATACTCAGATCTGCTACCTCAAGGTCCGCTTCAGGAATCAGTGAAAAAAATTAAACTTCTAAGATAACGAAATCAAAAGATAGAGTCATTGAACAAGGCGTTTTGATACAAATTGCCGGGGAATCAAAACTGGAGTATTAGTTTCTGAGATTTGGTATGAAGGTAGCTTTTATAGCGCAACCAATAAGAAAAGTTCTGAAAATCTAAAAATTCTAAAATGATCCTAAAGCTTCAAATTTATAGATACCTTCTACTTTGTACGGAACAATCAGTGCGCGTGTCCTACTCGTACTTGGTTTTGATCAATATTAATACTATCTTCTACCTTGTCTATGGTGTATTCTATCTTAGCCCTCTAGGCTGGCAACATATCTGTAATTATCTGGTCTTGCGGGTGACCATAGATGGTGGTGCTTACTAACTATCAGAACCCTGTTTCCCAAAGCTGTTTTGTCTTGTAAATTTAATGAGAAAATAAAACAAAACACTAATGTTATTAGACTTACAAGGCTGCTTGCTTCGAGAATCCCAGATCCCAAATCAGATCCAGAAATTGAACCGTTAGCTCGTTAGCCACCCTACGTCATAAAAAAACTTACTCTTTTCTTTAATTTCTCGCTAAGAAAGGTCTTTAGTATAGCGTAAGGAGCCTCGAACCCGGACGGCGTGTTGATTATGTAGGTGGACCGCACTCGCACAGGAAATGCCTTTTCATAGCAAGAGGTCGCCTTCTTGGCCAGCGCTGGTGTCCACTGACTTATTATATTTATTCCTACACCTTTTAAATCTATGATGCTTTCCTGTGGAAGAAATAACATTCACAAACACATTTACTTAAATCTGTTTCATCAAATTCTTTTCTTTAGTTTTTTTAGCTGAACCATGACCATGCTCAGTGTAGGGTTTCGTAGTAGTTACCATTTTAATATACATATTTACCAAAATAAAAAAGTGCATTAGCAAAGAAACGTATCTAAATATAAATCTAATGGCAATAATTCATGCGGTTTAAAGTAGGTAAGCGTTAAAGCGTTTATTTTTCATCTTTTTTGTATTTATTGTTTAAAATATAAAGGATTTATTGTTTAAAATTTATACTAATTCAGAAGTGATTATTTCCGAAAATATTCACTTAATCAAAGAAGTTGCATAAAAACACTAACCCCCTTATTCATAAAACTTAACAAGCCTATGTTAACTAACAAATGCTTTGTCCCTTTCTAACAAATACAAATGCCGAAGTGACAGATAAGGACAAACGAATTTTAGCGGCATTTTAACTAAAATAGGTTTGATTGTCGTTTATGAATAAGGGGGTAAGTGTTTTTAAAATAGGTACCTAACTGTGGAAATGTGTACCTACAACTCGTTGATGTTTGGTTGTCAAAAAATAAATATTTCAGCTTCTGTTATACGTTGTACACCCTCTAGAACTATTAATTTTAGTTATTTAACTACCAAACTAGATATTTATACACTATGTTATGGTTAGGACTAGATATTTATGTACATAAATATATTTAAAATTTTATCAATATCAGGTTAGAAAAATCATATTAAATTAAAAATTACATCCTATTATGTTCGCACAGTTTGTCAATTACTTTTATTGATAAGTTATGCTAAAAATTAAATTTTTAATACAAGCTTATTTGCTGACTGTACTTTTTTGTTGACTGTTCTTGCATTTACGAACCAAATTTCAAGTCGATGCCATTAACCGTTGAGGTGTTCCGTATTGCGGATACGATCTTGGCCGGACTACCAGGATGTCACTACCAAATTATTGTATTGTCACCAGATTAACATAAGTATACCAAATTTCAAGTCAATCTGACTACTGGAAGTGGGTCAAATTAAGCTTCCCAGATTTGACCCAAACAAACAAACAAACAAATAAATAAACAAATAGGATAAGCTAAAGAAAAGCTTGTAGAAATGCCTATTAGGCAAATTAGGTCCTTTATCTTGGACTTTTACTATTATCATTAATTAGGAATACCCGCGCATCAGAAAGGTGACTAACGCGAGCAAATTGATATAAGTATTCTTGACATATTATATTTATTATTACTTCAAGCTAGATTAGGTGGCACTTGAAATCAACGTGTCGTTTGTATTTCTTTCTTTGCAGGAAACTAGACTTAGCAATTATACCTATCACTGAAAATAAGAACCCTATCAAACAGGATACCGTATATCGTTGGCGGGTTCGGTGGCTCAACGGGGTCACACCGTTTTGTCACCTTATTAGCTTTAAATATCATTGAGTATACATATGTATGTTAGTCTGTACGGTATTTATTGTATGGGCCAAGTTTTCGGAAATAAATGGATTAATTATTATTATTATCATTTATTATATACCTAATGTTTGTCAAATGGCGTAGTTCCGGTTAGTTATCAGACAGGATTATGTTAGATTACTTTTGAGTTTCGAAACATTGATGTTGAAATCTATGATTCAACCAGATTTCCTTATATCTGAGAGCTACTGAAAGATCCAGATCGCTCTCATTGAAAAAACAAACCCTTTTAGGTTTTGGTTATAAGCGTACTTAATGACTTGTCTAATTTTAATGATAGATAGAAAATCCTCTAACCTCTCCAGCTATATTAAAGTTGTCATCTTCCAGCATCATGATCTCAGTGATCATAAAAGAGATCTTAAGCACATCAGTCAAATGGTAGAGGGAAGGATTGAAGGCACCCATGCGAATTATGCAGATTCGGGACGAGTCCTCGTCTTTGCATCTTCTTAGAGGTAAGAAGAGACTGAAATTACAAACGAGAATGTTATTAAGACTGTGACATGCTGTTGTACTGGTTCTGTCGCTGGCGCTCAAACTTTGGTGCCAAAAGTTGGTAGGATAGAGCTGAACAGTACTTCATATTGCTCTAATATTAAGAGAGATATATATGTTTTCGTTTATATTTACTTCCAAAACCGTTGTCGCTGCAATTAACACAGTTTTTTTTGTATTTTCATACATTTTTACTAACCTATATGGCACTATCCAGTTATGTTAACTATTTTAAACTATAACGACTACAATAACCCACTTTTTGAGCTACCTATGTCAGGAGTCAGGAAATGTATGAAACACCATTAGATACTGAAACAGGAAAATAAATATACAGCTTATGTGCTTCCAGCTTTTATCTAACGTTAGGTTAGGTTAGTACATTGCCATGATCCTATTATTTTTAGTTCTGTGGTATCTCTCCTCTGTGCTCACATTTACGTTAACACCAAGAGGAAACACGTGATATCTTCGTTTTAGGTCAATGAATTTATTTTGTAATGACGAACATCTAAGTTAGAAACTGCTGCCTATTATAGAAAATCTGTCGGAGACACAAATTTACATGATTAATAGGTACTCCAACTGGATCTGTAACCCTGAACAGATTAGAATTATTTAGCACCTCATTTTCGCAACATTCAATACTGGTAGGTAGTGTCAACAATGAGGTGGATCTTGCTGGGTTGTTCGGTATAGTTCTCGAGAAAATTAAAAACGTAATGTGAGATTTATGAAACAGCCTTTTTTACAAGTTCCACCTTTTACACCTGTATAACTGTAATACTGATGTAAAAGGTACGGATGATGACAACACCAATCAACTGACGTACTTTTTATGAGCTGTCAATACAATATTCTGCCATAGATTTTTATGGTAATTACTTGTAAAATACGTCATTTACGGATCGACGAGATTTTTGGCATAGAGCTAGTTTATGGGCCAGAGAGTGACATAGGCTACTTTTTATCCCGGAAAAATGCACAGTTCCCGAGGGAACAGCGAGCGATAATCGAAATCCACGCGGACGAAGTCGCGGGCAAAAGCTAGTAATATATAATTTTCTTTTCCAGTATTATTTTAGGAGTATGTTGCGATTTTTTTTTCTGTACTTACTTTACTGATCATAATTTTAACAAAAATGTAGGAACTTTCTGTCAATGCTTATTTTACTTACCCTAATTTCAGCATCTCTTGAATTTTCCGATCCAATGGATCTCTATTAGATAAAAATTCGGGAACTAAACTTTTCAAGGTGTAGTACATATCTAACTTTTCCTTCGTTCTTTCTAAACTGAATTTGCATCCTCGCAAGAATGCCACAATCCATTGATCAGCTGTAATAAAATATAATAACAACTTTTTAACTTGAATAAAAATAAAACATCAAAAGCGCCATCTCTATCCGTTAGTCAACACTGCTTCAAACCGTTAGCTCGTTCATAGTACAAGCCACAATGTGAAAGGAACGCTCGGATAGCTTGGAGTTAAGGCGATGGTTTCGGAAAATATTTACAGATGTCGCTGCTTGTTAAACCTTGTATAACACAAATAAAAAAAATGTAGTAAGATGCTGTATTTCATGTTAGCTAAATAACTTGTTCGACTGTTCTAAATGGCAAAATAATTGCAATGAATTGTTAAAAAAAGACAACCATGCTGCGATTTATTATTATTCAACACAGACAGTTTTCAGTTTACTTTACAACATAGATAATAATTATGAAGATATTTGTCTTAAGAGAATTGTTATCAATGTCAAACATAATAAAATATTTAATGCGATCACTTTTAACATTAGGAATAATAAGTTAATCATGCTTTTATTAACTGTAAGTCTTATTGTTAATTGTGACTAACTATGTATTGCTTTAATTAAAAACTTATCCCTTGATGTTTATTGATGTTCGTTTTAATTTTTCTGTGCTGACAGCCATAAGTAAGAACTAATTAGGTATAGCAGTCTAATCGTAACATTGGCATTCTGGTTTTTTCCGCCAGTAATTGACCGATAATGAAATACTAAATGAGATACTTAGAACGCAGTGGCTCCTGACGTCAACCAAGAATGAACTTGGTTAAAAATAAACTAGGTGAAACACTTTCCATAGGTCTCTCGGAAACTCTTAAAACACTCGTGGTCTCACCACAAAAAACTTAGACACGCATTTGACACGCTAAAGTTATTATCTTCTATGAATTGGCAGGTTTTAAATACATGTTTAATGCTTAAGTTTTTGTGGTAACACAGACGATGTTTTAAAAAAGAGCCATCACTATTTCTTTTCAACTGGTTTTATTATGTTTATAATATACGCGAGAGGAGAGCAGAGTTTTATTTTTGCATTTTTGAGCTATTTAAATCCACGTTTATACAGACAAAAAATAATTTCTTAGCTATGAGACCAAACTCTACCATTTTTGACATACCAAATATTTACGTAAACAGATGATTATCATTTTTATCACAGACGAAGTGTCAGTCTGTACCACCACGAATATTCTGTTTTTCGTGTAACCACCGACTGGTTAGAGCTAAGTACAAACCACTAAATGGGTCAATCAAGTTTTTAGTGTTGTAATTCTGTCCCGTAACTCAGAAGACATCAGTGATATACTTTGTTAGAAAAATGTTTGCATTTTATACTATTAGCGCACTTACGAGATGAACCATTAAGGAATTACCTTAAAACTGTTACAACTCACTTTTAGTGGATTTGTACGCCATAAAGTTTTAAAACTATGGCAAAGCTACACTAAAAAGTTGATTGACCAAAATACCTGAAAGTAACTAACGTACTCGGTTGAATGCTTTCCAGGTGGGGCTGTTTCTTCATCCAGTCTCTCAGAGCGACAATGTCGGACGCTAGTCTACGCTGATCTTCATTTAGTTCCCTTTCGGCCTTTTTCTTGAGGACCGCTGACAACGGTCGGACTGTCATAATTTTATATATTTGTGTGTAAGAGTTTATGTAAATTATAGTTGTTCTCAGTTATTGACTATAGACTGAAAAAAAAACACGGAAATAAACAATTAAACATTCTTTACCTTATGGTTTTTGATGTGCGGCTCGTAAAGCCTTTGATCAATGTAAACAGGTTGCTTCCAACTACATCCACTTTTATTGTTTTGGCTTGACAGCCGTCTGATTACGTATTTTGTGACGTAGAGCCAACGACGCGCAAAAGACTTCACTTAAATAATATTATTAATAATCATCATCTCTGATCTGTACACGTTCCACTGCTGGCAAAGGCCTTCTCTCAGGTTGTAGTTTCTATGTTTGCCTAGTACGAATCGAAAACTTCACACACACACACACACACTCACACACACACACACACACACACCGTCGCATTGCTTCGCGCAGGTGTGAGGTAGTTTAGAACTAGGATTGATACATAGGAGACTTTTTATTCCAGAAAATTGCATAGTTCCTATGTAGGGTATTGTGATAAACGGATATAAAATTCACATCTATTGTCAAGAAGACATTAATATCTAAGGCATATTATAAAGTTAATGATTACGAGCATATCATGGACAGGGATATTTGGAAATAATTCCGATCCGCATTAGCGATCCCTTACTTCAAATAGCGAACCTACTGTGTTAAAAATAAAGTTGTGTTAAATACTTGTGATGTATAGATATCATTTAATAATATTGTTAATCTGTCTAAAAAATATATACCTCGATTAGTTTAGTTTCTTGCCGGATTCTTCTCAACAGAGGTTTTTCCGAACCGGTGGTAGTTTTTTTTGACATTCATAAGTGCTTGTTATAGCCTAAATTGAATAAAGATATTTTGACTTTGACCTTGACTTTGAAATGATAGTAAATCGTAGTCAACTAAGAAAAATCTTTAAAAACAAAAGTAAAGAGAGGGCGCCTCCTAACTATATGCTAATTAGCTATTGCTAAATGTGTCCTTGTGTTTTAATAGTAGAAAACGTACGCTCGACTAATGGACGTCTGTTCAAAATTTAAGTAGCAAAAAAATTTGTTACGCGGTACTTTCTTTTCTTTTATTAATTTTGAAGTGACGCTTTTAATGCTTGCATATTTATCAAACAGTTTCAAATTTGAAAACTATTTTCAAACTGATTGTATTATGCGTAATAAAATGAATTAATCCTTAATATAATTGAATAGATTCATATTCGTAATCATTAATTGTGTTTCACGAAATTAAATCGTGTTTTTTTAAATATTTTTGCATAGTTATCATTTTGAGACTATTTCCACACCCTAAAAATCCTCCTTTCACAAACACCGTGTTTGGCCCTAGGGATTAATGAGGAGCTTTAGTCCCGATATGCAGAGACTAAAGTAACAATTTAGAGCATGAGAAGTGAAAAGTAATAAAAGTGCACGTTAGACAGTTGAGTAATTTATAGAGTTTTATTTACTTTGTTCAAACAGGAATTGGAAAAATTGTCTTCATATTTAATATAGTTAACTTTTTAGAGTTCCATAGTCCTACAAAGAACCCTTGTCTTATCTTGAACGCTATGGCTTAGCCTAAAGATGAATGTGCTAGAAAGCTGCAAGTATGCATGAGCATATATTATCCAAGCCGACAAGTGGTAAAATCAAATTTATATTTCTTCTAAATCAAAATCATTGCAGGTCTGTTAAGATAATTTGTTGATTTAGGAATCCATTTGCAAAATATTACGCTTTAAATTGCAATTATTTTTTTTGTGAACTGTAGTGAAAAATCTCAAAAAGTCATGATGATAGTTTATATGTTTAACGAATTTAAAAGGATCAGGATCAGTCTAGATGACTTTACATAAGTCAACGAATAAGAGTCGATCGCAACTTAATATTGAATATATTTATGTCGCATGATAGTGTTATGTACCGCACGTCCACGTGGCCCGACACGCACCTGGCCGGTTTTCCTTTATAATTTAAAACTACCCAATGATTGTCCTGTGCGGACACTTGGCGATAAGTGCCGATTAAACAAAGTTAGAGCTGGTTCAATAACAGACTATTAACTGGCCTTGGATAGTAAACAGAGGCCGTATTGCCACAAAAACTGTCATTTGATTGCGATCGCGAGCGTTAGAAACGTTAGAGTCTAACCAAAATTTATTGCACTGAAATTTATATTTTTAATTTAAAAATGTTTCTTGTGTTTCTGCAATAGTAAATAAACTTTATGGTTTTATATAAATTTTACTCACACACGATAGCTTCGTCTATATTATTATCCAAATATATTCTTAAAAGTCCATGCATTCACCATAAATCAATATGGGTAAGTATCTGATTTACCTACTCTATTCTTCCACATTGTTTTACTAAAAAATAATTACAATACAATAATAATTATAATTATATAATTACTTCACTTAACTCCTGGCGAATACTCAACTGGTTAAATCAAACTGCGCTCGCGCGATAACTATACCTCGGTTTTATTACTATCACTGATAAGATAATGACGTGCTTACACCGAGATGGGGAGATATTCACTGAGTAAAAATCAATTCAACAGATATATTCAGCGTATGCGATGTCGTCATTACTTTTAAATAAGCTCGTATCTCAAAATCGATAATTTTTCTGAGTGAACTTTGTAAATAGATTTTTTGCAAAGTTGTGACGATTATGTGAGTCGCTTAACTTCAAACTTTGATAAATCCTGAGGGTAAATCCAATTCTGTCAATTTTTATGATTTTGGTATAAAAAACTAGTTTTGTTACAATTTTATCGGTTAAGTATTACTCCGTGTCGTTTTTGAGAAAAATACAGTTATCATAAATCTATTATCAAAATCATATGAATCCATATGATAGTTTTTTTTTTCAAACGTAGGTGTAAGTCCATCCAAGCCAATCAGCGAAAGAAGTTTGATCCAGAATCCAGGTATGTTATATCAAAATTATACAAATCCACACTGAGTTTTTTCAAAGATTAGATAAATTGCAATCGATAATAACAAATGAAGGTAAATCCAATCAACATTTTATTTTTTGTAAAGACAGGATGGTTTTAATGATGAATTTGCCGCCGGATCATTTTATTAAATGCTTTAGCCTTTATTCTAACAGATATCCGGCTTATTTATTGCAATAGCCAATTAACTTTCATAACTTACCTCTAAACACGGATATCTATCTATCTAAGGACAACCTTTGTCAATATTATTAACTAAAGAATCATTGACGATAAGCGCTTGTATATACCCTCCTATCTCCCAGCGCACCACGAGTAGAACTGTCACTCAGTACAAATATTAGCTTCGAGCCGACCATCATTGCCTCACTATAGCATCACTGATCCGCCACCGTACCTAATCTTTAGTTTTCCTTGAAATCACTATTCATTTGAACTACTTTTCAGCTAACGCTGTCCTGCTTCCTCTTATCTGTATAATTCAGCCATGACAATTGAATGCCATAAACACGCGACGAAAACTAATCTGTATAATAACAAAAACGTAACATTTTAATGAGCATGCAATCACGAACGGGGCATAATGGTCACGATTGCAAAGTCGTGCCAATTCTTGTCAAAGTTAAAAAACTAAAATATTATATGTAAATATTCCTATATAACCAGCTAGCGCACGCATTTCGCCAATATAACAAAAATCCCATTCATATCTCGGGAATTTCGCCAAACTCGTTCTTATTTTTTGTCAACGCTTAAAAGCGCATAACTTAGGTAGTAGGTAGAAGTTATACATACATATAAAGTTTGAAAAAAAATAGCAAAATACAGATCATTTGACAAACAGCTTTTCACCTCAGCACCTTCAAACAGGCAGGTTTTGCTATGAGAAATCAGTAAGCAAAATCGCATTTTGCTCACTCCGTGAGACAAAGTAACTTTTTAATTATTTTTTTAAATGCTGAGTACAGGATTGGGTCTACTCACTGAATTCCAAATATTTGAACTTTCACTTTGATCTGTCACTTTCACTTTAACACGCAAAAAGCGTAGATAGGATCAAATGTGTTGATTACAATCTTTAATTAAATGGATGGTATTAAAAATATACCGATACCTAAAAAATTACATGACAACGAAATATTTCCAAAATGTAAATTTTCCCGATCTTTTAATAAAGTATGCAACCTCGTTGCACGAAAGCCGCTCTCTTGTTTTTTTTATAAAATAATTCCGTATACTGCCTCTACAGTTGGAATAAATATTTGTCAAATTGAATGAATTTGTAAAAAATCTACTTTTGTTTATGTAATATAAATCTAAATCTTAATAAAAACATATTTAAAGGTTTAATAACATTTATAATAATTTACCTTTTTAATGACCCAAAGTGAGGCTTTTTGCAGTATTAAAAAATAAGTATGACATATTTTACAAGAAGTTCTAGGTTCAAATTACAATGCATATGTTATTAGTATTGTTATTACCTATGAGATTAGTATTGTTCTTAACTTTCTGGTGACTTTTTAAAGATATAATCGCAACTGTACCATTTTTGAGTAAGGGTTTTAAATGTGATTATTATAGGTATTTGTTTCTTAATACTCGGATTATATTTAAAAAATGGTGGTTGTTTCGTAAACAGGTAGGTACATGTAGTTTTATTCTTATGTTACATTTAAATTATGTTCTCGCTGCTGAGGTGAAAAATTGTATGTGTCACACGAGACCAAAGTTTTTTTGCATCTCGTGTGTTTGAATCCCTTGCTGTTCTCAGGATTCTAACATAGAATCCTTCGCTTACTCGGGATTCAAATTCAACATTCGCATCAAAAAACAACTTTGCTCTCTTGTTGCACAAATAACTATTAAAGAATAGCTTTTAAGAATTGCTTTTGTTACTGGTTTTACCGAAAATCTTAGTATATCAAACAAATGACTGTTATGTATTTTCTTCATTGTTATTTTCAAACTTTATGTATTTTGACGCGCTCGACTTTGAGCTGGAAATTAATAAAACCCGTGAATGATTTCTCTTTATCATCCTTATGCATTTGTATCTAACTAAAAACTAAGTAACAATGTGCCTACTTAAGCTATAAAATCTCGCAACCCGATTACAAGAATCTGATTAAGGCTTGAAATTTGATAGAAGTACAGAGAGGAATGAAACAAAAAAATAATTTTCAAAAAGGACTATTATATTGGGATCATTTGCAGGTTGCAGTCATATATTAGGTGTAATCCAAGGAAGTTATATTTGCTTGTGCTCCATCGTCAACTTTTTTTTATTATAATCTACGACTTTCATTCATGAAACGTCTATTAGTTTGAAATGAAAAGGCTATATTTATTTGCATACTAAATGCTTACGTTATCCATGAATACAAAAGAAGGCTAGAGCCGCCTGTCTAACGCACCTAAACAGATTTTTATCCTCAAGTGATAGATACTTAGTTATTATCTATGTTTCTCTTAAAACCGCAGCTCTAACATACTTACTTCGCTTTGATAATAATGTTATTATGATAATTTATTTTAGAACAAGAAATATATAAAAAAGTCGATGTACCAAGTAATATATAAAGGGACTACAACCGTCGTTTAATTTAAATTAAATCTAATTTATTCGGATTCTCAGACGAACAGATAAAACCACTTACATAACTACCTAGCTGTTATATTCTATTATGCCTTGTTGTTATGCAGTCTGTACTATGTGTCTATGTATGTATACGAGTATGTAATGTTCGACCAAGAAAGTGCTACCAGTTTTAATGAGAGTTCCTACTTCAGGTATAAAACAATAAGGCTGATTGTCATATTGACTTTGGCGTGAAAATAGGCTTTGACGCTTTAAGCGCTACAAATGACATTAAACTTTAGGGTGGTTAACCAATTTCTTGGTCGACATACTTAGTTTTGTTTAGCATCTCAAGCTCAAGGTTCTACCCGCGCTTCTACTTTTATAATTGTTAATACTTTTGCAAATAGCCTTGATTGTTTCCGACATCTGTAACGAAATATCACCATGACAGTCTGAAGAAAATTAGTATAGGTAGAGATGAGGTAGAGTCATTCACGATGGCGCGTGCCGTGTTCCTTATTACAATGTCATTAATGTCTAATTTTGTCAAAATAACGGGTCTTCGTGGATGGCACTATATAGGTATAATATTACCTAAGTAGACGGTATACTAAAAACATTTTCACCATTTATTTATTTAGTTATATTAGCTTCATTAATTTTCACAGTACTATTTATTAATCTATATCTAGTTTCCGGAAGGAACCTTGGACGCCAAACATTTCCTCTGCCGTCCGCGGTTGCCCGGCGCGCCGTGACTCATCCGTACCGAGTTTTTCTTCCAGTTGCATCCACGACTTATATTCCACCATCTTCTTTGCCCAATATTCTGAAATAAATAAGATTAGACATGCTTTTGGTAATAAACATCATTGAGGATCTTATGAAAATAGAATCATTAATAAAGTAAATAAGAAATAAGAATACCGCTGATTCGTCATGTTCTTTCTCTCAAATACAATTAAATGTCTACGTATAAAAATTTATTACCTATCGCGTGTCGGCCCCTTTCGCAAAAAAATACTGTCAAATGTACCGATACAAACAAGAAATTTCCATTTTCTCGCAGACATTTATGGCGGCACAAATAGTTAGGGACTACTGGGGGGTCACTACTGTAGTGTGCACTCACACACCTTCACTCCATCCCTTTATATAATCATGTACTCTTAGGCTTAAGCTCTCATTAATAAACTACTCTTTAACAGAGCTACACTTTTCCTTAACGCCCAACAAACACCACACTACAAAATACGAAAATCGAAGTTCGTGTCGTGCTGTCCCTTCACTCTTGGAACAAATAATATAAGCGTCAGCGGGACGGCAAGATGCGAAGTTCGAATTTTGCACTTCGTAGTATAGGGCCTGTAGTCCTCAGGACACGTGACGATGTAAAATTTCGATGTTTAAACGCAACAAATTTTTCAACGCAAGCATGCAACATTTGATCCTTTTCCACATAATTTGAAATTTATCGAACGTTGAAGGGAAGTTGGACTAATTACGATATTTTTGACAAATAATAGAAAACAAAAACAAGGCTAACTGATTATGAGCAATTTATACGGCTTAGGTGTGCATATTTCACTTGATGTCATCGTCAAAAATTTATAGTGACATAATAATATATAAATTTACCTAAACAATGTTACTTTTCCTTCTTAATTGTTTTTGTAGATTATGCACTTAAGAGTATAGCTATTTATTGTATTGTACTGTGCTGTTAGAAATTCAAGTTTAAACCTGTGTTTTTGTTCATTTAAATTAATATTTATTTACTTACCTGTAATTTCAGGAATGCTGCCCCCGCTACCACCATATTCTTTTGGCAAGGATTCTTTTGGTAATAATGGCAGTAACTCGTCATAATTTTTGTGCATTCTCAACTGAAAATAAAATTAAATAATGACGGACAACTTATCTGGCTACTATGTAGGTATAACCAGCATCTGCTATGGCAAGGTGAGAATACAAGTAATATGTAGACATCTTGGGTTAATATTTTACGTTAATTGACCTAGCCATAAATGAAGAAACTAACTACTTGTGCTTAAAGCACTATAACAGCGAATTTACATAATCTACTCCTAATACATGAATTCATACTTAAATGCATCTAAGTATATCCATCATGAGCACTCTTATTCAGAATACCCAATATCTGCCACGCACTCAAAGGAATGGAATCAGAAACTGAGATTTTTTGAGATTTGGAGGATTCGAGAGTGAAAAAATTATGTTGAATTCAAAATGTGTATATGTACTTTAAGAATATTATCTAAGTCACCTTAGCTCGTTTTCGCTCATTTTATCCGAGAACTATTTTGTTGCAGTATCTATGTAGGTATACAAATGTATGGTATTTTCAATGTATTATATATAAAAATCAGACTCCTGAAATCTCTAGTTTCGCAGCAGCTAAACTAATCATAGGTAGTAAAACAGAGTATGAATATCGATATTATCGATTGCAAAATCTCAAAACTTACCCTATCTTTAGCCTTTTCGTTCAATAGTCCGCGAACGAGTGTGAAAATTACCTCTATACCCGAGGGCACTTTCACGTGATGACTTCCTTTAAGTCTGAGTGGCATGGCTTCCTGGAGAGAAAGAACTAATTTAGTAACCAAACTTTTTTTAGGGCCAAATGCACGATCCAAGATAATACTACCTACAGACTACAACAAAATTCGAAAGTCGAAGTTCGTATCGTACCTTCCCTCTCACTCTCGTATTAAATAATATTTGCGTCAGCGAAACGATACGAACTTCTATTTTCGAATTGCGTAGTAGCCCCCCTGATTATCACTTTTTTCGAATCGTCTCCATAGATAATGCTAAGCTGATTACTCCAACATGCTAAAAAAATATTTACCTACTAAAATTATTGCAAAAAAATGCGTGGAAAATTTTTATGGTGTAAAATTGGGTTATAGCTAAGTTTTAAGGACGTAAATAAAACGTTGGCTGACTTGAAACCTCTTTAGTCTGAAATGACGTGCTTACTTACTTTTTACACTAAACTCATAACTCTCTTGAGAAGAAAAACTATACGTAAATCCATAACTTTCGCAGGAACAATTGAGGTCATTGTCCTTTAGTATTCAGGCATGGAATAACATCATTGACGACCAAGTGTGATGAAAATGTATTTATTTATTTCTTATAGATAAACCAAATAAAAACAGCAGTTTGCGTCAGATGTATGGAAACAAATTCCATGATATCAGAAACGAAAGAAGACACTTATTTTTTTTAATGGTTTAAAATATGGGACTCTTTCGGATTCATTACTGATTAGAAACTGTATTTCCAATTTTGTAAACTACGCGTTTTCGTCGGGTTTTTTTTGCGTTATTTCAACAGGCTATGTTGGCTAAGATTCTCTAGCCTTCTGGAGCAGTCTTTAGTAGGTAATACTCACTTGACTGACTGCTATCAGCTTTTTAAATAAGGTAAGGTTAGCTTGAGCCACATGGCCCATGGTAGCACCCTGGTAGTCCACCACAATCTTGGTACCCAAAACCGTAGCCGTGTCACACTCTACCACCAAGATCTGCAAAAATATGTTATAATATTAATTATATTATTAAGGTGAATATACAAGGTAGTTAGGGAAGTTATTACCTCTGTAACATAGAAAAGATAAACAATCAAAAAAAATATACTGCATTCATGGCCATATTAATTCCCATGGTTCTCTGCCTTTTCCCAACTCACAATTGATACATTTGCCAAACTGTTTCATTTCACAAATCAGAATTTTCTATGAAACTTAATTTTTTTTTAGAACTTTCATAAAACAAACCTAACCTAACCTACTTGTGTTCTATAAAAGCATAAGAAAATGCACTGAGAAAAAATTTTGGTTTCGGAAAAAATGGAGAGCTGGGAAATGTAACAGTTGGCAAATGAAACATTCGACAAACAATCACTACCTACGAAAAAGCAGGAAAAGTTTACTTCCTATAAAAAAATGCTTTGAATCGCATTGTGCGGCACTAAGGGCTTATACATTCTGCCCACATGCAGTTGTTTGCATTCATGATTCGAGACTCCGTATCTCAAAACCTACCCTGACCAACAAAAAGTTGGACCCCCCCGCCCCCCATTGTCAAACCCCGAACTTGTCACTTCAAAGCTCAATATCTCAAAAACGATTGCTAGAAAACCCTGCTTTCAAATAAAAAAACTGTATTCAAATAGGTCCATCCGTTTAAGAGCTACAGTGCCACAGGCAGACACACAGACACACATAGCGAACAAACTTATAACACCCTTCTTTTTGCGTCCGCGGTTAATTAATAACATAATCGTGCGATTCAAATCGCGCGAGTGAACTAGTGCGTAAATCGCACCACCTGTACAATACTTATGATAAGTGACAACATTTCAATACTACTAATGCTACTTAGTATGTGTATATGCGTGCGCGCAATGGATATATGCGTGCGTGCATGCGTGCGCGTATGAGTTTGTGTACGCACGCGTGTGTTAGTTACTGTTTCACACTATAGTGAATGGACAGATTTCGATGACATTTAGCTTGGAGACAGCTGAATCTTGGGAATACCTACCTAAATCCCGAAATCGTTACCGCTAAGTTCCGACATGAAATTAGATGAAGATTTTTTCAATTAAAATTTTACTTCCATGTCAAATGATAACACGGGCGAAGCTGTGGGTAAAAGGTAGTAAAATAAATACGCAACATACCTGCACTAAGTAATACAAAACGCACATAATGTCTGCTACATTATGCGTATTCGGATTGTACGCGCCCGGACGAATCAGGATAATGCGCGGAGACAGTTGACTGGACTCAGGTAATACTAAACAAGTTCTGGAACACACATAAGATTGATTGTATGTAACAAGGTTTAAAAAATTCAAAATGTATTATGGAAAACATATGGAGAGGCGGGAACTTTCAAGAGTTGCAATTAGACAAAATTACTAGAGGCGATTATAGATTTTCGGGTATGCATACTGCGGTTAAGAAAGAAAGCTGCATGCCTAAGGAGTAGGCATTAA
Organism: Choristoneura fumiferana; assembly: GCF_025370935.1. Taxonomy (NCBI): domain Eukaryota; kingdom Metazoa; phylum Arthropoda; class Insecta; order Lepidoptera; family Tortricidae; genus Choristoneura; species Choristoneura fumiferana. Next base: position 9,607,651 of record NC_133474.1, read on the forward strand.
AAAATATTACAAATCTGAAAGAAGTTATTATAGAAGTTATTAGTTTCTTAGAAAATATAAAAAAAATACCACAAAAGTAATTAGGTACCTACTCAAGTTGAAACAAGTAATAATGGTTAAGCACGCTCTTCAGGTCAAAACGCGTTTATGAATATTCAAACTGAACAACAATCACACAGCCAAATTAGTAAAAAATCACCTCTTTTTGTTTTGTTTTTATATCTGCAATCGTTTTATAGGCAAACAAACAAATCTTTTGAATGAAATATGACATTTAGATTAGAATAGTCAACATAGTAGTCAATTATCAATTGTTTCAATATTCATTTATCACAAAGGATTAGTAACATGGTGTTGAAAAATACTCGAAAAATATGCGTAAAATTAATGCACACACATCTACATTATTATATTACTTTTTTCATATTCCTTCTTCCTTTGATATCATTAGGTACTGACTGATTGAATAATTGAAATTCAACTAATACTAAGTATAAATGGGAGTGTTTTAAAGATTGTTAGTTGGTTTAATTATGATGGTACCTACTCGTAAACCGCTTCAAGGATATGGATAAAATTATGATGGATGACCCAGAGACAAACATATAGGATAGGTATATGTAAATAGCCCGGTAAATTACCCAATTCCCGCGGGAAAGCAATAGCCACGTCTTAGGTCATTGTTGTCTGCCTAGCAACTGTTGTTTATGATGAAGCGTTAGTGTTGCGTTCATACTTCTGTCCCATTCATTATGTTGCATATTTAACTAAATATGTTCATTTACATATATTTAATATGCTGAACTAACATATGAATTTAAACATTATGTATGACACTAAAGTTTAGGTATTGTAGTGTAGAGGGCAGAAGTACCGTTTGTTGCCACTGTAACGTTTATGGCCATTAAAATTTATTGTTTATATATACATTGACCGGTGGATGCAAGTGGCGAGTTGTCGTTCATTGTGGCGGTCTAAGGGGGAGGCCTTTGTCCAGCAGTGGACGTCTTCGGGCTGATGATGATGATGATGATGATGATGATATATACATTTGATATAAATTTATAGTATTCAACATTACAAACTTTATTTGTTTTAGTATAGGTATACTTTTGAAAACTCACTAAACATATCTTTCTATATATTACTTCAAATGTCAACTGTCCAAAAACGTTGCTAAGCTGGCCAAAAACGGTATTTCTACCCTATATATAGGTAGTGATATTACATAGGCAACAAAGCATACCCTAGTCTCAGAAACTCCAAAAACTTTGGTTCAGAGGGTTTCATTCTCAAAGTTACGTCGGGGGCCGTTGTCTTCAACGTATAATACAAGTCTAGCTTCTTCTTTACTCGCTCTAGGCTGAACTTGCAGCCTCTCAAAATTGCGACCAGCCATTGGTCATCTGAAAATAATAATAATCATATCAATAAATAATACAACCACTGCCAATCAAATTAACAGTTTGCTTTTATCATGTATATTGAAAATACAAACTGAAATATAGATGCACAGAAAAACCAGAAAAATAAGACCATCACTGGGAATCGAACCCAGGTCCTCGGTAATCCGTACCGCGTGCTATACCGCTACACCACTGATGGTCAACGGTACCGACACGAATTTCCCCTATGCACCTCATATCTCAGCTTGTTTGTTTGTTGATTGAAATAAAAAATACAAAAAGATTCCAAAAAAACAATCTTAATTTATCATGTATCTAAGCATAAAGTTGTACTTTTGAATTTCTTAAATGGCGAGCTTATTTTTCAAACGAACGAAAGGACAAAAGAAGACACGATATTTCAATCAGGTCGCAACGGCTATATCATAGTTTGTGTAAACATTAAACATCAAAATTTTACAAAAAAAAACAATAAAAACAATAGATAGAGATATAGATATCGGGCAAAGAATATGATTATATTACGTACCAGTCCGAGCCTTCAGGTGGGCCTGCTTTGTAATCCATTCCTTCAGGTGCTGCACGTCGTCCAGAGTCCGAGCCGGATTTTCGTTCAGTTCATCTTTAGCTATTCCAGCCAACGCTGGCGACAATTCACGTATCATTTTGTCAATTCACTGAAATTTCATAAATATAAGATAAAAAAAATACTTATGAGGTGAGTCAAATTTCTAAATAGAGACCTACCTACGAGTACAAACTTCATAAGTAGTCGTTTATGGATATTATCTCAAAAACTTGAAGTGCGATTAACTATGTATAAATAAATCTTGAATGTCTACTATATTGATAACCTAGCTAAGTAATCTCACGATAAGTAGATACTACTATTGACATTAAAAAACCAAAAACCTTGGCTAGAATTATCGTAACTGACTTAGTGAAACTATAAACGCGAACAGTTTTCCCAGTTGGCTCAAAATGTCGCGCCCAGACACATTCTAAACTACTACTAAAATTGCTATGCAACTACATCAGTTGTATAGGATATATAGTATGTATAAACTTGTACCTTTTGTACTTACAAAGAGAAACACATAGTTTAGTTCACGGATGCCGATATCGACCGCTGTGCTCGTCGGCGTGTATCGACGAACTGATAGCACAAAGCTGATATGATTATCAGGTGTATTTCAACTTGCAATAACTCTGGCACCAAATATCACGAGTTTTGTACCTTCCACTTCATATAGTTTCGTGCGTCTACAAAAAGAATAGCATTATACATACCAGCGAATAAAAAATCCCCAGAGAGTTAATGTTCGGCACAATAACTAATCAGGTAATCGTCAAATTTATCCTCTAATTGGTGGACTGATTATAAGTCTATAAAAATAAAACAAGTGAGCCATCAATAAGCTAATTTACCTTACCTTCCCAACCCCTCCCTTCCCATGTCACTTGTCGTAATCAGCGTGTCAGAGCTGCCACCGTGGGACGCGACGGTAACAATAGAATTTGTACATACACGTAAATCACCAAATTAATATCTTACTAAATTGTTTATTTGCAAAAACACCAATAAAAGTGCCACTTAGTCTCAGTGTTTTGAGTAGACATTTTGAAGTCATTCATAATCAATATCAATGTTCCAAATCTTCGAAACTCATTAAATTAAAATTTAGTAGGTCTATTCACACCAGTATTTTTGTGACTCAAAAAAGGGCTCAAATGCTAACTTTGTACCATAAATGAACGAATTCTGGTTTAAGAGTCACAGGGTTCGATTAGGCTTAGGAAGAAAGTAGAAATTAAATATTTTACCAACTATTGTGTGATAATTCAAAAAAGGGCTTGTAATGAATTGTTATAGTATAGCTACCTAAATATTTATGGGTATGATTTTATCGGTCACCTAATAAATGCATTTTCGGTGACCTAATAAATAATATTTGTCCCTAAAATAGTATATCTGTCACCTAAATTGAATCACCAAATAATATTAAAACGGTTATCTAAATATTAATTAAAAATTACTTGGAAATAATGTAGATCGTCAATTATTATATTGTATGAGTATACAATATAATAATTTGACGTCACAATATATATTTAGCTTGACGTCATACGTCTATCATCGGCACTAAAGTTACGCTTCTTGATAATAATAATTAAATGATGATGGCGATGATTGATGGTGATGATAATGGTAATGGTAATGGTGTTTGATGGTGATGATGATGAGGATAATGCTGATGATAATGGCTGACAATTTGGATAAATATAAAATAACGAAGTTACATGCCCTAAGTATTAGCAAAAAATGGTCGGTTCTGGTACTTCGCCGGCCGCTACCGCGGCACGATCGCTTCGCTCGCTGAGGGTCGCAGTTCTACCTAACACTCCTCCTCGCTTCGCTCGTCGTCTTATCTAACCAAACCTGTAGTAGAATAGATAAAAGCATTTAATTAAGGAACAGATCTATTTATTAGCTGACAGATTTATTATTTTGGTGATTGTATTTTGATGATCAAACTATAATTTAAGGTACAGGTTTACATTTATCTGATGACTCACACTTAGAGACAGTTATGATTAATATGATGACTAATATATTTCTTGGGGACAGATATTTTAATTAGGCTTTAATTAGGGTATTGCCGATTAGTGACACATCTAAACTTAGGTGGCAGAAAATATAGTTCCCAATATTTATTATAACTTAAAATTAGATATATATATCATTGATTATTCAGGAAAATACAATCAGGGAAAATTACCATTTTCTCTTCTCCCTTATCTACAACTAGCTTTTGCCCGCGGCTTCGTCCGCCTGGAATTCGGTTATCGCGCGCTGTTCCCTCGAGAACTGTGCATGTTTTCGAGATAAAAAGTAACCTATGTCACTCTCTGGCCCATAAACTCACGTCACAAAAATCACGTCAATCCGTCGCTCCGTTTTGACGTGAAAGACGGACAAACACACAAACACACACACTTTCATTTCAAAGTCAAGGTCAAAGTCAAAATATCTTTATTCAATTTAGGCTATAAGAAGCACTTATGAATGTCAAAAAAAGTCTACCACCGGTTCGGAAGAACCTCTGTTGAGATGAATCCGGCAAGAAACTCAACGAGGTATATTTTTTTAAACAGATTTACAATATTATTAAATGATATCTATACATCACAAATAACACAACTTTATTTTTAACAAAGTAGGTTCGCTATTTGAAGGGATCGCTAATGCAATATTTATAATATTAATATGGATTACGCCTCGAACGCTTGAAATAAAAAAAAATGTATTTATTTGTTCAAACATATATAAAACGAAGGCGTCTAGAGATTGCCTTGCTGCTGAAATTGTTGCCAGATGATGTAATTACAAAAATTTGGCATTACGCGTCTAAGACTATCTTGTTGACGGTACATCCGGTACCTTACATGCGCGAGTCAGACCCGCATTCGGCAGGTTTCTTTACCCAAGCCGTTATCCTTCCAAACCATTTCTTTTTCCAATAAATAAAGTTAAATAATTTTGAATTAGAACCTACTTGAACAAATTTAATCAGAAAGTAATATCAATTTATTGCGGCGAGTAGGTACGTGTTCGATAAGCCACTTTTGTATCTGTCATGCTGTGGAAGTCGGCAGTAGGCCTGCAAACCGACAAAAACAAAAATGTGTACGGTTGTGTCACTCTGAAGATGAGCTCTGGTTAAGTTCGAAACGCGTCAGTGTTGGTGGTGATAGATGGGTTTGAGTGATTTGTGTGTGTTCTTACAGTGTGGAGGTGGAGAAACTGCATGAACATGCATATTTTGCATAAGCTTAGCTATCGTAAGGTCGCGGGTGAGCAAGGAAATTCTTTTAGTTCATTGATATGGACCTCCGCAAAGTAACGCCTGATTCAATAAATTATTTTTGTTTTAATTTCCTGAACAAAATATATAAATTGTCATTCCGCCTAAACATAATCAGCCTGTGCATTTGAGTAGGTAACAAGATATAATTAAATGTTTCTGTCAAGTGAACCCGTCGTTTGTCGTTGTTGTTGTTTCTTTAAAAAAATATGGCTCTGTCCATCGGAGGACAATTTTGCCAGTGTCTAGTAGTTTTTGCCGTTGTACGGTAAAAAAATTCTAGAAAACGAAATATGAGAGGTAATGGTGGATGAACGATCAATTACAAAATGTCCCGTCGTTTGTCATACACAGTAACGATTGGCAGGAAAACTATTAGTAAGCATTTGCAATTTGACATTTTTTATCTAAGTGAAGTAGCCAGTAACTCGTGACAGTCAAGACAATCTAAGAAGTTTTAATCACTGGCTATTAATAATCACGTTTTTTACGCAGCAAAATAAATTTTCTAATTACCTATCTCCAAAAATTACTTGAACTTTTAAATATTTTATAGTCTACTCCTAGAGACGAGTACTATCAGCTGTAAAAATATTGGTACCTTATTTGTTAGCAACCTTATATAGTTTCAAAGCTAAAGCTTTACTAGTACCTAATGATGGAAGGGATTAAATAAATGCGCTTGAAGCTCGGCGCGCTCTTAACTTAAAAACAGTTTCATAAGATGCAATATTTGTAAATCAACATAATTAATTTATACTTTTATGCCATCAATATGTATTAATATAGGTAAAAATAATACAAATCGATGCTATTAAAGTTAAAATATTTATTCAATCTGCAGCTACCAAAAGGCATCTTCAGCTCCAAACATCTTTAGCCGCCTTGGGATTGCCCAGCTTTTTGGACTTTAACTTCAGTGAAATGAAAAATCGGATGTAGGCACACATCAATATAATCATAAAATTTCCTAATTTTTTAACTAACATTTGTATACGAACATAACTTTTATTTTAGTGTCGTTACAAGACCACAATAGCCAAGACTTAAGTTAACTAATCTGAAAAGGGTGATAAAATGGAGATATGGCAATGTTGCAATATTCCCTGCGGTTAGTAGTTAAAATTATATTTTTAATATAATGTGGGTGAATAATATTTAATCAATCTGTAGCTGCCTGAAGGAGCCTTCAGCCCCGAACATGTCTTCAGCCGTCTTGGGCTTGCCCGGCCGTTTGGACTCGTCCGTGCCGTACTGTAGATCCTCGTCCAACCAATCGTAATATGACTCGATCTTCTTAATCCAGTCATCTAAAAAATCACAAATCGGTTATTATTGAGGACAAATTAAGACAAAAATACATTACAGAAAATCGCACTAAGTATACGCTTTTATGTACAGTCTTTTACGTCATCCAATAAGCATTGCTATAGACAAACCAAAATTATTTTCTATATCAGAAGACTGAGATGTATAAAAAAGGCATTCCAACTTGAACATCTTGGGAGTGGTAGCTACTTTGTTTTACTAGCGTTAATTCAACTTCACATTTACGTTATGGAAATTTATCCTACTTCCTATTCTACTTCCTATTATCCTATCCTATCCTACTTCCTATCCTATCCTATCCTATCCTATCCTATCCTATCCTATCCTATCCTATCCTATCCTATCCTATCCTATCCTATCCTATCCTATCCTATCCTATACTATCCTATCCCATCCTATGCTATCCTATCCTACTTCCTACTCCTACTAATCCTACTAATATTATAAATGTGAAAGTTTGTGAGTGAGTGAGTGAGTGAGTGAGTGAGTGAGTATGTTTGTTACTTTTTCACGCTTAAACGGCTGGACGGATTTTGGATGAAATTTGGCAGAAAGTTAGTTTATAACCTGGATTAAAACATAGGATACTTTTTATCCCGATATTCCCACGGGATAGGGATAAAATCTCGAAATAACAACCGCTAGGCTTAGAGTCATGAAATTTGGTATGTAGGTAGTTGGACGTCTGGAATTAAACATAGGTGACTTTTTGACCCGATATTCCCACGGGATACCTAGGGATAAAATCTTGAAATAACAACCGCTGGGCTTTGAGCCATGAAATTTAGTATGTAGGTAGCTGCACACTGGAATAACACATAAGCTACTTTTTATCCGGATATTCCCACGGGATAGGGGTAAAATCTCGAAACAACAACCGCTGGGCTTAGAGTCATGAAATTTGACGTGATTGTTTTTAATGTAACGTCAATGAAAGCCACGATTTAATTTTCGGGAAATACCACGGGATTTTTTTTAAATCCCCAAATTTCGATTCAGTTGCTGGATCTAATGATTTACTTGTGCAAAGCCGCGGGTAAACACTAGTTGTAAATAATTTTTCGGCCACTTTCTGGATATCCGATTTAAGATTGAGTATACCTAGGTACGGTCAAGGACTTTAATTTATGAGCCACTATGAAACATTTTCATATGAAAAGTCATTACGATTTTCCTTGTTAATTAAAATGAGTCACTATGACGACCGGATGGCCAAGTGGTTAGAGATCCTGACTATGAAGCTTGAGGTCCCGGGTTCGATTCTCGGCCGGGGCAGATATTTGTATGAATAATACGAATGTTTGTTCTCGGGTCTTGGATGTTTAATATGCATTTAAGTATGTATTTATCTATATAAGTATGTTTATCCGTTTCCTAGTATCCATAGTACAAGCTTTGCTTAGTTTGGGACTAGGTCAATTGGTGTCAAGTGTCCCATGATATTTATTTATTATTTATTTATTATTTACTGTGAAATGGTTTAATGGTGGCTCATGAAACCCTTGGCCGTACTTATGCAAATTAGGCTACGAATAATTATTATTCGTATAAATTAGGTGACAATACAATAGTCTGGTAGTAAAATTAGGTGACAATACAGTAGTCTGGTAGTAGAATTAGGTGACAATACAGTAGTCTGGTAGTAAAAGTAGATGACAATACAGTAGTCTGGTAGTAAAATTAGGTGACAATACAGTAGTCTGGTAGTAAAATTAGGTGACAATACAGTAGTCTGGTAGTAAAATTAGGTGACAATACAGTAGTCTGGTAGTAAAATTAGGTGACAATACAGTAGTCTGGTAGTAAAATCCTGGTGTTCCGACCACTATCGTTTAGCCCCCCCTTAAATATTTATTTTATTTTAATTTAATTATATATTTTTAAGTACGACTAAATATTCTATGAATATTTCAAGCGTCTAACTGTTTCCGTTAATATCGAGCTAAAAACGGCAAAAAAATCACGTTTAATGTATGGAGCCCCTCTAAAATATTTATTTTATTCTGTTTTTAGTATTTTGTTTTTATAGCAGCAACAAAACTACATAATCTGTGAAAATTTCAACTATCTGGCTATCACGGTTCATGAGATACAGCCTGGTGACAGACGGACATACAGACGGGTGGACAGCGGAGTCTTAGTATTAGCATAGGGTCCCGTTTTTACCCTTTGGATACGGAACCCTAAAAAGAGAAATAAACATATGTACTGACCTACTATTTCCTTCAGGGAGCCGCCGTTCCCTCCATACTCGGTGGGGAGTATTTCTTTTGGCACGTGCTTGTACAACGCTTCATAATCTTTATTGTGCACGTGCAACTGAAAATAAAATAACAAAAAGTTAAAGTATTACTAGTAAATACTAGTGCGTAACCTAAATATTTGACACCTCATACAATTTCGACAATTACTTAAGAAGTTACTTTTTTTGAGATCCATTTATAATTCTTACCCTTTGCTTGTTTTTTTCATTCAAAAAGGACTTTGCGATGTTGAACATTGTTTCAAAACCTATCGGCGTATTAAGATAATGTGCGCCCTTTAATCGCACAGGAGCAGCATCCTACAAAAAACATAATTAAATTACTTAAACTGACTTAAATATATGTTAATATCAGTAATCCTCCACTCCACACATAACATTTGTATTTCTTCTAAGGAGATGTGGTTAGAAACATTAATGTCACCTGGCCAAGAACAGTCATTTTCTTCATTAGAGCGGGTGACATTTGCGAAAAGTGGGCCATAGAAGCCCCTTCCAAATCCATAACTCCTACACCACCACACACCATATGTACATCGTCCTCTACATATATAATCTGAAACGGTGAATAATATATGAAGGTATAGTATGAAAATATACACATGAATTATTAAAGAGATATTTACCTTTGAAATGATAGACATAACTGACATAATTTCCAACGTATGATACTTGGCAGGGTCATATTGGCCAAAACGCATTAAAATTGTTCTCGGAGCTGTCGGATTCGCTTGTTTTGGTAAAATAACATATAATCTGAAAAAGGTTGCTTTTAAAGTCTTTCAAATTTTAAATATTTACGATTAAATAACACGTTTAGAGGCATTTATAGTCGTTATTTAAATTTTTGTATAATCCATTCTTCTTCCTGCAAGGTTTCATGCTCAAGCTTAACAAGATTATCGCCTTTAAATCACTTACCCGAGATTAAGGATCTCTTTAAACTTTGGATTCCTATGATCAATAGCAAACAATTCAGGGGCAAGGCTTCTCATCGAATAATATAGATCTATTTTCTCCTTAGCACGTTCTAAGCTAAACTTACATCCCCGAAGAAATGCTGCTAACCATTGATCATCTAAAAATATACGTAAGATTAGTTCACCACTGTTTTGTCTCCAATTTATTATACTAGGTTGAAATTGCCATATCATTGATGTACCTGTCCTAGCTTTCAAGTGCGGCTGTTTGGAAACCCAATCCTTTAGATGCTGTATCCCATCCTGGAGCCGCTGCGGGTCTTCACCTAAGTCAATTCGAGCTTTCTCTTGCAATTCTACTGACAATGTTCTAACTGGCATTTTAAATGGAATTAATAAGTAATGCTCTTTAATTACGTCTACAGTACTTCGTATTGAACACCTTCCCAAACGAAAGTTCTATAACAATTAGGTATCTGTACCTACAGTTATTGGATCTTACCTGATAATGTTTATTAGCGCTGTCTATAGCAATGTAATGTGTCGCGATAGCTAGCATTATCAAACTGATAACTAATACTTGCTTGGCAGTAACGTATCTTTCAGCGATATTTATTTTAAAACTAAATTAAATGGCCACTTGACCACGCGCAATTTATTTTTCACACCTCTCCTTCAGAAAAGTAACTTTTCCTCCCTGACGAGAGGGAGCAAAGTGCAACTTTTCTGTTCAAAGCTTTTCTAAGTGTTTTATTGCAAATGCCATTTTTTGAACTTGATAATTGTATAGCCACGCCATTTTCTATGCTGGTTGTTCTTTAAATAATATTTAAATATTTTTTTTCAAGTTTCTTAATGCTCGGTGTGAAAAGTTATATGAGCCACTCGGGAGCAAAATTATTTTCATCTTGGGCGTTAACACTTGAATCCCTCATTACGCTCAGGATTCAATATACGCCCTCGCCGTAAATACACCATTTTGCTCCCTTGTGACACAAATAACTATTACCGCATTACACTCATCTTCTTTTTATTAATACTTACTGCTTTATTAGCTAAAAGTATTTTTGGTATGGCCCCTAAAATATTCAATCATTTGCCAAAATGTATTTTAGATATTTAGACGATGTACCTAATTAAATTCAAAAGAGCATTGCATGGCTTTCTATGTGAAAAAGCCTACATTCCATTCAAGCTTATCTGAATGAGAGTTTGTAACCGTAACAGGTCCGTATTTTTTTCCTTTTTTCTACCTTTTTCAATGTTAATGGAATAGGTATGATTGTAATGTTTGTACTTAGTTATATGTGCATTAGTTTCATTTGTATAGCATGCTGCATGTCTCAGTGCCAGCTATGTATTTGTATGCCTTATGGCGAAGCATAGCGATACCACCCAATTTAAACTGGAAACTGGAAAAACTTAAACTGGAACTGGAATTTCTTCCTGTTTTAGCGGACTACGACAGATCAAAAAGAGGGCTATGACTTTAACCCGACTACGGCATAGCAAAAGGAGGACTTTGATTTTGACCGATTGTATGTTGAGATCTATATTATGTTCATCTGTTCTCTCATAACTTCTAAACTACTAATTATAATTTGACAAATGTGATGTGGTTAGAAACATCTTGATTGTCGTGATGCCACATTTGAGGCATTCAGCGCGCGAGTCCACTCGCGTGCTTCCAGATACCGCGTTATGCGCGTTTCTACACGCTCCATTTCGAACCGACAACACGTCCACTCGCTACGGACTCACGCGTCGTGTAGAGGGGCTACTACAAAATTCGAAAATCAAAGTTCGTATCGTACCGTCCCTTTCACTCGTTTTAAATAATATAAGCGTAAGGAAATAATAGTAGGGAAGGACATATGATAGTTTTGATCCCGGAAAAATGCATAGTTCCCGCGGGATAGCGACAACCGAATAACGGCTAGTAATACATATTATACTGTACTAAAGACTGGCGTACACCATTCTCATCTAACAAGCTTTTCTTTTTATTAAGTTCGTTGTGTTTTTTTTACGTGCTTATAATTTGCTTAATACTCGTAATAGTAATAGACTGATTTAAGAATAAATAAGTACTAAATATTGGCCATGTTGCCTGAATATGCATGTGTTCCATGGGCTTTCAATGCCTATTGCCTGTTGTACCGTTTTCGGTGCCAAGTATAGTTTTGCTCCCGTATGTTAGGTATGATTTCCTCACTTTCCGAATATGAGAGATGAAAAGTTACTGTGTAGTATTATAATTTGACTACGACCATCGGCTTCGTTAACAGAGGGGAAGGATCGTTAAAAAGTACATAACAAAAAAACGATGAAGCACTTTAATTTTTAATAGTATAAGTTTGCTCATCTCTAATACTTTAAACGAGCAATTCTTGTATATGTATATATGGGGGTTTTCGGGGATGACAAATCGATCTAGCTTGGTCTTATCTCTGGGTAAACGTTTATTATCGAGTTTTATCCCGAGCAAAGCTCGGTCGCCCAGGTACTAATTATTAACATAACATCTTATCCTACTATAATATTACAAATGTTAAAGTTTGTGAAGATGTTTGGATGTTTGTTTTGGATATTACTCGGTTGCCGGTTTTTTTATTTAAAAAAAATCATTGGACGTTGTTGTATGGTCTTTCTTTTTTCAGCTTCCGCTTTTCGCTGTCGCTGCCGCTACCGCTGATTGCGTAAAGATATTATTTTCTAAAATTAACAGCCTCAACAAGTAACACATTATTATTATCAATGATTAGGTGCAGCGTATTATATCTGTGTTCTTTTTAATACGCACCTCTCGATGATTTGCAATTTCTTTCATATGATAGTAGGTAGTTCATAAAAACTCGGTTAGTCGCTAAAACTGTATTTTGCTCCAAAGATGTGCGAGGATGTGTTACGAAGAATGCGTTTTCATGAACCAATGGAAACTCTTCATTTACCTTATCCTAGCACTGCACATCTCTGGTGGAAACAGCTGAGCGGAGCGAACGAAAAGATCGAAACTAGTCTAACCGTTCCCAACTTATAATCATAACTTGAATCGTTTAATTTCATAGTTTTTTAAAACATCTCTCTCGAAACTTAGTAATATTAAATCTGTAAATTTCACCCTCTAACTCATAGGTTCCCAAAGTGGTCGAGGTGGATCCCCAGGGGTCCACGGGAGATCAGACGGGGCTCCGCGTTGGCGTGAAAAAAATGAGGGTTTTGGAAATATGTATACTTAGTAGAAATGTAGCCGTGTACCGAAAGCAGAAAAACTTTGAAAATGGTATACGAGAAAATATGTTTGGGAACCTCTGCTCCAACCCCTATAAAGGGCTAATTTAACGCTTTCGCTCAAAAATAGTTATCAAATCTCAGGAAAAACCAAGCCCCTAAGTCTAGGCCCCTAAGCCACTACGGCTTAAGCTCTGACTTTACTAACCCTACACTTACTAGATCAATTGCATGTTATAATATTGAAGACATATGACATGATTTCCTACGGCAAAATAAGTCCATCGGTTCTACTTTAGATTTTAATATTATAGTCAGCATAAGGGAATATTTGGATGTCATTGGGAGTTTTCGTTATTGACCCAGATGGACACCAAAATGAATACATTTTTATGAAACATGTCGAAAATGAAGCGCTTACATTAAGTATTGCAATAAGCTTTGTATTGTATTAATAAGAATATGGAAAATATTATAGAGGTTTTATTAAGTTGGGTTTTATCTAGATGACTTTTAAACAGAAGATCTGTATTTTTGATTGATATTTCGCCTATTAATCGAACTCCAGTTGTCTGAATGAACAGTCAACACCGAATATGTCTTCCGCCGTCTTGGGTTTGCCGGGTCGTTTGGACTCGTCGGTACTGTACTGCAAATCTGCATCCAGCCAGTCAGTGTACTCCTCAATCTTTTTGTTCCAGTAATCTAATAAACAAACAACGTATTTTAAATGGCTGTTTTTAAGTGTTGTGGATAGTATTCAAATTCGACCAAACCAAAGTTGATTATTTGTCTAAAATAAGAGAAACCTTTAATTTCCTGAACAGTGCCACCGTTTCCTCCATACTCTGCGGGCAATATTTACTTAGGAACGTGTTTATACAACGAATCGAAATTTTTATTGTGCACGTGAATCTGAAAAAGATAAATATTATAGTTCTCTGCGTCATAAATATAATTGTTAATACTGAATTGTTGGTGACACAAAATGCGCACCCGGTTCCTGTTCTTTTCGTTCAAGAATGTTTTGGTAAAGTTGACGAAAGTTTCAAATCCTAGCGGAGTATTTAGTTAGTGAATTCCCTTCATGCGAGTTGGTGCAGCATCCTGGAAAAAATACAGTTTGTGAATAAAATAAAACCAAAAAGCTTTAAAATGTTTTTTATGTATAAAATTCAAGCCTATCGGACTGTGACAGGGGTATAAATCTACTTGTCAGATGTATTTACAGAAGTAATTGCAGATAGACTACTAAAACGGTGTTTACAAAAAAAATACATGTGTACCTACGCGAAATAAAAGAGCATGATATGATAATTAAAATTGCCTCTCGATATTTATAAACTGTAGAGAAAAGTAAATTAGCGGGTCATAGTGTGGTAGTAATGTTCATGTAAATTACTGAATCAATAATTGACTGTAAAAATGATAACGTTCAAAATATTGATACCAGAAAACTAACAGCATGCAATGACACAAATATAGATACTCAGTGGCACTGGCACATATTGCTCAATTTACGAATACATAAAAAATTACCTAAAGTAATTATAAGTAGTTATAAGTATTTTTTGTAAACACTTTATATTGTAAAATAAAAATAAAAAAACCTATTAGGTACTGCTGCATACATTTGAGGGCCAGAATTTTCACCCGCCGCTCAGCTCACTATATAATTTTAGAACGAACGCTGTCATTACTGCATTCAATGCCAAACTGGATGTGATAATTTACTTCTACGTAAGTACGTAAGTACTTATTAAGTATAAAAATAATAATTAATAAATCAAAAACCCGCCTGAAAAAATGAACTGAAAAGATCGAAACAAGCTTATGTGTTTAGAACTTATGTCAAATAACTTTATATATTTTGATGCATTATATTTTATAATTTTCGGTATTTCAATTGTATGTATTTCAACCGATATGTATTTTAAATTTATACATTATAATACGTACCCGTCACACGAGACCAAAGTTTTTTTGCATCTCGTGTGTTTGAATTCCTCGCTGATCTCAGGATTCTAACCTAAAATCACTCGCTATCGCTCGTGATTCAATTGTAGAATCCTTCGCAAAATCAAGACTCGCACCAAAAAACGACTTTGCTCTCTTGTTGCACAAATAACTATTACTAAGATAACAAGCAGGCACAGGCCTACAAGCCAGTAAGTATGTTAAAAAATATAATAATAAGACCTACCCTCATTATTGAACTCATTACTTCCATTATCTCAACAATATTGTATGTGTTGGGATCATAGAGACCAAGCCTTACTAATATAACTCTGGGATCTGTAGGATTTGCTGTCTTCGGTAGAACGAGAGCAGACCTGAAAAAAACGGATTCTTAGGTTGTAAGCTTTTCATAAACGGTTATCATAATAGTCATAAACTGTACGTATATCACGCATAGTATAGCCCGCGCCAAACTTCGAGCTCTCTCTGAACAGTAACTGGGAAAGTTTGTATGTTTGGATGTATGTTACTGTATATAATAATAATTTAAGTGTATTAATTATTTTCAATAAGTGATTGACAACTTGTAACTGATAATAAGTAAGTGACTATCATATTTCAATAGGCTTACTTATCATATTTTTAAACCTAAAAATTAAGCAGGATAAATTAATAACACTGAAGAAAACTTTAATCCGTGATTAATAAGAACAATAAATAAATTAATAAAGAAAAACGGTAAAACGGTATTATATCTCGGCATTTTAACAGTCTTTCAAAAACAAAACAGTAGGTAGGCACTCCCAAAGCAATAACAATAAGTAATAACAAAAATCAACTACTTAAAACAGTAACGTAACTATGAACAATAACAAAAATCTAAACTCGCGACGCGAACAAATAAAATATACTCGCGCGGCCGCGGCGACTGTACCACTGCTGTTCTTGGTAAATCGATGTCTGGATTCCTCTTCCACTCTGCAGACTCCAGGTTCTTTTCATCCTCGATTAGGGCGTTGAAAGCCGGCTGCCCGCGATCGCACGCGCACGATTGCGAAAAGACGATCACGACGCGGACTAGCTTCGAGGATCCTACGACTGCGCCAAATATGGAAGTTGCAGGCGAAGAGTCCAAAAACCCAATTACATGGAATAACTTTACTTAAAATATAAAAATTACATTAAATAGTTCTTAAGCCAATGCGATGCTAGCAATTGACTAACTCTTGGAGGCTGCGTCCGCCGCTGGCGCGCGGTGCTTGGTCAGCTCCTCGTGCTGCGTGCTCACGCGGCGCCGGCATGTTCGCTTCGTCAGCTAACGCAGCTCGGTTGCGATGTCGCTAGATTTAGCGATCCGTAGGCACGTAGCGTACATAACAACGATGTTGCGTAGAAGCACTCGGCGCACACAGATGCACGAATAAATATGGCGAGCGCGGTGCAGCGCAGCAGAGCTACTACGAATCTCGAAACTCGAAGTTCGTATCGTACCGTCCCTCTCGCTCTCGTATTAAATAGCATAAGTGTTAGAGGGACCGCACGACACGAACTTCGAGTTTCGAGTTTCGTAGTAGCCCTTCAGGAGCGAGCGGGGGTGTGCTCTCCCGTCCTTACTCGCTTACGTCCCGCAGATACCGATAATGCGCTACTGCGACGCCAATCGCCTCGTGTTCAGGGCGAGCTAGAAGTTCGACGCGGGCTATACCTAATTCCCAACAGTAATAGTATAAAATATTTTCCAAGAACTGCAAAAACAATGACCTCTTTCGTTTTTCGTTTTTAGTTAGTTAGTTTCCAATGTATCAAACAGATCATTGATATAAATAACATTTTTTTTTATACGACTGGAAGGCAAACGAGCAAGTGGGTCTCCTGATGGTAAGAGGTCACCACCGCCCATAAACATCTGCAACACCAGGGGTATTGCAAACGCGTTGCCAACGTAGAGGCATAAGATGGGATACCTCACGTGCCAGTAATTTCACCGGCTAAAATTTATAGCTTGAAACTGCTGTTGGGTGACAGCATCGACTTTATATGGTTATAAAGTCTGCAATTTTGAACATGAAACTACCGTGAGGCTCACTCATATTAAATATTATTATATTGATCCGGATAACTCACGTCTTAAATCGAGTTTACCTCCGAGTTGGAAAACGGTGTTAAATACCCGTGCTGCGTCATCGGTGTGTGTGAACGTACATTTACAGAGCGATGTTGTTAGTATTGTGTGCGAAAATGCGAATAATTGTGTGCCGGTGTCAGTTTCGTCGGGTAGTCGCGCGAGCAGCCGCCGAGTCGTTGCTCCGAAGACGAAGGGCTACGGATTAGTCCGAAACATGTCGGGCTAAACTCGATTTAAGGCGTGAGTTATCCGGGTCAATATATATATTTAATATAGGTACCTATACATTTCTTGTTTATGGATCATTCCTACTATTGATCGAAACATGGAATTAAACTTCAAACGCTACATACTCCCATGAACCTGTGATGTCTAGAATATTTTTCCTAAAATAAAAGTAGTAAAGGCACTCACCCGAGATTCAAAATTTCTTTGAATTTAGGATCTCTATGAGTTATGCTATAAAGTTCGGGAGTTATCTTTGGCTCGTTCAAGGCTAAATTTGCAACCTCTCAAGAAAGCAGCCAGCCATTGATCATCTAAAAAGGCTTTAAACTTTAGACAAGCTTAGATTTACAAAAAAAAAATATGATAAAAAATTGAACACTACAAAAACCATGAAAATATTTTTCTAACAGTCTGAAGTTGGTGCCTCAGCACGAACCAGCAGGAGTGGACCTATAGTCGTCTACCTCACCTACATACCATATATTGGGCTTCAATCACTCCTGCTGGCTCGTGCTGAGGCACCGACTTCAGACTGTTAGAAAATAATTTTCATGGTTTTTTGTAGTCATAATTTTTTTGACGCTTTTCATTGTAAATAATCTAAGATACAATGGTTTAATGTCAACTGCTCGTCACCTTTTACGAAAAATTGCTTTTCCGATGCAGAGATGTTGATTATTGAGGAGTTCTGGTGCTTCACCACCCGTTCCATTTCACCATATGCATTACGACGAGCATAAATTGCTTATCAACTGTGTTAAAGTAATTGAAACTCAACCCGTGAAGTACTTGTTATTGAGTAATAGCTCCGGTAGTCAAATGCGGTCTTCATCATCAGTTCAACTTCACTAAATGATGATTTTCAAGAGCAAATGCACGAGTTACCACTAAATATACCAAAATTACCATAGGTGCCCCTACAATATTCGAAGAGTTCCCTCGATTTCCTTAGGATCCAATCATCAGATCCTGATTTGGTGCTTATGGGATCTAATTGAAAGCATTCCTAGACGAACGTAAAAAAAAATTCAAATCGGTTCAAAAATGGCGGAGTTCTGAGGTAACAAACATTAAAAAAACTAATTGATAACCTCCTTTTTTTAACCATATCGAAAAACCCGACCCCCGTAAAAGTAACAAATTTGGAGTTGAAATAAAAAATACAAAAACACTCCAAAAAAACAATCATAATCCTTTTTTTAAGTCGGTTAAAAATCATTAATTGAACACCTGCACATAAAAGTGAAGTGTTGTAAGATAGGGAGCAAATATTAATTGATTACCTCAGGTCGACCAATTTAACATTACGAAATAAATGACAATATTATATCAATTTTCATGTGTCTATATGAAAACATGTTAGTGACTGTAGGTATTTTTATACTAATTAATTACTGATCCATTCATATTAGCTAAATTACAAGCCAATTTGATACTTAAACAAAAATTACCTAGCTCACAGATATTTCTCCTATTTCTGTTACAGTTGGCCAAATAAGTGGTCTATCAATTTTTAAACAGGTTCCTGTCAAATGAATATGTCGCTAAAGTCAAACTTTCAAGTTGACAGACACGTCTATTGGCTTTATTGTTTTATACATGTATGACATGCAAAGGGTTATCAACTTTAGGGTGGTAGACCATATTATACATATTTGGCTGATGGTACAACGTATTAAAAATTGCAAATGGAAAGGTAAGAGAATGTTGTTATTTACATTCACTGATCATTGTTTCTTAAACTTATTATGTGTCACATACGTAATTTATTTGGAACTGAATACATAAAAATTACCTTACTAGTACGAGCCCGGAAATGTGGCTGCTTGGTAATCCATTCTTTGAGGTGTTGTATTCCATCCTCTAGCTTCTTAGGATCCTCTGTCAATTCTAATCTGGCTTTTTCAGCCAGTTCAGGAGGTAAAACTCTAACAGGCATGATAATAAAAATAATGTTCCGAATTAAATTATCAAATCAAGTCGAAGCGCAGTTTGAATCTGGAGCTTATATTATTTGTGATTATTTTTTTAATTCTTTAGAATAATAGATAACTTTTTTATCTAACCGATTAGTCGCAGAACTTGTTGATAGCTTGTCGTTATATAATATTGTATCAAATAACGATTTGATTAATCATATACCCGGGTATATACACGGGTACTTATTTATCTTTTTTCGTCCTATCCATCTGTATCTGTATGATACTAATAAATAATCGGAATTGCCAATTACTTAAGCATTAACTTTAATTATTATCCAAATTAATCATGATAGTTAAAGTACGTTTATTAAAAGGTATTTACTTGCAAACGTTCTTCTTCTTCTCGAAAACGTTATTAATTATACTTATAAATTTTCTACTCATCTAAGTATTTTCGACATCAATTTCTATATTTCACAGTCTAAAATAGTAAAAGAAATATCACGGGACAATTCACTCCAATTGACCTAGTCCCAAAGTAAGCTTAGCAAAGCTTGTGTTTTGGGTACTAAGCAACGGATAAATATAATTATATAGATATACTTAAATACATATTAAACACCTAAGACCCGAAATATAATAGAAAATACCTTAATCTATATATCATAAAACATAATATTGTTTAATCTTTTATTGATAATAAATACGTGTGTACAACATTATCGTAACTTTATCATGTTTCACATAAAATCAGTCAAATTGGAGTTGTCTGAATGACCCTTCGGCGCCGAACATACTTTCAGACGTCTTTGCTTTCCCGGGTCTTTTAGCTTCATCTGTACGGTACAGCATGTCTTCTTCTAACCAATGACTGTACTCTTGGACCTTGTTTTTCCAGTATCCTGGAAATTAATAATAAAGCACGCAATGGGATAAGAATAAGGAAAAGCTTAGTAGATAACTAATTTTGATACCTATAATCTCCTTATCGGTCCCCGCAGTTCCACCATATTCTGCTGGGAGGACTTCCTTTGGGATGTGCTTGTACATCGCCTCGTAGTTTTTGTTGTGAACATATAACTGCAAATTCAAAATAATATTGACAAACGACCAATGGGCGATGGATGAAATTTTTAAAAGTGGCTGATTTTTTTTATCGCTAGGAATAAGCTATCAATGGAAAAAATATCAGATTTTTCTGTAGTAGGTACCAATTAATTATAAAAAATAAAATAGTTTTCATTCCAATTAAGATTGTTTTTTTTTTTTGAATCCAATTCCAAATTTTACTTTTACGGTCATCCTGTAAAACCGTATTTGAAATACAAACTGAAATATAGATGCATAAGACCATCACTGGGAATCGAACCCAGGTCCTCGGTAATCCGTACCGCGTGCTATACCACGCGGTACAAATACAGTTTTCATTCCATCCAAAATGAACTACTAGGCCTGAATACGGTTTTGTCTTGGTCTTCACGAACGAACGAAAAAAAAACCTAACGTCAATATCGAAAATACAAACTGAGACATAGATGCACAGAAAAATCAGAAAAAGAGACCAGCACTGGGAATCGAACCCTCAGCAATCCGTGCTGCGTGCTATAACCCCTACACCGCTGCTGGACAGGAATCTAGACCCGAATTTGCTGTTTTTTTTTTATTTGATTTTGCTGAGGACCTGGGTTCGATTGCCAGTGCTGGTCTCTTTTTATGGTTTTTCTGTGCATCCATGTCTCGGTTTGTATTTTTGATATGGTTTCACGGGACACCCGTAAAAGTAACAAATTTGGAGTTGAAATAAAAAATACAAAAAGACTCCAAAAAACCAATCCTAACGTCAATGTCAAATTGTTTACATTCGACATAACCTCTTCCGCATGTTCGAAGTTTTCATATGTAAAAACATCTTACGATTGCTTTCTTATTCACACCGGACCTTTGATATTGCCTACTTTTTCGACGATACTCGCTTTTGACCCTGGATTCGATTTTGGAAGCTATATTAATGTCGGCGGCCGATCGTAAACAAGATCACGAAATTCCTAGACATTCGTGAAACGCCGCCATTTCATGATATGCCTAAACGTTGGCCAGGCATATCACGATGTGTGAGAAATAATACGGCAGATCGATTAGAGCAACGCATTCGTCGATATTCGCTCTATACCATTAAAAAGTTTCTTTTTTTGGTTCTGCGTCGCAATGGCGGCCGTGACCAGCTGACCGGTCGTTTTGTTTAGCGCGTGAAAAATGTCGGCGTCGCAACAAAACGATCCTTAAACCGAAACTAGTGATTGAATTCAAAATAGAAGTGCAAAAGAAGCTTTTGAACATCAGCTCCGTTTTTTTATGTAATGAAATATCAACAAAATAATGTCAGACCGTATTTTAAGGTTAGTATTTTGTTGATAAATAAAATATTCACTTTGTTTTTATTTAATAGAAAGTTTAGGTACGACGAGCGAAGCGAGGAGTGAAGTTAGTATTAATTGTGATCACACGCACGAGCCGAGCGAGCGAAGCGAGCGTGCCGAGGCAGCGCCGGCGAAGTGCGAACCGATATGGCGGCGTTTCGATTTTCTAGGAATTTCATGATCTGCCTAAACTGGCCAATCATGAAATCGGCGTATGATATGCCTAGAAATTTCATCTGAAACGTCACGGCAAATCGCTAAACGGTGAGTTTTGAACGATATGGCGGATGTCCCTTAGCCAATTCATGAAATGGCGGATTTCACGATCGGATATTTCGTGATCTGGCGGATTTTACGATCGGCCGCCGACATTAATACGACGACCTTAAAATGGAGAAGTTATTTGACATTGTCGTTAGATTTTTTTTTCGTTCATTCATGTCATGAGGATACAAAAACCGTATTCAGGCGTAATAGTTAATTTTGGCGGGAATAAAAACTATTTAATTTTTTATAATTAATTGGTACTACAGAAAAAATTGTTATTTTTCTTCATTGACGAGTAAGCTTATTCCTACAGAGAAAAAAAACAGCCAATTTTAAAAATTTCATCCATCGCCCATTCTTGCCTAAACATAGTCATAACTTGCTGTTGTCTACAACTTCGTCTGTCCCACGGGAACTTTTCACTTATTCGCAATAAAAAGTAACCGACGTCAATAAGGAACAGTATAGGTTTTCATTAAGTAGTAAAATGTTTTTTTTTCTAATTAAACTTTGTTCTTTTATTCGTGGGATAAGTCTCCTTCATACAAAAGGTAAAGTTTTCACAAATAAACTCATCAAAAAAACACCAAACGTCAAGCATAGAGTACCAGCGCGTTCAAAATATATTCCATCAATCACAGATGGATCTGCTTGTTCTACACTCTGTGGTGATTACAAACTTGAAAGACGCCTAGCAAAGCACGGTCGCCCAGGCACTAAATGTTGATAATCCGTTTCTCAATGAAAATGTCTAAGTATTTGTTTAAGTTATCCTATCACAGGTTTTGCAATTAAAAATAAGAAATATTTCTTCACTTACTCTGCTTTTAATTTTTTCGTTGAGTAGTGCTTTCATCGCGTTAAATACCGTTTCGAATCCTGGCGGAGTGTTTAAATAGTGAACTCCTTTCATGCGGAACGGCGTGGCATCCTGGAATAGAATACATAGTTGTCATTTGCGTAGTAGGTAAATATGTAGGTATGTCTGCAATATTTTGAAATAAGGTAGAGTACCTGCCTCATTTAAATCGGCTTCACTAAAGTCAATGATAAGCTCCAATTTTTATATTAGTAGGTATGTTAAGTGATTTCTGACAGTACTATACATAAGTATCACTTTTCATATCTTATTTTATGTTTCCTATTCACCTGTCCAACAACAGTCATCTTTTTCATTTGTAAGGGTGTCATCTGCAGGAAATGCCCCATTGTGACACCTTCTAAGTCAATTATAGCCATGACACCAGACACAACTGCATCGTCATCTTCCATGTACAAGATCTGTGAAAAAAAAAACAAAATGAAAAAAGATGAAAGCCATGACAATTCATTTATTCTTCACTAAGCCCGGATTTTTAATCCCATGGAAAAAATGTAAACAAAGGTGTTGCCGTTATCAAAAAACATTTGCAGAATTCAAGATATTTTATTCTTTCCACATTTTCCAGAAATCGACTTCCCATTAAAAACCGTATTTCTTAATCAAGATAAAATATTTTAGTTTACTGATGAAAATCTTTACTTTGGCATTTACACTTTGATATATTAATTTACAAAGAGAGTACTGGTTTTCGTATGCATAATTTATTTCTTGTCCTGGTATTACACCCGGGTTTTTAAGCTGTAGGCCGCTGGATGCGGGACGTCTCTCAATGCTCTAACATTCGAGACTGAATTCGTAATCGTTTTCCAGTGACTCTTGTTCTGTTTTTTTTTTTACTGTCGACATTGTTGTTATATTTTTATTTTAGTTGAGTTGTTCATTGTTACGTTTTCCGTTTATTTTTATATGAAAGGATGGACTCCGGTCCAATTACTTCTCTGTCAAAAGACGACTTATAAGTTGTCTCCCGTAAAAACGGCTCTTTTATCCAAAATAGAAAAAAATATGGTAATAACAGAACTTTATATAATATTTCTGCCGGGCCCATACCTTGAAATCCCCTGAAAAGTCACTTTGATAATGACGAAACTTTGTTTACATTTTTTCCGTGGGATTAAGAATCCGGGTTTAGGTAAGTACCTAATCTATAAAGACTGAAAGAGTACAAAAATAATGTCATGTGAAATTTCACCTTTTCTAAACAGTTCGAAACGGACAGCACTTCAGACAGGGTCATCTTGTCGGGATTATATCTTCCTGGACGCACAATTGACAATTTCGGAGAGCCAGGGCTGGCGGTCTTCGGTAAAATAAGGAATGCTCTGTTAACATAAATATACGTAAGTGTAGAAGAGTCTTAATAAATAAGAACAGGACGATGGTGTATGTCTGATGTACTTTAAATACATAAGTAGCACCTAAATGGGTAAAATTTCTTTATCTGTGACGGTCAATCAAAAACTTGGTATTTATACGGTATTATCAATATTATCATGATACGTTGAACTGCCCCAAACTGTACTGCCTGCAACTTGCAACTACACTATGATCGTAGACACTGCGGCAGTAGTTGTGATTATATTTTATCTGACTTTCTGTTCGTGATAGTGTTAATAATAATAATAGGCCTTGACATCTTTTGCAGATGATCTAAGTAGCATCGCGACGACACTTGCGCTCGTGACTAAATAGGCCGATTCGGGACAGGATCCCCGGCCGCACACGCGACAAGTGTACTCCCCCCAGGTGGTCGGGGGTTGATGGCCTGCTCGAGACGCCTCGTGCGCTTTTCCCTAAGGGTGTGGAACCAGTTGTCATCATGTAGTGCTCGACCTTTGTGAATAGTGTTAATAAAAGTAATATACTGGATTCGTGAATGTTATTGTACCCCAAATCAAGAATTTCCATGAAACGAGGGTTTTTAGGCGTGAGCGCGAACATGTCAGGAGCCGTCGTGCGAACGGAGTAGTAGAGATCTATCTTCTCTTTTGCGCGCTCTAAGCTGAACTTGCAGCCTCGCAGAAATGTTGTTAGCCATTGGTCGTCTAAAAATAATTACAATTATAAAAAAGCATGAATTTATGTTTTCCTTGAGATATACGATTGAAATAAGTCATTGAATTGCACAATACTTGATGGGAGTCCATGTCCATATATCAAGATCGCAAAGCGTGGCGTAATCTAGTGTTGGCGGCCAAGACTCACTTTGGGTCACTTCGCCCAGGTAGTAAGTTAGTAAATATATCCATATAAGTAAATCAATCACACGTGCAAGAGAACGACGTCTGTGCGAAATATATATACTACACTATAGTGTCTTCCTATACATCATCCCACCTACTCAAAGACTACAGTATATATAGGGAGATAGACGGGTATCTCAGAACTTGTATTGGTTCGTATGGAAAGAGGTGCCATCTAGTTCTCATTGTTAAAGCTCGCGCCTATGCATGTGTACCTAGATATACATATAGATATGTATGTTTACGTATGCATAGCTACGTATAGATTATCAATATTACGCTATAGATAAAATTAGCGTCACGCGTCCTAGAGACTACATTAGTACCTAACTTTTTTTGTGCAGGAAATGTCCTTAAGACTACTTGGTAGTCTCTAGGACATTTCCCGCACAAAAAAAGTTAGGGACTAATGTAGTCTCTAGGATGCGTGACGAGTTAAGTAAAAATGTTATTTTCAATAATGCACATGTTTAAACAAAAAAACATGTGCAATACTGAGAATAACAGATTGTGCCGAATAGAAGAAGACAACCAAGTTCACGGCACTTGGGCAATTTTATTATTAAAATCAGTACTTACCAAATGTTAATGTACCACGTTTTACTTTTTTCAATGGTCTACTTGCTACTATTTTGCTGAGATCTCTCTGCGCTATAAAGGGTATAGAGAAAGGGAAGTAAAGTTTTAATTCAGATTTATCAATTGCCATTTATTTATATCATGACAGGCTAGCAACCTGTCACTATTGTACCGTTTTTGTCAAACTTAACTAAACCTATAATTGCTAAAAGTGGTTCCGAAGCGGTAACGTTTCGTGTGCTCTGCCTACCCCATTTGGGAATACAGGCGTGACGTTTGTGCGTGTGTAATGGGCTATGTTTTGCAGTATTATAGTAGTTTATGCAACTGTATCGTAATAGAGGTCACATGAGTGTTTTAAGGCCTAATTACGTACAGTTGCATACAAATATTTTATCTACATCCATATATTAAATCCTCTATCATGTGTTCCGCGAACCCTTGAGAATGACCTGCATTGCAACGAGTACTAGGTATGTCTGCCCCACGACTTGCGCCCGGTGCGCGCCCGATGACGACGACCTGCGCCTGCTGGTGAACGCCCCGCTGCTGCACCTGTACTGTAACTGTAATGAATGATGTATGAAATCTCATTACGATATAGATTTCTGTATCCCCCGTGCTGTACTGCCGTGGTCATAATAGAATTCAATATCGTAATGATGGTCGTGGCTGTCGTAATCTGTGGTTTTGAACGCATAATGGAGGATATACTATATGGGTGTAGATAAAATACATTTGCAATGAGATTACTGGCTGTAATCAACTACATAAATAAAAATCTATATTCTTACGCTAGAAAAAGGCGTTTATGCTCTAGCACGTCATGTTTCTGACTCCGTTTAAGTAACTATGAGATAGTCTCACGGTAGATTAATGTTCAAAATTAGATTGTAGCCGATTATTAGTGGCTTCATGTGCATGTCACATCGCGTAGCAACAATTTATAGCAAATTTTCACAATGACAATATTCTTATTCTAAATATTACCTATTATGCATACACAATATTCGAAAAAGTGTCATCGTCTTTACCGGTTCTTAAAAACTTTATCATGTATATTATGAACGGCCGTAAAATGTTTTACTTATTTACACACAAAAAATCAAGGAAACATATTTTTAAAGCAGTCTTTGAAATAACATCAACTGTATCAGATAAATCAAAGTTTTATTGTCGTATTTTAACTACAGAAATTTATGTTATGTATGTATGTTGTTACCTTCAAAATTTTATTCACATTCCTCTTATAGTTTCCAAGTAAAATGCCTGTGATGTGACAGGGACGAACAATAAGGGTTCCATTTTTGGAATTTTACATTGTTACCGCAACATATTTAGAATAACTAACTAAGAACTAACTAAGAACTAGAGTTCGAAATCTAAACTAATAAAACTAGGGACTGTAGATTTGGCAAACTGATATAAATCTGATAATAATCCAATCATTTGGCAGTTACATCCTGTTCATCCTGGCCAGGGTCATCTCCGTAGAAGGGAATTCTCAAAGTTAATGGCAAACACAAAAAAACTACACAATTGTTTAATTTCAATGACAATCGTTTTTATAATAGACAACACCTAAT